>NC_092050.1:39702583-40040510 GCF_003086295.3 Arachis hypogaea | reverse complement strand
TGGAAGGAGCATCTCAATTCCTGTAATTGAAGCAAACAACTTTGAGCTTAAGCCTCAATTAGTTTCTCTAATGCAGTAGAATTGCAAGTATCATGGACTTCTATTGGAAGATCCTCATCAGTTTTTAGCTGAATTCTTGCAAATTTGTGACACTGTTAAGACCCATGGAGTTGACCCTGAGGTCTACAGACTTATGCTCTTCCTTTTTGATGTTAGAGACAGAGCTAGGACTTGGTTGGACTCACAACCTAAAGAAAGCCTGAACTCTTGGGAAAAGCTAGTCAATGCCTTCTTGGCAAAGTTCTTTCCACCTCAAAAATTGAGTAAGCTTAAAGTGGAAGTCCAAACCTTCAGACAGAAGGAAAGCGAATCCCTCTATGAAGCTTGGGAAAGATACAAGCAGTTGATCAGAAGGTGTCCTTCTGGCATGCTTTCAGAATGGAGCATCATATGCATATTCTATGATGGTCTGTCTGAACTATCCAAGATGTCATTGGACAACTCTGCTGGTGGATCTCTTCATCTGAAGAAGATGCCTGAAGAAGCCCAGGAACTCATTGAAATGGTTGCAAATAACCAGTTCATGTACACTTTTGAAAGGAATCCTGTAAATAATGGAACAACTTAGAAGAAAGGAGTTCTTGAGATTGACACTCTGAATGCCATATTGGCTCAGAACAAAATATTGACTCAGCAAGTCAATATGATTTCTCAGAGTCTGTCTAGAATGCAAGTTGCAACAGGCAGTACTAAAGAAGCATCTTCTGAAGAAGAAGATTATGATCCTGAGAACCCTGCAATGGAAGAGGTGAATTACATGGGAGAACCCTATGGAAACACCTATAATCCTTCATGGAGAAATCATCCAAATCTCTCATGGAATGACCAACAGAAGCCTCAACAAGGCTTCAACAACAATAATGGTGGAAGAAATAGGTTTAGCAATAGCAAGCCTTTTCCATCATTTTCTCAGCAACAGACAGAGAACTCTGAGCAGAGTCGTTCTGACTTAGCAAACATAGTTTCTGATCTATCCAAGGCCACTCTCAGTTTCATGACTGAAACAAGGTCCTCCATTAGAAATTTGGAGGCACAAGTGGGTCAGCTGAGTAAAAAAGTTACTGAACTCCCTCCCAGTACTCTCCCAAGCAATACAGAAGAAAATCCAAAAAGAGAGTGCAAGGCTATAAACATGTCCCACATGGCTGAACCTGTAGAGGAGGAAGAGGCAGTGATTTCCACTGAGGAAGACCTCAATAGACGTCTACTGGCCTCCAAAGATTTCCCTAATGAGGAACCAAAGGAATATGAGGCTCATATAGAGACCATAGAGATTCCATTAAACTTCCTTCTACCATTCATGAGCTCTGATGAGTATTCTTCCTCTGAAGAGGATGAAGATATTGCTAAGTACCTTGGAGCAATCATGAAGCTAAATGCCAAGTTATTTGGTAATGAGACTTGGGAGGATGAACCTCCATTGCTCATCAATGAACTGAATGATCCGGTTCAACTGAAATTACCTCAGAAGAGACAGGATCCTGGAAAATTCTCAATACCTTGTACCATAGGCACCATGACCTTTGAGAAGGCTCTGTGTGACCTAGGGTTAAGTATAAACCTCATGCCCCTCTCTGTAATGGAGAAACTAGGGATCCTTGAGGTGCAAGCTACAAGAATCTCACTAGAGATGGCAGATAATTCAAGAAAACAGGCTTATGGACTTGTAGAGGATGTCTTGGTAAAGGTTGAAGGCCTTTACATTCCTGCTGACTTCATAATCCTAAACACTGGGAAGACTATGGATGAATCCATCATCCTTGACAGACCCTTCCTAGCCACAGCAAAAGCTGTGATTGATGTTGACAGAGGAGAGTTGGTCCTTCAAGTGAATAAGGACTACCTTGTGCTCAAGGATCAAGGATATCCCTCTATAACCATGGAGAGGAAGCATGAAAAGCTTCTCTCAAGGCAGAGTCAAACAGAGCCCCTACACTTAACTTATATGTTTGGTGTTGGGAGGCCAACATCAAGCTCTGAGTCTCTATGAAGCTCCCTAAGAGCTTCACTGTCAAGCTATTGACATTAAAGAAGCACTTGTTGGGAGGCAACCCAATGTTAATCAACTATATTTATTTTATTTTCCATTGTTCTTTTATGTTTTCTTAGGTTGATGATCATGTGAAGTCACAAAAACAACTGAAAATTCAAAAATAGAATGGAAAAAACAGCATTGAAAATAGCACACCCTGGAGGAAGAGCTTACTGGCGTTTAAATGCCAGTAAGGGTAGCAGAATGGGCGTTAAACGCCCAGTCTGGCACCATTCTGGGTGTTTAACACCAGAAAAGGGCATCAAGCTGGCGTTAAACGCCAGAAAAGGAAGAAAAACTGGCGTTAAACGCCAGAAATGGGCAGCAACCTGGCGTTTAACGCCAGGATTGGCACTCCAAGGGGCGTTTACATGCCCAAAATGGTGCAGTGATGAGAAATCCTTGACACCTCAGGATCTGTGGACCCCACAGAATCCCCACCTACCTCAACTCACTCTCTATCTTCTTCACACTTTCCAATAATACCCTTTACCAATCACCTCTATCTCTCTTCCCCATCACCTCTTCACCAATCTCCTCCTCACAATTCAAATTCAAAAACAACTTTCCCTCCCAAACCCAACCCCTAATACACGAATACCCCCTCTCTCTTACCCTATAAATACCCCTCCTCACCACCTTCATTTTCACACATCATACACACTTCTCTCCAACTTGGCTGAACCTACACCAACCCTCCGTCTCCTCCATTACTTCTTCTTCTACTCTTTTCTTTCTTCTTTTGCTCTAGAACGAGCAACCATTCTAAGTTTGGTGTGGGAAAATCTAAAGCTTTTTATTTTCCATTACCATTTATGGCACCTAAGGCCGGAGAAACCTCTAGAAAGAGGAAAGGGAAGGCAATTGCTTCCACCTCCGAGTCATGGGAGATGGAGAGATTCATCTCAAAGGTCCATCAAGACTACTTCTATGAAGTTGTGGCCAAGAAAAAGGTGATCCCTGAGGTCCCTTTCATGATTGGAGAGGTAGTAGAAGTTCATGAGGTCATATCTCTAGAACTCTACAAAGTGGCTGACAAAACCTCCACTTTGGCATGGTTAGCCTTCTCTCATCTTATTTGTCACCTATACAATTCAGCTGGAATTGTCATAGAAGAAGACATCTTCATTGAAGAGGACAAGCCCATCACTAAAAAGAGGATGGAGCAAACAAGAAAGCCCACTCATGGACCTCAATAAGAGCATGAGGAAGTTCCTCATCATGAAATCTCTGAGATACCTCAAGGGATGCATTTTCCTCCACAAAACTATTGGGAACAAATCAACACCTCCTTAGGAGATTTGAGTTCCAACAAAGAACAACAAAGGCAAGGAAGAGACATAGAGGAGCTCAAGCACTCCATAAGATCTTCAAGAGGAAGAACTAGCCGCCATTACTAAGGTGGACCCGTTCTTTAATTTTCTTGTTCTTTATTTTCTATTTTTCGTTCCCTATGCTTTATGTTTATCTATGTTTGTGTCTTTATTACATGATCATTAGTGTCTAGTGTTTATGCTTTAAAGTTATGAATGTCCTATGAATCCATCACCTTTCTTAAATGAAAAATGTTTTCTGAAAAAGAAAAAGAAGTACATGAATTTCGAATTTTAAAATAGTTTAATTATTTTGATGTGGTGGCAATACTTTTTATTTTCTGAATGAATGCTTGAACAGTGCATATTTTTGAATTTGTTGTTTATGAATGCTAAAATTGTTGGCTCTTGAAAGAATGATGAAAAAGGAGAAATGTTAGTTGATAATCTGAAAAATCATAAAATTGATTCTTGAAGCAAGAAAAAGCAGTGAAAAGCTTGCGAAAAAAAATTGGTGAAAAAAATAAAAGAAAAAGAAAGTAAAAAGAAAAAGCAAGAAGAAAAGCCAATAGCCCTTTAAACCAAAAGGCAAGGGTAAAATAAAAAGGATCCAAGGCTTTGAGCATCAGTGGATAGGAGGGCCCACAGGAATAAAATCCTGGCCTAAGCGGCTAAACCGAGCTGTCCCTAACCATGTGCTTGTGGCGTGAAGGTGTCAAGTGAAAAGATTGAGACTGAGTGGTTAAAGTCGTGGTCCAAAGCAAAAAGAGTGTGCTTAAGAGCTCTGGACACCTCTAATTGGGGACTCTAGCAAAGCTGAGTCACAATCTGAAAAGGTTCACCCAGTTATGTGTCTGTGGCATTTATGTATCCGGTGGTAATACTGGAAAACAAAATGCTTAGGGTCACGGCCAAGACTCATAAAGTAGTTGTGTTCTAGAATCAACATACTGAAATAGGAAAAATCAATAACACTATCTGAATTCTGAGTTCCTATAGATGCCAATCATTCTGAACTTCAAAGGATAAAGTGAGATGCCAAAACTGTTCAGAAGCAAAAAGTTACTAGCCCCGCTCATCTAATTAAAACTGATCTTCATAGATGTTTTTGGAATTTAGTGTATATTCTCTTCTTTTTATCCTACTTTGTTTTTAGTTGCTTGGGAACAAGCAACAATTTAAGTTTGGTGTTGTGATGAGCGGATAATTTATACGCTTTTTGGCATTGTTTTTACATAGTTTTTAATACGTTTTAGTTAATTTTTATTATATTTTTATTAGTTTTTATTCAAAATCACATTTCTAGACTTTACTATGAGTTTGTGTGTTTTTCTGTGATTTTAGGTATTTTCTGGCTGAAATTGAGGGACCTGAGCAAAAATCTGATTCAGAGGCTGAAAAAGGACTGCAGATGCTGTTTGATTCTGACCTCCCCTCACTCGAAGTGAATTTTCTGGAGCTACAGAAGCTCAATTGGCGCACTCTCAATTGCGTTGGAAAGTAGACATCCTGGGCTTTCCAGCAATATATAATAGTCTATACTTTGCTCGAGTTTTGATAATGCAAACTGGCGTTTAAACGCCAACTTTCTACCCTATTCTGGCGTTAAACGCCAGAACTGGCATAAAAGCTGGAGTTAAACGCCCAAACTGGCACCAAAGCTAGCGTTTAACTCCAAGAAAAGTCTCTACATATGAAAGCTTCAATACTCAGCCCAAGCACACACCAAGTGGTGGCCCAGAAGTAGATTTCTGCATCATTTACTTATTTCTATAAACCCTAGGTTACTAGTTCATTATAAATAGAACCTCTTGCTATTGTATTTTCATCTTTTAATCATGTTTTGATGATTGAACCCTCTTTGGGAGGCTGGCCATTCGGTCATGCCTAGACCTTCTTTCACTTATGTATTTTCCACGGTGGAGTTTCTACACCCCATCGATTAAGGTGTGGAGCTCTGCTATTCTTCATGAATCAATGCAAAGTACTACTGTTTTTCTATTCAATTCATGCTTATTCTTATTCTAAGATATTCATTTGCACACAAGAACATGATGAATGTGATGATTATGTGACACTCATCACCATTCTCACTTATGAACGCGTGCCTGACAACCACTTCCATTCTACATAAAAACAAGCTTGAATGTGTATCTCTTGGGTTTCTAATCTAAGATTAAAACCTTCGTGGTATAGGCTAGAATTATTGGCGGCCATTCCTGAGATCCGGAAAGTCTAAACCTTGTCTGTGGTATTCCGAGTAGGATCTGGGAAGGGATGACTGTGACGAGCTTCAAACTCGCGAGTGTTGGGCGTAGTGACAGACGCAAAAGGATCAATGGATCCTATTCCAACATGAGTGAGAACCGATAGATGATTAGCCGTGCGGTGACAGCACATTTGGACCATTTTCACTGAGAGGACAGATAGTAGCCATTGACAACAGTGATCCCCCAACATACAGTTTGCCATGGAAAGGAGTATGAATGATTGGATGAAGGCAATAGGAAAGCAGAGGTTCAGAAGCAGCAAGCATCTCCATACGCTTATCTGAAATCCCACCAATGAATTACATAAGTGTTTCTATCTTATTTTCTGTTTTAATTATATTTTAATTATCAAAACCTCATAACTATTTGAATCCGCTGACTAAGATTTACAAGGATGACCATAGCTTGCTTCAAGACGACAATCTCCGTGGGATCGACCCTTACTCACGTAAGATATTACTTGGACGACGCAGTGCACTTGCTGGTCAGCTGCACGGATCGGAGTTGTGTGAAAAATGTGCAATCATAATTTCGTGTACCAATTTTCCTTTAAGATTCTGTATTTTATATTTAATCTCAAAGCCTTCGTTTTTATCAAAGAAGTTTATTGCTTTCTTTTAAATTAAATGCCATTTCCTTTGTTCAAGTCATTCTGTTTTTAAAGTTTTTTTTTTTCTTTTCAACTTTTCTTTTGTTGTTTTAACTAATTAAAAGAATTTTTTATGTACTTTCGAAAATTTATACTCACAAGAGGAGTAGATTTCGCTTTCAAATCAGTAGAGATCGAACCACCCAAATTTAATAAAAATCTTTAAAACTATATATATATATATATAAAGATTGATCCGACTTCCAAAAAAAAGTTACTATATAAAAATTGCTATATTAGATATCATTTTGAAACTTTTATGATTCGTGATTAATTAAAATTAAAAGAAAAATTATTGGCTCCAACCACAATTCGGTTTACATATATAAATATGTCACATACATTCTAATTTTTAGACAGACGAACTACATTTATATAATTTTCTTTTTTTAAAACTCTATTACATTTGTTATATTATTATTATTTGGTTGTGCATATGATATTCAGAGTTTCATAGACTAATCCAGATCTAACCGAGCACCTGACAATGATAGGTGAGTCTCTTAGTGATAGTGGGAATAATTATACACATTAGGTCTAGAATTTGAGACCTACTTAAACAAATTCAAATGTTTACCACTCGGATCAACTTCTATCTCTGAGTCTTTTTTGATTGCAATAAACTAATTAATTAGGTCTAACCGTCTAAGAAATCACCCAATTGGCGACAATTTGACTGTTAATATTATTTTATTTTCTCATGGCACAATTATATTGTTGTCATCTGAATGAGTTTTTGTATTCATTCGGCCCTCCTAACAAAAAAAAAAAAACAACAATGCTAATAAACCAAGAGGGTACCAGCTAAAAATCAATCAAATGTTTCTGAGTGAATCCAACACTTCTACGTAAATAGTACTTATGCTAGACATTAGGATATTTCTTTTACTAAGTATCAGAATGTTTCTTTTTCATACTAAATGGATGTTTTTTTATATATTTTATAAATTTTTTTTTTATATATTAAGAAATGAGATTGTTGGAAGTTCCGTGATCCCCGCCCCTATTTCTCCAACGTATCATTCAGAATTTTAATTTGGAGTAGGAAGCAATTAATATAAAATATTATAAATTAAAAATAAATAAAATTAATTAAATATAATTATAAATTAATTAAGTTGTTTACTTTTTGGTTGATTACCTCTTTGTTCCATATACTTTTTCAAAAAAAAAAGTCCAAAATTAAATTAGATGCTAATAAACAATAGAGTTAGGCTTAATTTTTTTTTGTTCCCATGGTATTCCCCAACCCAGCAAGCTAAGACCCAGCAAACTAAGAATTAATCCGCTGCAGTACTGAGTTCCATTTAAAGGTTTGTGGTTGGCCAATGCGTTGCTCCATTTATTGCTGCATAATAATAAACAATAATAGAGTTATGCTTAATTGCTTTAGCGGTTTAGCCAAACATGAGAGCAAATTCTGACGCACCGCCGGTATCAAGCAAGAGACCTGCTGCATGTGTTCCACTGAGAATACGCATCGAAGTTAGGTTTTGGACAAGTAAATTCTACTCCACCTATAGAAAAAGTTTGAGTTCCTCACTGTAACAATGACCTTAATATTTTTTCGATTTTGATCTTAACATTTTCAATTATTTTTCACACCCTCTCTTCTTTGTTACTACTACCCATATTTGCAATGAAACTGATGTTGCATAGAAATACAGTAGAGCCTTGGAAATCTCTCCTTGAGGTGAAAGTCACCAATCCAGACATTTAACCAGAATCTAAGTCACCAATCTCTCCTTGGAAATCTCTTTCACAATTATTGTTGCATAATGGAAATCAAAGTTACTATTGTGTTTGCAATTATTAAATTGTTTTAACCAAATAAACACAATGGAGGGAGAATTTGAGTAAATGCATCCTTTTAATAATGAACCAATAAGATTCTTATTACAAATATCAATTGAATATAATTTTTTTGACTCATCACACAAGTTAACACGCTAATTTTTTTTTTCTTAAACCAACTTAAATAAACACAAATGAGTAAAACTAAAATTTGCAAACCTCTCGATCACTCTCTATTTCTATCTCTATCTCTCTCTCTCTCTCCAAAACCTCTTCAGCACTATAATCGAAATCTTAGACGGGACTTAGCTAACTATTCCCTTCAGCATTGACGTCAAGATTGAGAAACTAGAGAGACCATCATATATTATTAATAAGACAAATTATCAATTACAAGATTTAAGATGTTTATGTTCATATATAAGTTCTATATTCCTATCTCATTTTGTTTTACAAATCTAAGCTAACCTATTTGCTGTTTATTACAATGTTTTTTTTAACTAATACACATTCAAACTAGGAAACAGGATGAAATAAATGCAGCAATCGTCCGATCTTCTTCTTCTTTCTTTCTTTCTTCTTGTTCTTTTTCTTATTTATTTACTTTTTTTGGCTAGCTATTCTTTTTCCTTTGCTAAAGCCCTACTAGCCCTTTAGCTTCTTTACCTGTCAAATAAATGGCATTTTCAAGATGTAGCCAATATGGGAAATGTCCTCCGTAATGAACGGTTTTGATGCATGGTCCATCTATTCTTTTAAGTAGAAACTTGTAATCTTCAAAGGCAATCTTTCATCTTCCATGAGTTTATACATTCTAATTCTTTTTTTTTTAAGAAAAATACTAAAAAACACCATTAGTGATAAAAAACGAAAAGAGTGCCAATATTTTTTTTAAGAACATAAAAGTAACTTAATTGGACCAGTGGTTGAGGAATCACCATCAGTGTATATCTCTATCTCGAAGAAAAATAAAATCTCCAAATATCAAAACATTTGAAAATTCTGATAAGGGAACAATTATTAAAAAATTTGGAAACACTCACTTGAAAGAGAAAAGGTGGCACATGGAATTTGAGTAAGTTGAATACATCAGAAGCATAAGAGCATGTGCAGGAGAAGATTCACTAGCTATTTTTTTTTCCCACTTTAAAAATCCTATTTCATTGATATGTTATTTTTCATATTTTTAATTAATAATTAAATGTGGGAAATCAAAAGAAGGGGGGAAAGAAGAAGAAGAGATAAGAAATTAAAGAAATTAAAAGGGTGTATGGAACATGGATCCACCCAATCCCAATTTGGCAATTCTTCCAACTTCCAACTAATAAAGGCATGTGAAGTAGTAAGAGTTGCTTTGTCCTTGCCTAAATATTAAAGCAATAATTCCACAGAACCTAATCATGTCCTATCATCACCAATATGTATATTACTGGGTCCACGTATTCCTTTTATCAACAAACTAGATTCATCCATCCTTTTTTTAGTTATTTATTTTTCTTTTTTTAATTGATATATATATATATATATATATATATATATATATATATATATATATATATATATATATATATATATATAGAATGATCATATTATTGATATACCCCATTCACAATTTTAATCCTTTTAAGTCATTCTCTATCTTTCTATTAGTTACATATGCATTACTGGAAAAGATCAAAGTGGTTGTTATTAGAAATCCTTTTAATATATCTTTTAAATTCATACATTTATATTAAATCATGAAGAAATATATTTTAATGTAAAAGTATAGCTAGCTAGATTTATGAATACAATTCAAAAATTGGTAATTCTGACATTAACTGGTGATTACTTGATCTTAATTTATAGTGATTTATCAATTTTTATTAACTAATTAAAGTGTTTTGTATTCTTGAGATTTTTAGCAAATTGATGGTGGTTCGATATCTAATGCTCTGAGAACGAAATCTACTCCTCTTTGCGAGTACCAATTTTCTAAAAATGCATCAAAGACCCTTAAATTAGACAAGATTTAAGAAAATCTGAAAATATAAATAAAGACTCTGAAAATAAACTTGACTAAATCTGAAATGATTTGCATTGAATTTAAATAAAGCAATAAATGCCTTTGATTAAATCAAAGGACTTTGAATTCGAAATTAACAGTATAGGGATGTAAATCAAACAAGAATGTTAAATGTTGCTTGAAAGATAAATTTGCGAGAAGAGTACAGCTTTTTGTAGAAAATGTAAATGGAGAGTAAAAACAAGTGGAAGGAACCCTACAAAAAATTGACTCGAAGCAGACTCAGAAAGTCCCTGGGATGTGCGTGAGTAATTTCTAAAACAAAGTTCCAACCCTTGTGTCCTCGAACCTTCTCCTACTTATAGCCATCTTCAACCAATTAGATCGAAGCGTAACTCCCGCGTTTATTAAAAACGTGCATAACTGTTTCCGCTTCTTCTGCTTTATAACGTAACGTCCAAAAAGCAATCTTCGAATCCTGAGGTCTTTGATTTACTTCATCAACCAACTATAATAATCAAACTTTGAGTCAATGTCAAAATACCTTCTCGATACAAGCTTCCTTCCGAGAATACACGCCCACTGACTTCCAAATAACTCCCTTCTTCGAAATTAATTATTTTCGACTAACAAATTGCCCCCTAGGATTAATGTGTTATCCTCGATATCATTTTAAGAAAAACACTTATTCCTAATCATGCGATTAACTCAAGGCATTAATTATCCATAAATGAGATTTACTTCCTTTTCATTTACTTACATCTGATCGTCACGATTCCCATGATCTTTCAACTTCTCTCTCCACCACTTCACCTTCTCTAAGAAGTTATTTCATTTTCAAATTTTAAACTTCCTTTTCTGAAATGGTAAACACAACTCCATTTACAAAATTAAATTTTCTTACCGTCATTTTACCTTTGTTCTATAAAACTCCAATTTCTCTTTCTTCTCCGAATCTCCCGTTCAACCTACCTGTACCTATACTTTACCATCATCAACTCCTTGATTTTTCATAAAAATGGCTACTTCTTTATCTCGCAACACTCCTACTGCCCAAGACAAAGAAAAAGGTCCTGCAACTCTGGTTCAGGAACCACCATCTTTGCGGGTTTTAAACCCCTCAAATGATGAAATCATTGAAGACCCACAACTTTCACTGGATGATAAGAGGATTCTGATTCCTTTTACTATTGATGATGAAACATGCTGCTTTATTGGCCCAATTCAAACCCTAGAACGCGCCAATAAAAAACTCAACTTCTTTTCCAATGCCAAAGAAGAGGATTTACTCATCAAACGAGATCTCCTTATTGCTCCTTTTATTCACCACAATAAATCTTTAAGGAACAATCCCAAAATCACTCTTCGAGGAGCTGATTTCTGAACTTGGCATCAACGCCTTGAAATAGTAAAGGGAGATGCCTAGAAAGCTGTAAGTATCCATGATCTCCTTCGACTTTCTCATTTCTCTCCTTCCACTCACCATTGGATGATAGGGGCAGTATTATGCTTCTAGAACAAAACCACAAATAACTTCCACCTCCCTTGTGGAATGGTAGGGCCTACACTACTCGATGTAGCTGCTATCATTGGTCTTCCAGTATACTTCCCTGAAGCAACTTCTAATATGCAACCAATCGAACATACAAAATGACTTCGAAAACCTCTTATAGTGATTTCATCGATCATCACATGGGTCATGAAAATTATACTGTGACTGACGAAGAGAGTATCACATTTTTGTACTATTGGCTAAATGCCATAGTTTTTTGTTCGAAAAGTGTCCAGATACAAAAATCATTCCTCCTTCTAGCTGCCCTATTACACGAAGGCCACCAATTGAACTTGGCCAAATTAATCTTAGGACACCTGTTTGAGGAACTTGGCCATTTAGTCACCTGTCTTTGAACTAACTCTTCAATTAGTGTAGGAGGTCCTCTTTGGCTCCTTCAACTCTGGCTGAATGCTGTGTTCGAGAAGTACATGCAAAAAGATGGAGACAGTTCTTCCGAAAAATAGCATATTGAAGGATTTCATTTATCCCCTCTCCAGCCAAATTTTGTGAATGCCACGATAGCAAGATATTTTCTGGACTTTTTTTCTCTGTTTCATTCTTGCAACAACTTCATCAACAATAATTTGAACTTTACTCCCTTTCTGTATTGAAATTGTGGCCCTGCATGGTTCGAACGCCTTCTCTTTCCTTCAGATGACGGGGAGAATAAAATAACCAACTTGACTTGGGCACATATTCTTGCTGTTCAAATAATCCCCATAGGATTGCCCAATATAAGAAAAACAATTCAAAGTGGTCCTCTATGCTCCTCACTACGTTGCTAGACAACTAGGTTTTTCTCAAGCCATTCCAATACCTGTTCCTCGGAATAACCACGCTCTGTGTCATATTAAATTCACTTCAAAAGATGACATTGATCATTATCTTGTGATTAACCGACAACACCAAAGCAATTACACCCATCTTTACTACGAACGCAGCTCATTTGTCACTAAATCCTTCTCCGAGTGGTGGAACAAATACTATTGAGAGTTCACCAAAAAGGAATTCGAAAAGAAAGCTCGGAGTCACAGCACAGCAACAACAACCGAAGAAGAAGGTTCAAAAGATTCCAACAACAACCTCTAAAAAAGTAAACTTTCGACCGAACTTTTCTAAATCTTCCTTTATCAAATTCATTCGACTACACCTCGACTCTAAATGTTTGGTTATTATTAGATTCTATCATCGAGCGAAAGTTCCTCTGATGAAAGCGAGCAACCAGTACAACCAAACATCTTTGCTCCTTCTCAAGAGTCTGATTCGGAAACACAAGGGGGTCAAGCAAGACCAACAAAATAAGAATCTCACTCCTCTGCCCAAACCGTGATCTTCGCTGAGCCCATTCAAGTCATCCTACCTGAAACACAAGTTCTGGTTAATTTAATCTAAGAGCGATCCTTACCACCGAAAGATCAACCTATTAAAGACCCTCTTTCTCCGATTCAATGTGATGCCCTTTACAAATCTCCTGTGGCACAGAGCCCCGAATTACCTACTTAGGATACAGGGAACATCCCCTCTCCTCAAATAATCTTAAGCCCAGACAGAACCATTGAGCTTTCTTGTTCGTATGGTTCTGAACCATCACCTAGGATTCCTGATATCACCTCTGAATCTCCTGATACTGATTTGGATGAAGTTGTTGCCATTCTAACACAAATAGTCCAGGAAGATGAAGTGCCTCTTTCGAATTTATCCCCTGAGAACCCTTCAACATCAAGCCTTCTTTCTAAACTCAACCGATACACTCTCCAACAACTAAACACTCTTATGAGGCTTTTAACACATGCTCCCTCAGAATGGACCAATCAATCAAACTTGAATTTTCTATTTTCTGACCTTCTGAGCTCTTCTCTTTAATTTTAAGTTCCTTCCCAATTTTCTGCTATAGTAAAAAAGTTTATAAGAGTTTCAAATGACGGTATTACTGTCTAGGACAAGTTGCAAGAAGCCAAGGAAAAAGTGGCCAACATCAAGACTGAATCAGAAAAAATTGATAAAATTTTCAACCAATGCAAGCATCATGTGAAAAATATGATTTGAGGATCATTGATGAGCGAAAATTTTATACGCTTTTTAGCATCATTTTCATATAGCTTTTAGCATGTTTTGTTTAAGTTTTATTATATTTTGATAGGTTTTAGTGTAAAATTTACATTTTTGGATTCTACTATGAGTTGTTGTGTTTTATGGTGATTTCAGGTATTTTTTGACTGAAATCTGAGAGTTTTGACAAAGTCTGACTCGGAGGCAAGGAAAGCGTAGCAGATGTTGTCAGGATCTGACCTCCGTGCACTCAAGGAAGCATATCTAGAGCTACAGATATCCAAATAGAGCGTTCTCAATGGCTATGAAAATCTAACATCCAGGGCTTCCTAGCAATATATAATAGTCCATACTTGTTTTTGGAGATGAAGGCCCAAAACTAGCGTTCAACGCCAGCCACCTACCCCCTTCCTGGCGTTGGACGCCCAAAAGGGAGCAGATGGCATCCAACGCCCACAAAGGTGTCCCAAGCAGGTGTTCAACACCCAAGAAGCCTCCCAGCATGTGGAAGCAACTAAAGCTCAGCCCAAACACTCACCAAGTGGGCTCCAGAAGTGGATTTTTGCACTACAAACCTAAGCCTATCATATTTCTGTAATCCTTAGTTATTAGATTAGTATATATAGACAAGATTTCACCCTTGTTAGAGAACTCTCTTGTCCACTTTTATGTTTCATTTTGTATTTCTTCTATCAGCATGAGTCACTAAACTTCCTAGGTTAAGGTTAGGAGCTCTGCTGTGTTTTATAGATTAATAAAAGCACTATTATTCTATTTCAATTCGTGTTTGATTCTCTCCTAAGATGTATCTTCGTTCTTCAGCCTTATGAATGAGTTGAACCGTCAAAAGTTATCTCTATTCTACATGATTTCAGTGAGTATCTTTCATCGGATAGCAATGAATCACTAGCTTGAGGATATGTCTCTTAGACAGCTAATCCACGACTTCATAGGGGACTTCTCGAGACATCAGTTCAGCCGAGGTATGGGGAGATTAAAGTCTTTGTGATAAAGGCTAGAATCAAGGTGCATTCTCTGATCCAGAAGATTCGACCTTGTGTGTGGCATTTTGAGTAGGATCACCAAGGGGATGAACTGCAGGAGCTTCACCCTCATTCAGACTGGATGCGCACTAAACCTTGTGTTCAGCCTAGAGGAAGATTGGCAGCCACTCAAACCGGTGTTGATCACATATAGCCTGCTATAGAAGAAATCATTCACTGTTGGATTAGACAGTAAGAAAGTATTGATCCAGAAGAATGAAGCATTTCTGAAGCCTTAACCATCTTCTTGTCATTCGATTCACAATTACTGAGAAACGTTATCTTTCTTTTACTTTTATGCGTTTAAACAACTACACAACTTTTCTATCTGCCTAACTAAGATTTACAAGATAACCACTTTTTGATCCAAGCCGATAATGCTCATGGGATTGACCCTGACTCACCTCAGGTATTACTTGGATAACCCAGTGCACTTGCTGGTTCAGTTGTACAGAGTGTGGGAATCCGTGCACCAAGTTTTTGGCACCGTTGCCGGAGATTGTTCGAGTTTGAACAAACTAACAGATTATTTTGTTGCTTAGATTAGGTACTTTTTAATATTGTTTGAGTATTTTCTTTCTCTTTTTCGAAAAAAGAAAAAATTTTTCAAAAATCTTTGTTTTCTTTATAATCTTTATGTTCTTATCTGAGTCTTTGTTCTTGTTCTTGGTAAAAGTTTCAAACTTCTTGGTGTCTTTTTCCAAAAACTTTTAAAATTAGAGTCTTTTGTTTGAGTCTTATGTCAATCTTTAAGTTTGGTGTCCTTTAGTTGTTCTTTCTTTGCTTTGAATTTTTGAAAATCATCTATGTGTTCTTTCTTGGTATTCAAGTTGTTCTTGTTTTTCTTTTTGTTTTCATCTTTAAAATTTGTAAGTTTGGTGTCTTTAGGTGTTTTTCTTTAAAATTTTCAAAAACTTAGTGTTTTAGATCTAAAAATTTTAAGTTTGGCGTCTTTTGTTTGTTTTTCTCTTTCTTCATTAATTCAAAAAAAATAAAAAAATATCTTTTCTATCTTTTCACTTTAATTTTCGAAAATATAAAAAGATTTCAAATTTTAATTTCAAAATTACTATCTTATCATATCTTAATTTCAAATCTTTTCAAAAATCATATCTTTTTCAAATTACTATCTTATCTTTTTATCTTTCTTTAAAATTCAAAAATCTTATCTTATCTTATTTCAAATTCAAATTTTAAAATTCAATTTCAAAATTTAAAATTTAAAATCTCAAATTCAAAAATCAAATTTCAAATCTTATCTCTCTTTTAAATCTTTTTCAAATCTTTTCAAATTCTTATCTTATCTTTTCTAATTTCAAATTTTTAAAATCAAATCTTTTTCAACTCTTTTCAATTTCTATCTTATCTTTTCTAATTTTAAATTCAAATCTTTTCTAATCTTCTATCTTATCTTAATTTCAAATCTTTCTTAATTAGTTACTTATTTTCTCTTTCTTCTTTTTCAAAACATCCTAACTAATTCTTCTCTCTTCTAATTTTCGAAAATATCTTCTCTATTTCTCTCTCTTCTTTTTCGAAATTCATTATTTAATTTTCAATTTTTTTGTTAATTAGCTTTAATTTTCAAATTTAATTAATAAATAAAATGAAAACAAAAATATTTTCTATTTTTACTTCTAATTTTTGAATTCTTCTTTCCTCAAAGCCAAATTCGTTCTCTCTTCTCTCTATCATCATTCTTCTTTCTTCTTTACATCTCACAAGGAATTCTCTATACTGTGACATAGAGATTTCTTTTCTTCTTCTTTCTTGGTTTTCTTTTTCTTGTTTATGAGCAGGAACCGGGATAAAGAACCTTTTTTAAATCCTGATCCTAAACCTGAGAGGACTCTAAGGAGGAATTTACAACAAGCTAAAGCACAACATTCCGGAAGAAACTTCACAGAGATTTTCGAACAAGAAGCTGAAAACATGGCAGTCGAGCCTAATAATGAAGGAGATGTAAGAAAGATTCTTGGTGAATACACCATACCAACTTCTGATTTCTATGGAATAAGTATCTCCATACCTACCATTAAAGCAAACAACTTTGAGCTTAAGCCTCAATTAGTCTCTCTAATGCAGCAGAATTGTAAATTCCATGGACTTCCACTAGAAGATCCACATCAGTTTCTATCTGAATTCTTGAAAATCTGTGACATTGTTAAGACCAACGGAGTGGATCCTGAGGTCTATAGACTTATGCTCTTTCCCTTTGCTGTCAGAGATAGAGCTAGGATATAGTTGGACTCTCAACCAAAAGAAAGCCTAGACTCTTGAGAAAAATTGGTCAATGCTTTCTTGGCCAAGTTCTTTCCACCTTAGAAGATGAGCAAAATCAGAGTGGAAGTTCAAACCTTCAGACAAAAAGAAGGTGAATCCCTCTATGAAGTTTGGGAAAGATGCAAGTAACTAATCAGGAGATGTCCTTCTGACATGCTCTCAGAATGGTCTATCTTAGGCATATTCTATGATGATCTCTCTGAGATGTCCAAAATATCGTTGGACAGCTCTGCAGGTAGATCACTCCACTTGAAAAAAATTCCTGTAGAAGCAAGAGAATTCATTGAGATGGTTGTAAACAAATAATTCATGTACACTTCTAAGAGAAACCCTGTGAATAATGGGGTAGCTCAGAAGAAAGGAGTTCTTGAAGTAGACACTCTGAATGCCATATTGGCTCAGAACAAGATCTTGACCCAACAGGTCAATATGATCTCTCAGCATTTAATTGGAATGCAAGCTGCAACTGGTAGCACTCAAGAAGCTTCCTCTAAAGGAGAAGCTTATGATCCTGACTAACCCATGATGGAAGAGGTGAATTACATGGGAGAACCCTATGGAAACACCTACAATCCTTCATGGTGGAATCATCCTAACCTTTCATGGAAGGATCAACAGAAGCCTCAGCACAGCTTCAATAATAATAAAGGTGGAAGAACCCAAAATAGGTTCAACAACAGGACACCATTCCCATCTTCTCTGGAACATATGGAGACTACTAGGCAGAGCCTTTCTGACTTAGTCACTATAGTCTCCAACCTCTCTAAGACCACTCATAGTTTCATAACTGAAACAAGATCCTCCATCAGCAATATGGAGGTACAAGTTGGTCAACTGAGCAAGAGAATTCCTGAGACTCTTCCTAACACTCTTCCTAGTAACACTGAAGTAAACCCAAGAGAAGAATGCAAGGCCATCACCACTGAAGCTGAGGCCAAATTTGAAGGGAGTAATCTGGCATTGAACGCCAATGATGGGATCCCTAACGGGCGTTCAATGCCCAATGATATGCCATTCTTGGCGTTGAACGCCAGTAAGGAAGTCCTTATTGGGCATTTAACGCCCAATGCTACACCCTTAATGGCATTAAACGCTAGTAAGGAAGACCTTACTGGGCGTTCAATGCTTAAATTGGCACAGAAGCTGGCGTTGAACGCCAGTGAAGATATACCCACTGGGCGTTCAACACCAAAAAGGCCATAAAAGGTGGAGTTGATCACCAGTAAAGGTGTTCCTACTGAGCATTCAACACCCACTGATGAAGTTCCTATCCAATAATTAAAGGAAGCCAAGGCTCATATAGAGACCATAGAGGTCCCCTTGCAAGCACTCTTGCAATTCATGAGTTCTGATGAATACTCATCCTCTGATGAGGATGAGGAAACTAGGAAAGAGAAAGTTGCTCGGTACCTAGGACTCTTATGAAGCTAAACGCCAAGTCATTTAGAGTAAAGACATTGGAGGAAGAACCTTCAGTGCTTACCAAAGAACTCAATACTTTGGTTCAGCAGAAGCTGCCTCAAAAGCTTCCGGATCCCGGACGCTTCCTAATTCCTTGCACCATAGGCACTATGACCTTTGAGAAGGCTCTATGTGACCTAGGGTCAAGTATAAACCTCATGCCACTCTTTGTGATGGAAAAGTTGGGAATCTTTGAGGTACAAGCTGTAAATATCTCACTGGAGATGGCAGACAAGTCAATGAAAAAAGCATATGGCTTAGTAGAGGATGTCTTGGTGAAGGTTGAAGACCTTTACATCCCTGCAAACTTCATAATCTTAGATACTGGGGAAGATGAGGATGAATCCATCATCCTTGGAAGACCTTTCCTAGCCACTACCAATGCTATCTTTGATGTAGTAAAGGGAGAACTGATTTTACAACTAGAGAAGGAGCACATCTTGTTCAAGATGCCTCACCCCAATCTCCCTCTAAGAAAAAATAGTTGATTGTGCAAAACTTAGTGTTCCAACTATCTCTCTTAGTGCAGAGCTTTACTAAGCCCAAGACACCAATTTTAAGTTTGGTGTTGGGTAGCCATCAACAAGCACTGAGAACAAAGGTACTAAGAAGAAAGTAGTTAAAGGCTGGAGGGATAAAAAAATCCCCATTGAAGGCCTCTCACCTGGCATGAGAGTTGTCTTTACCAAGAAACTAGTCATACCACATACAGTGAGTCGTGTCATGTCTCTAGATCATGTGGAGCTCATCCATGAGAAGATAGGAAGAAAGTTCACTGTAAGGGGTGAAATTCTGAGCCCATGTCATTCTCCGTAAGGAGCTAACCGTCAAGCTAGTGACGTTAAAGGAGCGCTTGTTGGGAGAGAACCCAACCATAGATATTATTTATGTTTTTCTTTGAATTTATTTTTTTTAATTATTTTCTTTAGGTTCATGATCATATACATTAGTCAGAACGGAGACAGAAACATTCAGAAGCAGAAACAGAATACTCTAGAGTACATGTCTTGCTGGCATTGAATACCAGATAAGAGGCAAGAGTGGGCGTTCAATTCCCACAAAAGGATAATATTACTGGTGTTGAACACCAGCCCTGGAGTAGAGGCTGGGCGTTCAACGCCCAACAGAGGTAGAAGACCTGGCGTTGAACGCCAAGAAAGAGGTCCCTCATGGGGGTTCAATGCCCAGAGTGGAGTAGGAAGCTGCCATTGAACGCCAGCTATAGAGCATGAGCTGGGCATTCAACGCCCATAAGGAGGGCAGAGAATTTGAATTCTCTAGCTTCTCAGAAACAGTGGGTCCCACAGCATCTTCACCTACAGCACCTTTTTCTCTCTTCTTTTCACACTTTTCCACACACTCTACCCTATAAACCCTCAACCAATCACATCCATACTTGTTCCCTAAACCATCATAACTCCCACCAACCCCCACCCACTAAAATTCAAATTCTCCCACCCATATTTCCCCCTACTATTTGAAACCCTAACCATACTCTCACTATAAATACCCCCTCATTCTACTTATCCCACACACTACTCATACCCCTTTACCCCTCACTTGGCCGAATTGTTCTTCTCCCTCCATCTCCGTCTATTTTCTTCTTCTTCTACTCCATTTTTCTCTTTTGTTTATTTTTGCTCGAGGACGAGCAAAGTTTTAAGTTTGGCATTGGAAAAGCCTTGCTTTTTTGCTTTCCATTCCTACTTAGGGCACCCAAGGTCGGAGAGCCCTCTAGAAAGAGGAAAGGAAAGGCCGTAGCCGCCACCTCCGAATCTTGGGAGATGGAGAGATTCATCACCAAAGCCCACCAAGACCACTTCTATGAAGTAGTGGCAAAGAAAAAGGTGATTCCTGAAGTCCCTTTTAAGCTTAAGAAGAATGAGTATCCGGAGATCCGACATGAAATTCGGAGAAGAGGTTGGGAAGTCCTAACCAATCCCATTCAAGAGGTTGGGATCTTAATGGTTCAAGAGTTCTATGCTAATGCATGGGTCACAAAAAACCATGACATTAGTGTGAACCCTCATCCTAAAAATTGGAGCACCATGGTTTGATGGAAAATCTTAGACTTTAGCCCGAAAAGTGTGAGGTTGGTGTTCAACTTGCCTTTGATGTAAGGAGACCCACATCCTTACACTAGAAGAGTCAATTTTGATCAAAGGCTAGATCAAGTGCTCTCAGACATCTGTGTGGAAGGAGCATAGTGAAAAATGGATTCCCATGGCAAGTCTATCCAACTAAGAAGGCCTGACCTCAATCCCATAGCTAGAGGATGGTTAGAATTCATCCAACGCTCTATCATCCCTACTAGCAACCGTTCCGAAGTGACCATAGACCGAACCATCATGATCCATTGCATCATGCTCGAAGAGGAGGTGGAAGTACATGAGGTGATACCTCAAGAGTTGTACAAAGTAGCGGACAAGCCCTCCATCCAAGCAAGGTTAGCTTTCCCTCATCTTATCTGTCACCTATGCAATTCAGTTAGAATTGTCATAGAAGGTGACATTCCAATTGAGGATGACAAGCCCATCACTAAAAAAAGGATGGAGCATACTAGAGAGCCGGCACATGAACCACAACATGAGCATGTGGAGCCGCCTCAACATGAGATCCTTGAGATGCCTCAAGGGATATATTTTCCTCCTCAAAGATATTGGGATCAATGGCATACCTCTATGGGAGAATTAAGCTCTAACATGGATCAGTTGAGGATGGAGCATCAACAGCATTCCACCATCCTCAATGAAATGAGAGAAGATCAAAGAGTTATTAGGGAAGAACAACAGAGACAAGGGTGTAACATTGAAGACATCAAGTACTCTATTGGATTCTCTAGAAGAAGTGGTAGTCGCCGTCATTAAGGTGGTCCCGTTCCATCACCCCTTACTTTTATGTTATTTTTCTGTTTTCCATTATGTTTTATTGTCTGTTCTCGTGTTCTTATTGCATGATCATTTCTATCTATGTCTTGAAGTTATAAAATATATCTCTCACCCTACTTAAAAGAAAATTTTATTTGAAAAAGAAAATTAAGATGCATGAATTTTAAGTTTATCTTAAGAATAGTTCAATTATCTTGATGTGGTAGCATTGCTTTTATTTTCTGAATGTATGAATGAACAATGCATATTTGAAATTGGAGTTTAAGAATGTTGGCTCTTGAAAAAATAATGAAAAAGGAGAAGTATTATTGGTAATCTGAAAAATCCAAAATTTGATTCTTGAAGCAAGAAAAAGCAATAAAAGAAAAAAAATGTATATATGCTTATTCGGAAAAAAAATGATGAATGAAAAAGCAGAAAAAGCCAATAGCTCTTTAAACTAAAAGGCAAGAACAAAAAGCCAATAACCCTTTAAACCAAAAGGCAAGGGTAAAAGGATCCAAGGCTTTGAGCATCAATGGTTAGGAGGGACTAAAAGAAACAAAATCTTGGCCTAAGCGCTCCAATTGAACAGTGTCCCTAACTATATGCTTGTGGTGTGAAGGTGTCAAGCGAAAAGCTTGAGACTGAGCAGTTAAAGTCGTGATCTAAGGCAAAAAGTGTGTGCTTAAGAACTCTGGATACCTCTATTTGGGGATTCTAGCAACGCTGAATCACAATTCGAAAGGGTTCACCCAGTTAAGTGTCTGTGGCATTTATGTATCTGGTGGTAATACTAGAAAACAAAGTGCTTAGGACCACGGCTAAGACTCTAAAAGCTGTGTTCAAGAAAAAAAAGAACTAAACTATGAGAGTCAATAATATCATCTGAATTCTAAGTTCCTAAAGAGGCCAAGTTTCAACGGATAGTGAGATGCCAATACTATTCAGAAGCAAAAAGCTAATAAGTCCCGCTCATCTAATTGAAAATAAGATTCATTGAAAACTTTGAGATTTATTGTATCTTACTCTTCTTTTTATCCTACTTTATTTTTAGTTGCTTGGGGACAAGTAACAGTTTAAGTTTGGTGTTGTGATGAGCGGATATTTTATACGCTTTTGGCATCATTTTCATATAGCTTTTAGCATGTTTTGTTTAAGTTTTATTATATTTTCATTTGTTTTAGTGTAAAATTCACATTTTTGGATTCTACTATGAGTTGTTGTGTTTTATGGTGATTTCAGATATTTTCTTGCTGAAATCTGAGAGTTTTGACAAAGCCTGATTCAAAGGCAAGGAAAGCGGAGCAGACGCTGTCAGGATGTGACCTCCGTGTACTCAAGGAAGCATTTCTGGAGCTGTAAGTATCCAAATGGAGCGTTTGCAACGGTTATGGAAATCTAACATCTAGGGCTTTCCAGTAATATATTATAGTCTATACTTGTCTGTGGAGATAAAGGCCCAAAACTGACGTTCAACGCCAGCCACCTACCCCATTCCTAGCGTTGGATGCTCAAAAGGGAGCAGCTGGCGTCCAATGCCCACAAAGGTGTCCCAAGCAGGTGTTCAATGCCTAAGAAGCCTCCCAACATGTGGGAGACACTAAAACTCAGCCCAAACACTCACCAAGTGGGTTCCAGAAGTGGATTTTCGCACTACAAATCAAAGCCTATCATATTTCCGTAATCTTTAGTTATTAGATTAGTACATATAGACAAGAGTTCACCCCTATTACAGAACTCTCTTGCCCACTTTTACGTTTCCTTTTGTATTTCTTCTATCAGCATGAGTCACTAAACCTCCTAGGTTAAGGTTAGGAGCTCAACTGAGTTTTATGGATTAATAAAAGCACTACTATTCTATTTCAATTCATGTTTGATTCTCTCATAAGATGTATCTTTGTTCTTCAACCTTATGAATGAGTTGAACCATCAAAAGTTATCTCTATTCTACATGGGTCCAGCGAGCGTCTTTCATCGGATATCAATGAACCACTAGCTTGAGGATACGTCTCTTAGACAGCTATCCATGACTTCATTGGGGACTTCTCGAGACATTAGTTCAGCCGAGGTATGGGGAGATTAGAGTCTTTGTGGTAAAGGATAAAATCAAGGCGCAGCATTCTTTGATCCGGAAGATTCGACCTTGTCTATGGCATTTTGAGTAGGATCACCAAGGGGATGAACTGCAGGAGCTTCACCCTCATTCATGCTGGATGCATACTAAACCTCGTGTTCAGCCTAGAGGAAGATTGGCGGCCTCTCAAACCGGCCGCTCATTCACAGTTGGATTAGACAGTAAGAAAGTGTTGATCCAGAAGAACGAAGCATCTCTGAAGCCTTAACCATCTTATTATCTTTCGATTCACAATTACTGAGAAATATTATCTTGATTTTACTTTTATGCGTTTAAACAACTAAACAACTTTTCTATCTGCCTAACTAAGATTTACAAGATAACCACTGTTTGATCCAAGCTGACAATCCTTGTGGGATCGACCCTGACTCACCTCAGGTATTACTTGGACGACCCAGTACACTTGCTGGTTCAGTTGTACGAAGTGTGAGAATCCGTGCACCAATCACTCAAGCTTTCAATGCTCAAGCGTACTATGACAAACAAAAAGAAGAACTTGAAGCAGAATTAGCCCAAATCGGACAAAAACTAGCTAAAATTCGAAAAAGAAAGGCTGACTTAGCGATCCCCTCAACCACAGTTCAACATAAGCAACAAGCAATAACAAGAAGAATTCAGCAAGTAACTTGACAAGGCTCAAAATGAAGAATATGAGCAAATCGAAGCACTTTCCACTTTGGACAGTGAGAGGATTCAACCTCATTCCGAAGTATATGAACTTCTAGCACTCCTTATTCCACCTACTTAGAACATTTTCTATGTATAATGACTTTTCATGTGCTATTATATATTTATTTAAATCCCTAATCTTGATCTTGCATACATCGATACTGTTTCAAATATTTGCCATTTATCGATTTAATCACATTCCCGAAATCAATATCCTTAATCCGATATGCATTTCTAGAGTATAAATCAATCACTTGAAAAGGTCCTTCTCAAGTATAGGACCATTTGCTAAGAAATCTAGACTTCTTTTTCGTCGGCAACACCACTTTTAAAACCGATTCTCCTATATCGAAACATTTTTCTTTTACTCGACGATTATAACTTCGAGCAATATTTTCTTTCTGTCGAATCGTATTTCAAGTGCTAAAATACGCTTTGAGTCCAAATCATTCAACTCATCATACATTGCATTCCAGTAATCATCAACCAGAAAATCATCTTGCCTTAATATTCTTAATGTATTGAGATTAATCTCCAATGGCAAAACTGCATCATCACCATAAACCAATTTATAAGGAGAAGTACCTGTTGACCCTCTTGGTGAGTTTCGATAAGCAAATAGTGCTTGAATCAAAGTCTCGTGCCAAGTTCGAGGTTTGCTACCAATTTGTTTCTTAATCAAATTGATCAATATTTTATTTGCTGCCTCGACTTGCTCATTGGCTTGCGCAAATATGGAGTTGAAGTTACCATATTAATGTTTCTTGAAGCTGCAAAATTCTTAATTCGCTGACCAGTGAACATAGTCCCTTGATCAGTACTCAAAGTTTGGAAAATTCTAAATCGATGAATTATATGTTCCTCGATGAAGTCTATCACTTTATTTTGTCCAGTCTCTATTAAAGGAGTAGCTTCGACCCACTTCGTGAAATAATCAACTGCCACCAAAATAAATTTATAATTCTTCGACGAAGGAGGATGTATCACCCCAATTAGATTTAAGGCCCATCCTCGAAAAGGCCATGGTTTAATAATCGAGTGTACTTCAGATGCTGGGATCTGTTGTATTACTCTATGGCGTTGACATTCTTGACATGCTTTTGCATAATCAATGCAATCTTTAATCATCGAAGGCCAATAGATATGATTTTGATGTAGTATCCATTTCATTTACATCTCAGCCTGATGAGCGCCACATATACCTCTATGAACTTCCCTAAAGCAATATCTTTATCTGAGTGACTTAAACACCTAGAAAGGCTTCCATCGAGACCTTTCTTGTATAATTCATCAACCAACAACACAAAATTCATTGTTTTCAACTTTACTTTCCTGTTAACTTGAATATTAAGATCTTTTAAATATTCAGCAATTGGTTTTCTCCAATCATCATCTTCCCATTCATCCAAAGCCAAAGCTTCTCTTTCATCAACAAGAACTAGGATTCGTCGAACCTTTGCAAATTTTCCTAACGTCTCTGAGGATACTTTATATCTTGATGCAATTTGGGCCAACTCATTCACAATTTCATTTTAAATTCTTGGAATATGAACCAATGACACTATTCGAAAAGACGCTAACAATTCCTAAGCCATTAGAAGATACTTTTGTAACTTCTCATTACTACTTTTGAATTCTTTTGATAACTATTTTAAAAATTTGAATATCTATAGCCCCTTTTTCAATCAAGATTTCAAGGCCTAATCTTAAAGCCTCGTACTCGGCCATATTATTTGAACAAGGGTACTTTAACTCAAACAAAAATTCCGATGGAATCCCTTCTGGTGAGATAATTAAAATCCCCACTCCAGCACTGTCTTATGTTTCGAACCATTGAAATATAATTTCCAAGGATCAACATGTACATCAATTATATTTGCCCCCTGGTCATTCAGATTATTCGAATGATCCACGAGAAAATTTGCAATGACCTAGCTTTTCACAACTTTTGCTGGAACGTATTGCAAATCAAACTCTGTTAAAGCTAACATCCATTTCCCTAATCGATCTCTCAGCATAGTATAAGTCAGCATATATTTAACTAAATCAGTCTGTGCAATTACCTTCACTGATTTTGCAACCATATAGCACTTTAATTTTGTGCAAGCATAATAAAGAAACAAACACAACTTTTGATGGGTGAATACCTTATTTCTATATCAGTTAATACCCGACTAAGATAATAAATGGCCCGTTCATGTTCGTTTTCATCATCTTGAGTCAACATACATCCGATCGTATTCATGGTAGCTGCAATGTACAACTTTAAAGGCTCATGAGGACGAACATTTGCTATTACCGGGGCTTTAGATAAATAATATTTGATTGACTCAAAAGCTTCTTGATGTTCGTTTGTCCACTCGAATTGTGTTTCACTCTTAAGCTTTATCAAGGGTGCAAATACTCGAGTTCGACCCAAGAGGTTTGATATGAACCTTCTAAAATAGTTAACTTTTCCAAGGAAGTACTGCACCTCATTTTTTGATCTAGGAGAGGATAACTCCAACATTGCATTGGCCTTGTTCTTATCAATAGCAATTCCCTTTTTGTGGACAACGAATCCCAAGAAATTTCCTGCTGAAATGCCAAATGCGTATTTTAAAGGATTCTATTTTAATCCCTTATTCGCATCGTATTAAAAGCCTTTCTCAAATGGTCGATGTGTTGGGCTTCTGAATTTGACTTAACCATAACATCATCAATATACACTTCTATAAATTTCCCAATATACTCATGAAAAATAGTATTCATGGCACGTTGGTGTGTAGCACCAACATTTTTTAAACCAAATGGCATAACCACCCACTCATATGTCCCTAATACTCCAGGGCATTGAAAAGCAGTTTTAGACACGTCATCTTCTGCAATAAAGATCTGGTTATGCCCCGAAGGACCGTCCATAAAACTTAAAATTTCATTACCTGTAGCAGAATTGATTAACATATCTGCTATCGGCATAAAATATTCATCTTTCGGAGTAGTATTATTCAAGTCTTGAAAATCAATGCATACTCTTAATTTTTCATTTTTCTTCATTACAGGGACAATATTCGAAACCCATTCTATATAACGTGTGGTTCAAATAAATTTTGCTTTAATCAAACGTTCAATCTCCTCTTTAATCCTTTGATTAATTTTATTAGTAAATCGCCGAGGCGTTTGCTTCACAGGTCGAGCATTTGGTTTTAATGCTAATCGATGTTCCACAAGAGAACGATCAAGACCAGGCATCTCATGATAATCCCAAGTAAAACAATATTTAAATTCGTGCAAAAGATTGAATAATTCTGTTCGAAATGGGGCTTCAAGGACCTTACATATATAAGTAATTCGAACATCATCAATAGACCCCAAGTTAATCTCTTCTAAGGGATCCTGTGACTCGAAACCCTTTGTATATTCATTATCCTTTACTGAATATTTTTCAAAATCCAAAGGTTCTAAATCATAGATTCAATCAAAAGACAAATCAATAGGTTCACTGGGATTGAAACACACTTGTTTATCCATCGAATCAACAAGAATACCATTTTCAATACAATGAACTTTTGCTTTAACAGCAGCAGTTTGATTGACAACACCATTAAAACTATGTGAACAGAAAGAATTTAAACCATGACTAAATTTGATTGACAGAATCAAATCTATACTTCAAACAGAACAAGACAAAGCTACATTCCTAAAGGATTCGACTTTATCCAAAGAATCACTTTTATTTTCAACTGAAGAAAAATTACTTAAATACTTATTTAAAGTTACCAGATAATTCGAGACGTCTTGACCATCTGCCATGAAAGAACGTCTTTAGGCTACTACTTATGCCGAGCAATCCCACCCAGTCGGAGGAACACTGAGTTGTGGATAACAGAGCTTCACGTTTAAACCCTCCAAAGTCAGATAGCAACCTTCACAATTGAAAGAATTGAGTACCCTGTCAACATTCAAAAGCTTCAATTTAGGACTATACACCCTGAAATCAACATGTAACTGCTCGACGTATAAATTCGAATTAGCCTTGACTACTTTAGGTTTTCCATCATCTGTCCAAAAAAGGACGCTTTGTTGCATAGTGGATGGTACAGCCCCAACCCCTTGGATCCAATCACGCCCCAACAAGGCATTGTAACTAGCCTTCGAAGATACTACCACGAAAACAATGTTTCAATCAGAAGACCCAACTCTCACCCATGAGTAACCAATTTTTTCGTAGGGGTCAAAATACCACTATAATCTGTCACAGAAATGTTGGTAGGAATTAAGTCATTAGGATGTTTCCCCACCTTCATTAGCATTCTCTTCGACAGAAGGCTAATAGCTCCTCCTCCATCAATCAAGACTTTATTTATCTTGATCCCACTTATAACTGCTGTGACCAGGTTCAATTTTCGTATCGAATGAACGCAAAGGCTTCCTCATTATCAACGTCATAGTCCTCTACCAGATTACCTTCGTATTCTCCCAAATACTCAATCGGGATGATTGAAATAACACTGACCATCTCATTTTCTCTTTCTTCGAAATACTCCTCATCCAGGTCATCCACTTTATCCTTATCACCTTTAGAAGCAAAAAAAACAGCTTTACCCTTATCTAATTTCACTGGAGAAGGAATATCCCTCGGATGAGTTTTCCCATCAATTGGGAACACTATCCGAGAGTGCACAAAAGGAGTTGCCCCCTTGGCTTTATTGTCCTGAGACACTTTGGACAGTAGATGTCCTCTCTTTCCTTTGCCCCTCTGATATCCTCAGGCTCGACCACAAAAATAAGGATATCAAACTCGAGGAGGACCTCTATGACCCCCCTGTGGGTTAAGTTTATAGTAAGCATCCCTGTTCTGAAACTCTTGATAGTTTTGAATCCATTGTACACCCATGGCTTGAGAACGGTTTATAGGTGTAGCAACATTCCTCTGAGGACCACCAGAGCTCTGTCCCTCTGTTCGTCGAATAGGATGTTTCTGACAGGCTTGCTCTTCTCTGTGAGCCAATTCTTTCTTCATCCTTTCCTTCTCAAAAATTACTACAGCTTCAGCATAAAAAACTGTATTGCATCGATGACACAGAGATACGTCCCGATCCATCAATTTTTGCTGCACCAAGAAATCCAACAACCCATCTCCTGCCCCAGGATAAACAGATTGGACATCCAATTCAAAGTTTCTCAGGGCTATATCGAAGTCACAAGACATCCCCACCATATTCACGCCAAAATATGACTTAGCAAAACAGGCTTCACTATCAAAGGGACCAGAATCAACTTTTATCTCCTTTTTCCTATCATCAAATTTCAATCGCCCTTCCATGATAGCCTCTTGTATCAAGTCCCTAAAATAGACACAGTTATTAGTCGAATGACTAGTTGCTTGATGAAACTTACAATAAGGTCTCCCTTTCAAATCTTTTACCAAAAGCAAAGTTTTGCCCTCAGGTAAAATTAACTGTTTATCTTTAAGCAACACATCAAATATCTGATCCGATTTTGAAATATCAAAACTATATCTCTTTCCGCTTTTTTGCTTTAAATCATTTGACTTCTCGTTATTCAATATTTTCTTAAGTAAGGAACAAAACATTAGGTGGACCTTTTTTAAGTTCATCCAAATCAACTTCTGCTTCTAAATCAAACTCCTCATCGGAGGATTCCATTACCACATAAGGGACTTTCTCTCTTCGAGAAAAAAGATTTATTCTTTAACCTCCTTTCATCATTCTTATATTTTTCTTTTTCTTTCTTCAAAATTTCAACCTGACAAACTCTGTCAGCCAAATGAGCCAAGTCAGTTATATGGACATTAAGCAATTTTCGATGCATATAAAATCCTAAGCCCATAACCGTTATTTTTACCACTTCACTATCAGGGAGAGACACATAGCATCGACTCCTAGAATTTTTGAAACGAATCATATAATCATCGATGATTTCACCATCTTCACGTTTCAAAGCCACTAAATCAGTAACTGCCACATTCAACTCCCCTCGGTAGAATTGGGCATGAAAAGCAGTTTCTAACTGAGCCCATATTGTTATCGAATTTGGTCTAAAATTCGAAAACCAAGTAAATGCATTCTTCTTCAATGAAGAAAGAAAAAACTTCATTTTCAAATTTTCATCATGGGCTAAATTTCCTATCTCAACCAAATATCATGCAACATGTTCAGTAGTCAACTCCCTAACTTCTCCTACAAACTTTGTAATTATTTTGGGATTTTTTACTCCTCTTGGCACCTCAGCCATTTGAACATTATGAGGAAAAGCTGACACAAAGTGAGGTCAGTTCATGAATCTTATATTGAATCTAACCCGATTAAGGACATCTTCCACAATTCTTGTGACTTGATAACACTCACCAACTTAGTTAGCACGTAATCGAGCCAAGATGTCATCAGCATTTTGACCACGAGGAATTAATTGAGGATTTTCTCTTCCGCTAAGATCATTTTCATTTTGAAATAAATTTTCAAAATCCTCGCTAACTCCCCTTGCATTCTGCCTTTCCCCTTCATCATAATCGACGATTCGAGCAATTCGTTCGACTTGCCTCGCAAGACGATCAAATTTTGTTTCGTGATCAGCCATCATGAGATTTAGAATTGTAGTCATTTGTTGAGTCAATAAATTGACCAAATCATGATGACTTTCTTCAATATATTTTTGAAATGTTGCTATTGAATTAGAAGCATTTGATGTAGAACCCACATTATAATCTCAAGAATACTCGAGATGTTGTTGTGGAATCTGAACATTATTTACTCCACTTGCACCTCCAAATAAGATTGGAGGGCCGAAGCCACTTACTGGTGGTGCATAACCTAGAGGAAGATAGGGAGGCCAACCAGCAGTTACTTTGGGCTATATTTTTGTTGGGTTACCACTTGGGCGAGTATTACGCCCGTTATTTCCAGCCTGCACATTGGTAACTGCCACACTTTCACTTGCAACCACACCTTCCAAACGTGAAGTAACGTCCGAAGGTTGTACAACTATTAGTGCACTTTCATTTGTGGATGAACCACCATTAACATTCGAAACTTTATCAGCCATGTGAATAGTCCTTCCACTCCTCAATTGCATACACTAAGTAATACCAAAACCATTTGACACACTTAAATTTAAAACTGTCCCACTAGGTGTGCCAATTTGTTTTGTTAATTTTTAGCAAATCGATGGTGGTTCGATATCTAATTGTCTGGGAGCGAAACCTGCACCTCTTTGCGAGTACCAGTTTTTTAAAAGTGCATCAAAGACCCTTAAATTAGACAAGATTTAAGAAGATTTGAAAATATAAATAAAGACTCGGAAAATAAACTTGACTAAATTTGAAATGATTTGCATTGAATTTAAATAAAGCAACAAATGCCTTCGATTAAATCAAAGGACTTAACAGTACAGTGATTAAATCAGACAAGAATGTTAAATGTTGCTCGAAAGATAAATTTGTGAGAAGAGTAAAGTCTTTTGTAGAAAATGTAAATGAAAAGTAAAAACGAGTGAAAGGAACCCTACAGAAAATTGACTCGATGCAGACTCAAAAAGTCCTTGGGATGTGAGTGTGCATGAGTAATTTTTGAAGCAAAGTTTCAACACTTGTGTCTTCGAGCCTTCTCCTACTTATAGCCATCTTCAACCAATTAGATCGAAGCGTAACTCCCGCGTTTATTAAAAACATGCGTAACTGTTCCCGCTTCTTCTGCTTTATAACGTAACATCCAAAAAGCAATCTTCGAATCTTGATGTCTTCGATTTACTTCATCAACCAACTATAATAATCAAACTTTGAGTCAATGTCAAAATGACATCTCGATACAAGCTTCTTTCCGAGAATACACACCCACTGACTTCCAAATAACTCCCTTCTTCGAAATTAATTATTTTCGACTAACAAGTTAAACAATAACTTTTTTGATGGAAAAGAATGATAAAGGTAACTTTAGTATAATGAAGATCGAAAACCTAAAATTACTTTTATATTTAAATGTGACCTCTCAAAAACTCTAAAATCTAAATAGAATAGAATACTTTTTTTCATTAGGTTAAAATTAAAATAATAATAACTTATTCTATTACATTTAATATTTAAACAGTAAATGAGATTACTATATATATTATATGAAATAATTAATATATTTATAATTAATTATATATGTATTGGTCCACAAATTAGATTGAAAATATAATTTTCCAACAATTCCTCTACTTACGTGATGTGTTTGAATGTTATTTTTCCTTACTTTAATAATATAGTTTGTTTCATATATCAATTATAAAATATTACCATCACAATTTTTACCATATTAGGGTTGCGATTAAATTATTACAACGATTACTATATTGATATATTTAACGACATAAATTGAATTTAAATGAAAAATAGAAAAATTACATTCGAAATGATTTAATATATATTTATTTTCAAATGGTCTAACTTTAAATTTTTATTTAAATCAAACGAAATAAACATTGCAAGTAACATGATATAAACATCACCTTAATTCTGCGTAAACTATAATAATTCAATATTTGACATAAAACATATAGTATAATAAAAAGATAAAGTCCACTGCGATAAGGTATCACATATATTAATACCTTATTATATCAGTGTGCTCATATGAAAGAATTTAGGGTTTAATCCTTTACTTAATGGGTTTGCTAACACAAACGTTGTTTTTACATGTTTTATGAAAATTTTTCTTGACTTTTTTCTTTGACAACCAAAAACTTAATATCTATATCCTTCGATTTGTTGAACACATATTGTTGTTGGAGTAAATCATTGTCGATTTATTGTTACAAAATATCTTAATAGTTTTTCAATGACATTTACTACACAAAGTTCAATGACAAAGTTCCACAATCATATGACATGGTTAAATGCCTCAAAACAAGTAACATATTTTGTTTTCGTTGTTAAAGAAGTTACAATAATCGATTTGTTAGGTTTCTATACAATAGTTCTTCCAATCAACATAAAAACGCAACCTGAAGTAGAGCGTCTACTATCTTGACCACCTATAAAATTAAAGTTGGAGAACTCATTGATCTCCAAACTTTCTTATCTCCGAAAAGTAAGTATGTAATCTATTACTCTTTTCAAATATCATAGTACATGTTTAACAACGGTCCTAATAAGATCCATCATAGGATTGCTCAATTACCTGATTGAAAATTCTATTATGAATGATATATTGAGATGTGCACAGACTTAAGCATACAGTAAAATTCATAGTACTGATGCATAAGGTTTATCACACATCGTTGTCCTTTAATTTTAGGATCGTTTCCGGGCATTACTTGATATTAAAATTGTCTCCTTCAAAAACAAATATGTCCATTGGTCTACAAGCTTCCTAATAGAATATAGAGGTATTAGTGTATAATAGTAAGTTAGTTAGGTTGTGAACTATATAATAGAATTAGAATACAAAATTGAAAAGTGTAATGGTCTTCGTTTACAAGAGTGCTACATTATGCTATTTATACCAATAATAACACAATTGCAGATAACAAAATAACAGAATAACCAATTCTATTATACAGTTCACAATCTAACTAACTCACTATTATACACTAATACCTCTAAACTTTATTACTTCCATATCATATACACCATTTCATTATAGTTCTTTTGTGATAATCGATCGAGAAATACCTTAAGAGCAATATCTTAGTATCTCAATTTGTAACACAAAAGAAGCATTTTCAAGGTCTTTCATTTTGAATTTGTTTAATAGAAATTGTTTAGAATGTCATAAATATATGAGACAAAAATATGTATTTACTCCCACTAATCATGAACTTATGATATATATATTTGTCCATAATAATATTTACCTCAAAATTGTACAAAGTAATGACTTGAAGAAACTCGTGATACCATTCATTAATGGGAAGCTTGCTTCATATCATAGATGAATTTCATTAATTTACAAAGCATAGACTTTGGATTGCCTAATACAAAGTTTTCTTGTTGTACCATATAATGTTTTATCAATGTCACCTTTAAGAAATCCTGTCTTTACATTCAAGTGACGTAGTTCCAAATGAAATGAGTCACTAATATTATTATAATCCTAAAAGAGTCTTTCAAAGATACTAGAGAGAAGGTCTTTTTATAGTCTATGCATTTCGTTTGAATAAAACCTTTACTGATTAGATGAGCTTTATATCTCTCGACATCACCCTTAGAATTATTTTTGGTTTAAATATCTATTTATAGGGATGGCAACCGCCCCCGTCACCTGTCTTTGCCTCCAGAAACCCTTTCCATCTACTCCACCCTCACCCTATCTCTGTGACGAGTAACGAGGACCTTATATGTCGGGTATTTAGATTCCCGCAATATTTGTGAATTTGGAAAAAAAAGAAAAAAAAATAAATAAAAAAATCCTCAATTGTTATTAAAAAACACAATCCACATAATCTTTAAAGACTTAAACTAGCAACAAGTCAATAACCAACGAACGAAAATATCCATAAAACAAACAACAAACAAACATAGTCTCAATTCAAATACCAAATATATTCATAAAAAGTAATTATAAATACATAATTCTTAAGGTTACTTTCATCGTGTATTGCTAGTGACGATAGATTCTAATTTTTTTGAATCTACATAGAAAAAAAAATAAAAAATTAAAATAATGTAAGTATATCAACATTAATAGAAAAAGATGGTGTATTATATATATTTTACTTACATCAACATTCTATTCAATGTTATAAATTATATACCACGAAAAAAAATTAACATCTAATCTCTTTAGTAATTTCACCTTTGTCCATTACGTTAACTATATACATAAAAAAAGGTCAGATAAAGGAAGAGTAAAAATAATAATATCGAAAGGCGTGTCTCATGAAACAAAGTAAGTGTATTAGCAAATGAAAGGTGTGTCCACGGAATTTTCACTCATTCGCTAACTTAAAAGAAATTACTAAACAAGTAATGGTGAGTAGTACTTTCGCTACAACATCGAACGATCTTATAAGAGCGAGCTAAAAAAGAGGCTTAGGCATACATCCTTCTATGCGTTATCATTATAGGTGATTACAGGAGAAAATAAATCTATAAGTTCAGGATATCATTGGTCAAAGTTGGAGCTTCATTGGAAGACGACAGTGTTGCTACAAAGACCATAGAAGGAAATGAATCCATAAGGACAACATTGGTCGAAGCTAAAGACTTAATGGAAAAAGATGACGTTGCTACAAGGACTACAAGCCAAGAAAATATAGCAATGTAGACTTATTTAAGACATTGTACACAATCTAGTTTTTTTTTAATTTTTATATGGGTTCTATAGATTTTAAGCAATGAAGGTTGCTTGGCACTAACACAACATATATCAAAATAGAAAGTTTATCAAGCACTAGCCGAACGGGTGATCGAACCAATTAGGTTACTGATTTATTGATTTATTAATTTAACTAATAAATTATTAATTTAAATCAGTTGATTCGGTCTAATATAAATAAAAAATATAAAATAATAAAAAATTTAAAATTAAAATTTAAAATATATATCGTTATTAATATTTTAAAAATAATCAAGCCATTCTAAAATAATATAGAACAGAAATAATAATTATTTTATTATTTTTTCTCTATCATAAGTATTTTATTTTGTTTTTATATTAAAATAACTATTATTTTCAAATTTCAATAATTAATTAATTAGTTTATAACTATTATACTATTATATACTACAAGCATTTATTGAAAAGATAATATTAATAGATATCATATAATTATGAAAAGAAAAGAAATGTGAGTTTATATTATTGTTAAATAAAAATATAATTAATTTAAGAATAAGTGAGTTTATAACGAAAATTAAAATAAATTAAATAGAAGTAAACTATTTGATGAAAGCTATCTATATGGATTATAATTTGCATTTATATTAACAAGAAATATGATAGTTTGGTGACTGTTCATGCATGTTTCCTCCCTTAAGGAGAGGAGTTTGAACCCCGTTTCAAGCATTTTGGAATTTGATTTTGAATTTCAAAATTAGAAGAGCTAGAGTATGAAGGATACGGTACACAACCGTTAGAGCACGGTGGACTTGCAGAATGCTGGAGCGTCGTAGGTTTGCCCTTATCTGCGATCGAGCAGTTCGGTTTGACCGATCTTCACCAAATATGACCGATTTTTATCGGTTCACTCTGGATTTGACCGGTCCGTATCGATTCTTTACCTTAAACGGTCCTAGCCTTGGACTGGACCAGTGTAAAGTTCAATTTATTGGTTTTTAGTCGAACTGATCGGTTCGGTTCGATTTAACCACTATGATATGAACCCTTTAAAAGCACCTGGCTAAATGGGTTCCAAGAATTTTTCTTTATTTTGGATACTGTTACAGAAGATGATATGTGATGTGTAATGGATAATGAATTTATTAATGTAACAATACCACTCTTGGGACTGTAACAGTGCTAATCCCAAAGATATATATCCCTCCCTACTATGAAAATTTCAAGCAAATTAATCTCTTTAATGTGTTGTACAAGATCATAATAAAAATTCTTGTTTATCGGCTGGCAACCATTTATTAACACTACAAAAAAAAGGTTAGTCACTCCACTTTTTTCTATCTATGGTACTTAAGTTCTAGTCCCATTTTAACTTAATTTTCTCAATTTTCACTCTCTTCAAACCCTCTAAAATTCCGGCGGAACTATCCTCATCACTTCTCTGCCAAACGAGGGATCTCTCAGTTGTATAGACAAACAATACAAACAAGAAAAACACAGATAGAATGTAGATATAGCAGGTAGAACATATAGCAATTAGACATTGTAAGTCAAATAGGCAATCCCAAGTAATGCAAGCTCAAAAAAAAAAAAAAAAAAACAGACAAATGTATATGATGCATGCCTTTCCTACTGGCTATGAGATCATGTGTCGGTTACTTTGCCAGAACTCAGCACACACGGTAGCTAACCCGGATATCGTCTCTCTGACATACCTCCATACTCTTGGGTTATAGTGCCATCATACTCTCGGGATATAGTGCCTATCACACTCATGGGATATAGTGCCTGTCGCATTTTTCGGGATAAAGTGTTCCCACACTCTTGGGATATAGCGCCCGTCACGCTCTTGGAATATAGTGCCCGTCGCACTCATGGGATATAGTGCTCGACGCACTTCCCAGGATAAAGTGCTCCCTCACTCTTGGAATAAAGCACCCGCACGCTCTTGGGATATAGTTTTCGACACAATCATGGGATATAATGCCCGACACACTTTACAAACAGAGAGAAAGTGATGCAACAAGAATGGCACAGAACATACAGTCACAATTCAAAATCATACTCATAGTCCTCATTTGTCATATTCATTCGACATTCATGATTAAACTCAGTTCTCATCATTTTTCTTCCTCATCTCTTACCCAAAGCAAGTGGACAACGCCACTGCATCTTAGCCGGTCACATATAGCTCATTTAATTACAAATCATCATTTCTCCTATCATCCTTATCAATCTCCTCTCAGTCAACGTTACCAATGCCTCTTTACTTCATCTAACACTTCGCAAAATCCTTCCATATATCCCCTCAACTTATTTAACAGACTCATCCACATTCTAAGGCTTAACGGCTTACTAACAAACTTTAAACAGGTGTAAAAGAGGTTTGGAAAGTTAAAGGCGGATTGGTTAAACATTCAAAATCTCATTTTTGGCTAAAAGCGAGGGCTCGTGTACGCGAGACTGTGTCCGCGTACGCGAGATTGCAAAACAGGGGGAAGTGCTCGCGTCGTATGTACTGCTCGCGTACGTGAGTGTTCAAATTTGCAGGTCCGCGTACGTGAGACCATGTCCGCGTACGCGAGATATCAAGGCAGTGAATGAATTTCGTGTCGCGTGTGCATGCTCGCGTATGCAACTGCTCCTTTTCCTCAAAAAGTTGCTAAGTCATAAAAACCAGTTTCCTACACCTAACTTCCGACGTTCATAACTTCCACTACAAAACTTCGATTTTCACAAACTTTAAACCGTTTTAAATCTCTTGAAATTATTTTTAATTTGAAATAAATTTCATTCAAATCCAAAATTCGAGGCTCAATTTATGATCTGCCTAAGTTGGTTAAAAATCACTTTTTTCCAAAAATGCAAAAAATCCCTATGCTTTCCAAATTTTGAATTCTATAGCATAAACATATAACCAAAACAGCCCTAAAATCATATCCACCCATTTCCACAAACTTTTTCTCACCAATACTTATAATCTCAACAATATATTGAACAAATTTCAATCAAAGACAATCATTATTTAACTAATATCATTATCATCACTTATTATCATCATCAATCTCCACAACCATCAATAATCATTCACCAATTCTCATCAACAACAGTAATTACCATATTTTTATAACAAACTCAACAATTTCACAAATAGTACTAAACATTAACAATTTCATCTAATTCATCTTAACCTATGGTCACCTAACCTAAGTTTTCATGCAAGTATATATATTATCTACGAGAAACCAAAACCATACCTTGGCCAATTTCTCCCTAAGCCACAAATGCCACAAATTCTCTTCTCTGCAAGCCTCGATGTCTCCGGACCAACTCAACAAGCTTTAATTCTCCACAACTTTGTTCCAAATCATCAATATGACTCCAATCATTACAAAATTCAATTTAATACCACACATTATCACAATAATCAACACAGGGCTCACTAATTCAAATAGGGAAAAGGGTTTGAAGGTTCTTACTTTACCCACGAGTCAAATGGGCAAAACCCAGTGATTACTCGCCGCTAGAGTTCACCTAAACCATCAAAATCATTCAATTCTTAAATTCCCAAAACCTAAAATTTTTGAAATTGAAGAGGAGAAGACTAGAAGCAAAAATGCAACCTCCATACCAATTTATTCAGTGGGTTTTATAGAGAATTCCAAGATGAACGCGTGGCTGCTGACGCTCGTCAATCGGAGCTCTGGATCAAAAGTTACGGGCGATTGAAAATTGAAGTGAATAGTAACTTTCATTTCTCTTCTCACTACCACTCTCACTCTTTCTCTCTTCCCCAACATGGAAATGAAAACTAAAGGGGGAGGAGGCTGAAAGCTTGGCTTAAACGGGTTGGGCCTTAGGCCCAATATGGGCTCGGTTTAACCAGTTTGGCCCGTTGGCCCAACTTCGGGCCAAAACCTTTAAAATTAGTGTCGAAATTCGTATTTTTAATATTTCTACCTCATTAAACTATAAACTTTAACTTTCTAATATCTTTAAATGATAATCAATTTATTGGCTAAGTATTTATAATTTACCTAAGATTTACATATCTACCAAAAGGGCCAAAATAAATTTTATACCATTTCAATGTTCGCTTTTGTTTTATAGTTATGGTTTTATTTTGATGATAAGCATTTGACAAAGAGCATGATTTGAAGAAAGATAATTTTCTTAGAGTAGTTTAGTTATAGCATTTGCAAGAATGTCAAATTCATAGTTAGACAAATATTCCAAGGACAACATGAATATTTAGAATAGCTAAAATAGTAATTAAATCACCAATTAAGTCTGGAAGAATAGTTTTGTACACTACAAAAGAGTAATCTTGAATCAATTGAAAAAGCTGAGTCTTTTTCCTTCTCATGTTTTTAATGTCACATGCTTTCTTAATTTTAATTCTAATGCCTATGTCTGTTTCATATGTTTTGGTGTGGCAGATGGAAAACAAGTATAATCTAGAAGATTAAAAAATCAAAGACATTGTCTCTTTTTATATAGTATTTATTAAATATGCTACCATAGCATATGAATAGCCAATATTTGCTTCACCCAGAAGGCATAATTTCTATTAAGAACTCTTAATTATTGTGAATTATACTTAGTGATATTATTGTTAATCAATTGTACTTAACTATCTTAATTGATTTATATGGCGATATTATTGTTAATAAATTGTACTTAACTATCTTAATTGATTTTTTATCCCGATACATTTTATAACTACTTTGGATATAAGAGATTGATATGGCTGGTGCACGAAATTGTAAATCACACTTTTCACAACTCGTACCACTAACCAGCAAGTTCACTGGGTCGTCCAAGTAAAACCTTACATAAGTAAGGGTGGGTCGATCCCACGGAGATTGTCGGCTTGAAGCAAGCTATGGTTATTTTGTAACTCTTAGTCAGGAAATTAGTAATAAAAATAATTGGGTTTATGAAGAGTAAATAACATAAAATAAATAATACTTGTTATGCAATAATGGAGAACAGGTTGAGGTTTTGGAAATGCTCTGTTTTCTGAATCTCTGCTTTCCTACTGTCTTCTTCTTCACGCACGCAAGGCTCCTTCCATGGCAAGCTGTATGTTGGTGGATCACCGTTGTCAATGGCTACCATCCGCTTCTTAGTGAAAATGGTCCAAATGCGCTGTCACCGCATGGCTAATCATCTATCGGTTTTCACTCATGTTGGAATAGGATCCATTGATCCTTTTGCGTCTGTCACTACGCCCAGCACTCGCGAGTTTGAGGCTTGTCACAGTCATCCCATCCCAGATCCTACTCGAAATACCATAGACAAGGTTTAGATTTTTCGGATCTCAAGAATGGCCGTCAATAATTCTAGCCTATACCACGAAGGTTCTAATCTTAGATTAGAAACCCAAGAGATATGAACTCAAGCTATTGCAGATAGAACGGAGGTGGTTGTCAGGCACGCGTTCATATATGAGAATGATGATGAATGTCACGGATCATCACATTCATCAGGTTGAAGCGCGAGTGAATATCTTAGAATAGAAACAAGCGTGATTGAATGGAAAACAGTAGTAATTGCATTAATCCATCGAGACACAATAGAGCTCCTCACCCCCAACTATGGAGTTTAGAGACTCATGCCGTCAAAGATACAATATGAAACGTGTAAAATGTCATGAGGTTCATAGTAAGTCTCTAAAAGTAGTTTTTATACTAAACTAGTGACCTAGGTTTACAGAAAATAAGTAAACTAAGATAGATAGTGCAGAAATCCACTCTCGGAGCCCACTTGGTGGGTGCTTAGGCTGAGCATTGAGCTTTACACGTGTAGAGGCTTCTCTTGAAGTTAAACACCAGGTTACAGCCTGTTTATGGCGTTTAACTCTGGTTTGTAACCTGTTTCTGGCGTAGTTTAACTTCAGAATAGGGCAGGAAGTTGGCGTTTAAACGCCAGTTTGCATCGTCAAAACTCGGGCAATGAATGGACTATTATATATTGCTGGAAAGCCCTGGATATCTACTTTCCAACGCAATTGAGAGCGTGCCAATTGGGTTTTGGTAGCTCCAGAAAATCCATTTCGAGTGCAGGGAGGTCAGAATCCAACAGCATCTGCAGTCCTTTTTCAGCATCTGAATCAGATTTTTGCTCAAGTCCCTCAATTTCAGCCAGAAAATACTTAAAATCATAGAAAAACACATAAACTCATAGTAAAGTCCAGAAATGTGAATTTTTCATAAAAACTAATAAAAACATAGTAAAAACTAACTAAATCTTACTAAAAACTACCTAAAAACATTGCCAAAAAGCGTATAAATTATCCGCTCATCACAACACCAAACTTAAATTGTTGCTTGTCCCCAAGCAACTGAAAATCAAATAGGATAAAAAGAAGAGAATATACTATAAATTCCAAAATATCAATGAAACTTAGCTCCAATTAGATGAGCGGGACTAGTAGCTTTTTGCCTCTGAACAGTTTTGGCATCTTACTTTAATCCTTTGAAGTTCAGAATGGTTGGCATCTATAGGAACTCAGAATTCAGATAGTGTTATTAATTCTCCTAGTTCAGTATGTTGATTCTTGAACACAGCTACTTTATGAGTCTTGGCCGTGGCCCTAAGCACTTTGCTTTCCAGTATTACCACCGGATACATAAATGCCACAGACACATAACTGGATGAACCTTTTCAGATTGTGACTCAGCTTTGTTAGAGTCCCCAATTAGAGGTGTCCAGGGTTCTTAAGCACACTCTTTTTGCTTTGGATCACGACTTTAACCGCTCAGTCTCAAGCTTTTCACTTGACACCTTCACGCCACAAGCACATGGTTAGGGACAGCTTGGTTTAGCCGCTTAGGCCAGGATTTTATTCCTTTGGGCCCTCCTATCCATTAATGCTCAAAGCCTTGGATCCTTTTTATTACCCTTGCCTTTTGGTTTAAAGGGTTACTGGCTTTTTGCTCTTGCTTTTTGGTTTAAAGAGCTATTGGCTTTTTCTGCTTGCTTTTCCTTTTTCTTTCTTTTATTTTATTTTATTTTATTTTTTTTCGCAAGCTTTGTTCTTCACTACTTTTTCTTGCTTCAAGAGTCAATTTTATGATTTTTCAGATTATCAATAACATTTCTCTTTTTTCGTCATTCTTTCAAGAGCCAACAATTTTAAAATTCATAAACAACAAATTCAAAAGACATATGCACTGTTCAAGCATTCATTCAGAAAGCAGAAAGTATTGTCACCACATCAAAATAATTAAACTAATCTCAAGGATGAATTTGAAATTCATGTACTTCTTTTTCTTTTGTAATTAAAGCATTTTTCATTTAAGAAAGGTGATGGATTCATAGGACATTCATAGCTTTAAGACATAGACACTTGAACACTAATGATCATGTAATAAAGACACAAACATGAATAAACATAGAGCATAGTAAACAAAAAATAAAAAAAATAAAGAACAAGGAAATTAAAGAACGGGTCCACCTTAGTGATGACGGATGGAGTGCTTTAGCTCCTCAATGTCTCTTCCTTGCCTTTGTTGCTCCTCCCTCATAGCTCTTTGATCTTCTCTAATTTCATGGAGGAGGATAGAATGCTCTTGGTGCTTCACCCTTAGTTGTCCCATGTTGGAACTCAATTCTCCTAGGAAGGTGTTAATTTGCTCCCAATAGTTTTGTGGAGGAAAGTGCATCCCTTGAGGCATCTCAGGGATTTCATGATGAGGAATTTCCTCATGCTCTTGTTGAGGTCCATGAGTGGGCTCTCTTGTTTGCTCCATCCTTTTCTTAGTGATGGCCTTGTGAGATGAATCTCTCCATCTCCCATGACTCGGATGTGGAAGCAATTGTCTTCCCTTTCCTCTTTCTAGAGGTTTCTCCGGCCTTTGGTGCCATTAATGGTTATGGAAAAATAAAAAGCAATGCTTTTACCACACCAAACTTAAAGGGTTTGCTCGTCCTCGAGCAAAAGAAGAAAGAAAGTAGTAGAAGAAGAAGAAAATGGAGGAGATGGACGGAGATATGTGGTTGTAATGTGTGAAAATGAAGGAGTGGTGAGGGGTTTATATAGTGGTAGGGGAAGGTGATTGGTGAAGGGTATTTGGGAAAGAGTGTTATGAAAAGGTGGGAGAGAGAGAGAGAGAGAGAGGTGGGGTAGGTGGAGATCCTGTGGGGTCCACAGATCCTGAGGGGTCAAGGACTTATCATCCCTGCTCTATTTAGGCGTGCAAAACGCCCATAGAGTGCAATCCTGGCGTTAAACGCCAGGTTGCTGCTTGTTTCTGGCGTTTAACGCCATCTTTTCTCCCTTTATTGGCGTTTAACGCCAAGTTGGTGCTTGTTTCTGGCGTTAAATGCCTGCTTGATGCTTCTTTCTGGCGTTAAACGCCAGTCTGATGCTTCTTACTGGCGTTTGAACGCCAGTAAGCTCTTTCTCCAGGGTGAGCTGTTTTTAATGCTGTTTTTGATTTTTCTTTGATTTTTGTGACTCCACATGATCATCATCCTAAAGAAAACATAAAATAAAAATGGAAAACAGAAAATTAACATAGATAAGTAAAAATTGGGTTGCCTCCCAGCAAGCGCTTCTTTATTGTTTTTAGCTGGACCTTACTAAGCTGTTAATCTAGTCTCAGCTTTGAGCATTCTTGCTCAACATTGCCTTCAAGATAATGCTTGACTCTCTGTCCCTTAACAATGAACTTCTTATTAGAATCAATGTCTTGAAGCTCCACATAGCCATATGGTGACACACTTGTAATCACATATGGTCCCCTCCACCGGGATTTCAGTTTCCCGGGGAATAATCTGAGCCTAGAGTTAAACAGCAGAACCTTTTGTCCTGGTTCAAAAATTTTTTCATTTTTGAAAGCATTGAGTCTGAATTCCTCTAGCTCATTTAACTGGAGTAATCTCTTCTCTCCAGCTAACTTAGCATCCAGGTTTAGGAATCTGGTTGCCCAATAGGCCTTATACTCCAGTTCCACGGGCAGATGACAGGCCTTGCCATACACAAGCTGGTATGGAGATGTTCCAATTGGAGTCTTGAATGCTGTTCTGTTTGCCCACAGAGCATCATCCAAGCTTTTTGCCCAATCCCTTCTACGGGCGATTACAGTCCGTTCCAAGATTCTTTTTAGTTCTCTATTAGAGACTTCAGCTTGCCCATTTATCTGTGGATGATATGGAGTTGCTACTTTGTGGCTAATTCCATATCGGACCATAGCAGAGTAAAGTTGTTTATTGCAGAAATGAGTGACTCCATCACTGATTAGTACTCTAGGGACACCAAACCTGCTGAAGATATATTTCGGGAGGAACTTTAGCACTGTTTTAGTATTATTAGTGGGTGTTGCAATTGCCTCTACCCATTTAGATACATAGTCTACTGTCACCAGAATATACGTGTTTGAGTATGATGGTGGGAAAGGCCCCATGAAGTCAATACCCCATACATCAAACAACTCAATCTCCAAGATCCCTTGTTGAGGCATGGCATAACCATGAAGTAGATTACCAACTCTCTGACAACTGTCACAGTTACGTATGAACTCTCGGGAGTCTCTATAGAGAGTAGGCAAGTAGAAGCCACATTGGAGAACCTTGGTGGCTGTTCGCTCACCTCCAAAATGGCTTGCATATTGTGATCCATTGCAATGCCATAAGATCTTCTGTGCCTCTTCCTTGGGCACACATCTACGGATTATTCCGTTTGCACATCTCTTGAAGAGATATGGTTCATCCCATAAGTAGTACTTTGCATCAGAAATCAATTTCTTTATTTGCTGCCTGCTGTACTCTTTGGGTATGAATCTTATAGCTTTATAGTTTGCAATGTCTGCAAACCATGGTATTTCCTGAATGGCAAATAATTGCTCATCCGAAAAGGTTTCAGAGATCTCAATAGAGGGGGAGGACGCCCCTTCTACTGGTTCTATCCGGGACAGACGATCAGCCACTTGGTTCTCTGTCCCTTTTCTGTCTCTTATTTCTATATCAAACTCTTGCAGAAGCAACACCCATCTTATGAGCCTGGGTTTTGAATCCTGCTTTGTAAGTAGATATTTAAGAGCAGCATGGTCAGTGTACACAATTACTTTTGATCCTACTAAGTATGATCTAAACTTGTCAATGGCATAAACCACTGCAAGCAGCTCTTTTTCTGTGGTTGTGTAATTTTTCTGTGCATCATTTAAAACATGGCTAGCATAATAAATGACATGCAGAAGCTTGTTATGCCTCTGTCCCAGTACTGCACCAATGGCATGGTCACTAGCATCACACATTAGTTCGAATGGTAATGTCCAGTCTGGTGCAGAAATAACTGGTGCTGTGACCAGCTTAGCTTTCAGAGTTTCAAACGCCTGTAGACACTCTGTGTCAAACACAAATGGCGTGTCAGCAGCTAGCAGATTGCTCAGAGATTTTGTAATTTTTGAAAAATCCTTTATAAACCTCCTATAGAATCCTGCATGCCCTAGAAAGCTTCTGATTGCCTTAACATTGCAGGTGGTGGTAATTTTTCAATTACCTCCACTTTAGCTTGATCCACCTCTATTCCCTTGTTTGAAATTTTATGCCCAAGGACAATTCCTTCAATCACCATAAAGTGACATTTTTCCCAGTTTAAAACTAGGTTGGTTGGTGCACGAAATTGTGATTATCAACAATGGTGCCAAAGACTTGGAGTTCTCAAACGTGAATCACACTTTGTCACAATTCCGCACAACTAACCAGCAAGTGCACTGGGTCGTCCAAGTAATACCTTACGTGAGTAAGGGTCGATCCCACAGAGACTGTCGGCTTGAAGCAAGCTATGGTCATCTTGTAAATCTCAGTCAGGCAGATTCAATTGGTTATGGACGATTTATAATTAAAAGATAAATAAAACATAAAGTAAAGATAGAGATACTTATGTAATTCATTGGTAGGAATTTCAGATAAGCGTATGAAGATGCTTTGTTCCTCTTGAACCTCTGCTTTCCTATTGCCTTCTTCCAATCATTCATACTCCTTTCCATGGCAAGCTTTATGTTAGGAATCACCGTTGTCAATAGCTACTTCCTGTCCTCTCAGTGAAAATATTCTACGCACGTTGTCACCGCACGGCTAATCATCTGTCGGTTCTCGATCATGTTGGAATAGGATCCATTGATCCTTTTGCGTCTGTCACACGCCCAACAATCGTGAGTTTGAAGGTCGTCACAGTCATCCCTTCCCAGATCCTACTCAGAATACCACAGACAAAGTTTAGACGTTCCGGATCTCAGGAATGGCCGCCAATAATTCCAGCCTATACCACGAAGGTTCTAATCTTAGATTAGAAACCCAAGAGATACACATTCAAACTTGTTTGCATGTAGAACGGAAGTGGTTATCAGTCATGCGTTCATAGGTGAGAATAGTGATGAGTGTCACATAATCATCACATTCATCATGTTCTTGGGTGCGAATGAATATCTTGGAGAAGAAATAGACTTGAGTTGAATAGAAAAACAATAGTACTTGTATTAATTCATGAAGAACAGTAGAGTTCTACACCTTAATCTATGGTGTGTAGAAACTCCACCGTTGATAATACATAAGAACAAAAGGGTCTAGGCATGGCCGTGAGGCCAGCCCCAAAACATGAAAAGGTCTGTGAAAGTCTGAAAATACAATAGCAAAAGGTCCTATTTATAGAGAACTAGTAGCCTAGGGTTTACAGAAATCAGTAATTAATGCAGAAATCTTCTTCCGGGCCCACTTGGTGTGTGCTTGGGCTGAGCATTGAAGATTCCATATGTAGAGACTTTTCTTGGAGTTAAACGCCAGCTTTTGTGCCAGTTTGGGCGTTTAACTCCCGCTTTTGTGCCAGTTCTGGCGTTTTGACGCCAGAATTCTTAAGCTGACTTGGAACGCCGGTTTGGGCCATCAAATCTTAGGCAAAGTATGGACTATTATATATTGCTGGAAAGCCCAGGATGTCTAATTTCTAACGCAATTGAGAGCGCACCAATTGGGCTTCTGTAGCTTCAGAAAATCCACTTCGAGTGCAAGGAGATCAGAATCCAATAGCATCTGCAGTCCTTTTTCAGCCTCTGAATCAGATTTTGCTCAAGTCCCTCAATTTCAGCCAGAAAATACCTGAAATCACAGAAAAACACACAAACTCATAATAAAGTCCAAAAATGTAATTTTTATTTAAAAACTAATAAAAACTAACTAAAATATACTAAAAATATACTAAAAATAATGCCAAAAAGCGTATAAATTATCCGCTCATCACAACACCAAACTTAAATTGTTGCTTGTCCCCAAGCAACTAAAAATCAAATAGGATAAAAAGAAGAGAATATACAATGAATTTCAAAAACATCTATGAAGATCAATATTAATTAGATGAGCGGGGCTTTTAGCTTTTTGCCTCTGAATAGTTTTGGCATCTCACTTTTCCTTTGAAGTTCAGAATGATTGGCTTCTATAGGAACTCAGAATCCAGATAGTGTTATTGATTCTCCTAGTTAAGTATGTTGATTCTTAAACACAGCTACTTTATGAGTCTTGGCCGTGACCCTAAGTATTTTGTTTTCCAGTATTACCACCGGATACATAAATGCCACAGACACATAACTGGGTGAACCTTTTCAGATCGTGACTCAGCTTTGCTAGAGTCCCCAATTAGAGGTGTCCAGAGCTCTTAAGCACACTCTTTTTGCTTTGGACCACGACTTTAACCGCTCAGTCTCAAGTTTTCACTTGACACCTTCACGCCACAAACACATGGTTAGGGACAGCTTGGTTTAGCCGCTTAGGCCAGGATTTTATTCCTGTGGGCCCTCCTATCCACTGATGCTCAAAGCCTTGGATCCTTTTTATCACCCTTGCCTTTTGGTTTAAAGGGGTATTGGCTTTTTCTGCTTGCTTTTCTTTCTTTTTCTCTTCTTCCCTTTTTTTTCGCATATATGTATTTTTTTTCTGCAAGCTTTTCACTGCTTTTTCTTGCTTCAAGAATCAATTTTATGATTTTTCAGATTATCAAATAACATTTCTCCTTTTCCATCATTCTTTCAAGAGCCAACAATTTTAACATTCATGAATCAACAATATAAAAAATATGCACTGTTCAAGCATTCATTCAGAAAAACAATAGTATTGCCACCACAACAAAATAACTAAACTGTTTTAAAATTTGAAATTCATGCACTTCTTTTTCTTTTTCAATTAAAAACATTTTTTTCATTTAAGAAAGGTGATGGATTCATTTTCATAGCTTTAAGGCATAGACACTTAGACACTAATGATCATGTAATAAAGACACAATTATAAATAAACATAAAGCATAATAATTTGAAAAACAAAAAATAAAGAACAAGAAATTTAAAGAACGGGTCCACCTTAGTGATGGTGTCTTGTTCTTCCTCTTGAAGATCTTATGGAGTTCTTGAGCTCCTCAATGTCTCTTCCTTGCCTTTGTTGCTCCTCTCTCATGGTTCTTTGGTCTTCTCTAATTTCATGGAGGAGGATGGAATGCTCTTGGTGCTCCACCCTTAGTTGTCCCATGTTGGAACTTAATTCTCCTAAGGAGGTGTTGATTTGCTCCCAATAGTTTTGTGGAGGAAATTGCATCCCTTGAGGCATCTCAGGGATTTCATGATGAGGAATTTCCTCATGTCCATGAGTGGGATCTCTTGTTTTCTCCATCATTTTCTTAGTGATGGGCTTATCCTCATCAATGAGGATGTCTTCCTCTATGTCAATTCCATCTGAATTGCAGAGGTGACAAATGAGATGAGGGAAGGCTAACCTTGCCAAAGTAGAGGACTTGTCCGCCACCTTGTAGAGTTCTTGGGATATAACTTCATGAACTTCTACTTCCTCCCTAATCATGATGCTATGGATCATGATAGCCCGGTCTATAGTAACTTCAGACCAGTTGCTAGTGGGAATGATTGAGCGTTGGATGAACTCCAACCATCCCCTAGCCACGGGCTTGAGGTCATGCTTCTTAGTTGAACCGGCTTCCCTCTTGAATCTCTCTTCCATTGAGCGCCCTCTTCACAGATGTCTATGAGGACTTGGTCCAATCTTTGATCAAAGTTGACCCTTCTAGTGTAGGGGTGTGCATCTCCTTGCATCATGGGCAAGTTGAATGCCAACCTTACATTCTCCGGACTAAAATCTAAGCATTTCCCCCAAACCATTGTAAGCCAATTCTTTGGGTCCGGGTTCACACTTTGATCATGGTTCTTGGTGATCCATGCATTGGCATAGAACTCTTGAACCATTAAGATTCTGACTTGTTGAATGGGGTTGGTGAGAACTTCCCAACCTTTTCTTCGGATCTCATGTCGGATCTCCGGATATTCACCCTTTTTGAGTTTGAAAGGGACCTCGGGGATCACCTTCTTCTTGGCCACAACTTCATAGAAGTGGTCTTGGTGCACCCTTGAGATGAATCTCTCCATCTCCCATGACTCGGAGGTGGAAGCTTTTGCCTTCCCTTTTCTCTTTCTAGAGGTTTCTCCGGCCTTAGGTGCCATAAATGGTTATGGAAAAATAAAAAGCGACGCTTTTACCACCAAATTTAGAAGGTTTTCTCGTCCTCGAGCAAAAGAAGAAAGAAGAGAGTAGAAGAAGAAGAAATAGAGGAGATGGAGGGGGCTTAGTATTTCGGCTAAGGGGGAGAAGTAGTGTGTATGTTGTGTGAAAATGAAGGAGTAAAGATGGGTTTATATAGAAGTGGATAGGGGGGTATGGTTCGGCCATTATGGGTTGGTTTGGGTGGTAAAATGGTTTGAATTTGAATGGTGAGGTAGGTGGGGTTTTATGAAGGATGGATGTGAGTGGTAAAGAGAATGGTGGGATTTGATAGGTGAGGAGTTTTTGGGGAAGAGGTATTGAGGTGATTGGTGAATGGGTGAAGAAGAGAGAGAGAGGTGGGGTAGGTGGGGATCCTGTGGGGTCCACAGATCCTAAGGTGTCAAGGATATCTCATCCCTGCACCAAGTGGCGTGCAAAAATGCCCCTTTCTGCTAATCCTGGCGTTAAACGCCAGGCTGCTGCCCATTTCTGGCGTTTAACGCCAACTTCTTGCCCATTCCTGGCATTAAACGCCAGTCTGGTGCCCATTTCTGGCATTAAACGCCCAGAATGGTGCCACACTGGGCATTTAATGCCCATTCTGCTACCCTTACTGGTGTTTAAACGCCAGTAAGTTTCTCCTCCAGGGTGTTCTATTTTTAATTCTATTTTTCATTCTGTTTTTGCTTTTTCAATTATTTTTGTGACTTCACTTGATCATCAACCTACAAAAATATAAAATAACAAAAGAAAATAGAAATTTAACATAGATAAGTAAAAATTGGGTTGCTTCCCAACAAGCGCTTCTTTAATGTCAATAGCTTGACAGTGGGCTCTCATGGAGCCTCACAGATGTTCAGAGCAATGTTGGAACCTCCCAACACCAAACTTAGAGTTTTGACTGTGGGGGCTCTATTTGACTCTGTATTGAGAGAAGCTCTTCATGCTTCCTTTCCATGGTTACAGAGGGATATCCTTGAGCTTTAAACACAAGGGAGTCTTCATTCACTTGAATGATCAATTCTCCTCTATCAACATCAATCACAGCTTTTGCTGTGGCTAGGAAGGGTCTGTCAGGGATGATGAATTCATCCATACACTTCCCAGTCTCTAGGATAATGAAGTTAGTAGGGATGTAGTGGCCTTCAACCTTTATCAAGACATCCTCTACAAGTCCATAAGCCTGTTTCTTTGAATTGTCTGCCATCTCCAGTGAGATTCTTGCAGCTTGTACCTCAATGATCCCTAGCTTCTCCATTACAGAGAGAGGCATGAGGTTTATACTTGACCCCAGGTCACACAAAGCCTTCTCAAAGGTCATGGTGCCTATGGTACAAGGAATTGAGAATTTTCCAGGGTCTTGTCTCTTCAGAGGTAATCTCTACCTAGTCAAGTCATCCAGTTCTTTGATGAGCAAGGGGGGTTCATCCTCCCAAGTCTCATGACCAAACAACCTGGCATTTAGCTTCATGATTGCTCCAAGGTACTTAGCAACTTGCTCTTCAGTAACATCTTCATCCTTTTCAGAAGAAGAATACTCATCAGAGCTCATGAATGGCAGAAGTAAATTCAATGGAATTTCTATGGTCTCTGTGTGAGCCTCAGATTCCCATGGTTCCTCATCAGGAGACTCCATGGATGCTAGTGGACGTCCATTGAGGTCTTCCTCAGTGGAGATCACTGCCTCTTCCTCCTCTCCAGGTTCGGCCGTGTAGGTTGTGGTTATGGCCTTGCACTCTCTTTTTGGATTCTCTTCTATATTGCTTGGGAGAGTACTAGGAGGTAGTTCAGTAATTTTCTTACTCAGCTGACCCACTTGTGCCTCCAAATTTCTAATGGAGGACCTTGTTTCAGTCATGAAACTTTGAGTGGTTTTGATTAGATCAGAGACAATGGTTGCTAAGTCAGAGTGGCTCTGCTTAGAATTCTCTGTCTGTTGCTGAGAAGATGATGGAAAAGGCTTGCTATTGCTAAACCTGTTTCTTCCACCATTATTGTTGTTGAAACCTTGTTGAGGTCTCTGTTGATCCTTCCATGAGAGATTTGGATGATTTCTCCATGAAGAATTATAGGTGTTTCCATAGGGTTCTCCCATGTAATTCACCTCTTCTATTGCTGGGTTCTCAGGATCATAAGCTTCTTTGTCAGAGGAAGCTTCCTTAGTGCTGCCTGTTGCAGCTTGCATTCCAGACAGACTTTGAGAAATCATATTGACTTTCTGAGTCAATATTTTATTCTGAGCTAGTATGGCATTCAGAGTATCAATCTCAGGAACTCCTTTCTTCTAATTTGTCCCATTATTCACAGGGTTCCTTTCAGAAGTGTACATGAATTGGTTATTTGCAACTATTTCAATGAGTTCCTGAGCTTCTGCAGGCGTCTTCTTCAGATGAAGAGATCCTCCAGCAGAGCTATCCAAGGACATCTTGGATAGTTCAGACAGACCATCATAGAATATACCTATGATACTCCATTCTGAAAGCATGTCAGAAGGACACCTTCTGATCAATTGCTTGTATCTTTCCCAAGCTTCATAGAGGGATTCACCTTCTTTCTGCCTGAAGGTTTGGACTTCCACTCTAAGCTTACTCAATTTTTGAGGTGGAAAGAACTTTGCCAAGAAGGCATTAACTAGCTTTTCCCAAGAGTTCAGGCTTTCTTTAGGTTGTGAGTCCAACCATGTCCTAGCTCTGTCTTTTACAGCAAAAGGGAAGAGCATAAGTCTGTAGACTTCAGGGTCAACCCCATTGGTCCTGACAGTGTCACAGATTTGCAAGAATTCAGCTAAGAACTGATGAGGATCTTCCAATGGAAGTCCATGAAACTTGCAATTCTGTTGTATTAGAGAAGCTAATTAAGGCTTAAGCTTAAAGTTGTTTGCTCCAATGGCAGGGATTAAGATGCTTCTCCCATAGAAGTCGGGAGTAGGTGCGGTAAAGTCACCAAGCACCTTCCTTGCATTGTTGGCATTGTTGTTTTCAGCTGCCATTGTTTCTTCTTCTTTGAAAAGCTATGTTAGGCCCCCTAGAGAGAATTGTGATTTAGCTTCTCTTAGCTTTCTCTTCAAGGTCCTTTCAGGTTCACGATCAGCTTGAACAAGTATGCCTTTATCTTTACTCCTGCTTATATGAAAGAGAAGAGAACAAGAAAGTAGGGAATTCTCTATGTCACAGTATAGAGATTCCTTGAGGTGTCAGAGGAAAAGAAGAATAGAAGGAGGAGTGTTAGTCCCTTAAATAGAAGGATGTGAGAAGAGGGGAAGAATTTTCGAAAATAAATTAAAAAGATTTTGAAATAATAAAAAAAGAAATTTGAAAATTTGATTGAGATTTTCAAAAATTAAGATTGGGAAAGAAATTAAGTGATTTTTGAAATAGATTTTGAAATTAGAAATAAAAAAGATATGATTGAGACTTAATTTTGAAAAAGATGTGATTGAAAAGATATGATTGAGAAGATATGATTGAAAATCAAATTAAAAAGAGAAAATTTTAAAATTAAAGTTGATTACTTGACTAACAAGAAATTAAAAGATATAATTCTTAATATTTAAAATTTGATCCTTTCTTAATAGGCAAGTAACAACTTGAAAATTTTGAAGTAAATTACTAATTGTAGTAAGGATTTTTAAAAATAGTAAAAAAAAAAATAAAAAAATGGAAAGAAATTGATTTTGAAGAGATATGATTGAAAAGATATGAGTTGAAAAAGATTTGATTTTGAAAAATTATGAAGATTTGAAAAATATTTGAATTAAAAACAAAATCTTCTCTCTAGTGTCCTTCTGGCGTTAAACGCCCAGAATGGCATCCATTCTGGCGTTTAACGCCCAAAATCCTACCTTTTTGGGTGTTAAACGCCTAGCCAGGTACCCTAGCTGGCGTTTAAACGCCAGTTTTCCTTCTTCACTAGGCATTTTGAACGCCCAGCTTTTTCTGTTTGATTCCTCTGCTGAATGTTCTAAATCTTCAATTCTCTGTATTATTGACTTGAAAAGACATAGTTTTGAAATTTTTTTTTTGAATTTTTCAATGATGAGAAACAATAATAAAAAGAATGCAACTAAGATCAAATAAACAATGCATGCAAGACACCAAACTTAGAAGTTTGTATATTAAGGACTATAGCAATTTGAAAATGCATATAAGAAACAACAAAAGACATAAAATAAGAGAAATTAAAGATCAGAGCACTGAAATCATCAAGAATAACTTGAAGATCAATGAAGAACATAATGCATACATTCAAAAAATGCAAGAAGAATAAAAACATGCAATTGACACCAAACTTAAAAATTGATACTAGATTCAAACTAGAAACATAAAATATTTTTTATTTTTATGATTTTATAAATTTTTTTGTGATTTTTCGAAAATTATATGGAAAAGAGAATAAAGAGATTCAAAAGTTTTAATAAGAATTCCAGGAATCATGCAATGTTAGTCTAAAGCTTCAGTTTAAAAAGATTAGACATGGCTAGCCAAGCTTCAGCAGGACATTACATTCAGCAGCTAAATTGATGAGAATCAATCAGCTTTTGTGATGATAAGAACATCACCTTGAAACTCTAGAATTCATTCTTAAAAATTCTGAAAAATAAAAAGAAAAGTACCTAATCTAAGCAACAAGATGAACCGTCAGTTGTCCAAACTCGAACAATCACCGGCAACGGCGCCAAAAACTTGGTGCACGAAATTGTGATCATCAACAATGGCGCCAAAGACTTGGAGCTCTCAAACGTGAATCACACTTTGTCACAATTCCGCACAACTAACCAGCAAGTGCACTGGGTCGTCCAAGTAATACCTTACGTGAGTAAGGATCGATCCCACGGAGACTGTCGGCTTGAAGCAAGCTATGGTCATCTTGTAAATCTCAGTCAGGCAGATTCAATTGGTTATGGAGGATTTATAATTAAAAGATAAATAAAACATAAAGTAAAGATAGAGATACTTATGTAATTCATTGGTAGGAATTTCAGATAAGCGTATGAAGATGCTTTGTTCCTTTTGAACCTCTGCTTTCCTATTGCCTTCTTCCAATCATTCATACTCCTTTCCATGGCAAGCTTTATGTGGGGCATCACCGTTGTCAATGGCTACTTCCCGTCCTCTCAGTGAAAATGTTCTACGCACGCTGTCACCGCACGGCTAATCAACTGTCGGTTCTCGATCATGTTGGAATAGGATCCATTGATCCTTTTGCGTCTGTCACATGCCCAACAATCGCAAGTTTGAAGCTCGTCACAGTCATCCCTTCCCAGATCCTACTTAGAATACCACAGACAAGGTTTAGACGTTCCGGATCTCAAGAATGGCCGCCAATAATTCTAGCCTATACCACGAAGGTTCTAATCTTAGATTAGAAACCCAAGAGATACACATTCAAGCTTGTTTGCATGTAGAACGGAAGTGGTTGTCAGTCACGTGTTCATAGGTGAGAATGGTGATGAGTGTCACATAATCATAACATTCATCATGTTCTTGGGTGCGAATGAATATCTTGGAGAAGAAATAGACTTGAGTTGAATAGAAAAACAATAGTACTTGTATTAATTCATGAAGAACAGCAGAGCTCCACACCTTAATCTATGGTGTGTAGAAACTCCACCGTTGAGAATACATAAGAACAAAAGAGTCTAGGCATGGCCATGAGGCCAGCCCCAAAACGTGAAAAGGTCTGTAAAAGTCTGAAAATACAATAGCAAAAGGTCCTATTTATACAGAACTAGTAGCCTAGGGTTTACAGAAATCAGTAATTAATGTAAAAATCTTCTTCCGAACCCACTTGGTGTGTGCTTAGGCTGAGCATTGAAGCTTCCATATTTAGAGACTTTTCTTGGAGTTAAACGCCAGCTTTTGTGCCAGTTTGGGCGTTTAACTCCAGCTTTTGTGCCAGTTCTGGCGTTTTGACGCCAAAATTCTTAAGCTGACTTGGAATGCCTGTTTGGGACATCAAATCTTGAGCAAAGTATAAACTATTATATATTGCTGGAAGGCTCAGGATGTCTACTTTCCAACACAATTGAGAGCGCACCAATTGAGCTTCTGTAGCTTCGGAAAATCTCCTTTGAGTGCAGGGAGGTCAGAATCCAACAGCATCTGCAGTCCTTTTTCAGCCTCTGAATCAAATTTTGCTCAGGTCCCTCAATTTCAGCCAGAAAATACCTGAAATCACAGAAAAACACACAAACTCATAGTAAAGTCCAGAAATGTGATTTTTATTTAAAAACTAATAAAAACATAATAAAAACTAACTAAAATATACTAAAAACATACTAAAAACAATGCCAAAAAGCGTATAAATTATCCGCTCATCATTGGTCTCTTGGCATCTTTTCAGAACAAGTGCTAAATGGTCATGGCAGGGGCTGAATGAGTCTCCAAATACTGAAAATTTATCCATGAAGACTTCCAGAAATTTCTCTACCATATCAGAGAAGATAGAGAGCATGCACCTTTGAAAGGTTGCAGGTGCATTGCACAGACCAAAAGGCATCCTTCTGTAGGCAAACACTCCAAAAGGATATGTGAATGCTATTTTCTCTTGGTCTTGAGGATCTACTGTAATTTGGTTGTAACCTGAATAGCCATCCAAAAAGCAGTAATATTCATGACCTGCTAGTCTCTCTCGCATCTGGTCTATGAATGGTAAAGGAAAGTGATCCTTCCTGGTGGCTATATTGAGCCTTTTGTAATCAATACATATACGCCACCCTATAACTGTTCTTGTAGGAACCAGTTTATTCTTTTCATTATGAACCACTGTCATGCCTCCCTTCTTGGGGATAACTTAGACATGGCTCACCCAGGGGCTATCAGAAATACGATAAATAATCCCAGCCTCCAGTAACTTGGTGACCTCTTTCTGCACCACCTCCTTCATGGCTAGATTTAGCCGCCTCTGTGGTTGAACCACTGGCTTAGCATTATCCTCCAATAGGATCTTGTGCATGCATCTTGCTGGGCTGATGCCCTTAAGATCACTTATAGACCACCCAAGAGCTGTCTTATGTGTCCTTAGCACTTGAAGTAGCCCTTTCTCTTCCTGTGGATTTAAAGCAGAGCTTATAATCACCGGAAAAGTGTCACCTTCTCCCAAAAATGCATAATTTAGGGATGGTGGTAGTGGTTTGAGCTCGGGTTTAAGAGGTTTCTCCTTTTCCTGAGGAATTTTCAAAGGCTCTTTTATTTCCTCTGATTCCTCCAGATCAGGCTGAACATCTTTAAAGATGTCTTCTAGCTTTGATTCGAGACTCTCAGCCATGTTGATCTCCTCTACCAGGGAGTCAATAATATCAACACTCATTCAGTCTTTTGATGTGTCTGGATGCTTCATTGCCTCAACAGCATTCAGCCTGAACTCATCCTCCTTGATTCTCAAGGTCACTTCCCCTTTTTGGACATCAATGAGGGTTCGTCCAGTTGCTAGGAAAGGTCTTCCTAGAATGAGAGTTGCACTCTTGTGCTCCTCTATTTCCAGCACTACAAAGTTAGTGGGAAAGGCAAATGGCCCAACCTTGACAATCATGTCCTTAATTATGCCTGATGGATATTTAATGGAGCCATCAGCAAGTTGTAGACATATTCAGGTTGGTTTGACCCCTTTAGTCAAGCCAAGCTTTCTGATAGTGGATGCAGGGATTAGATTAATACTTGCCCCAAGGTCACATAGAGCTGTCTTGGTACAAGTACCCTCTAATGTGCATGGTATCATAAAGCTTCCGGGATCCTTAAGCTTTTCTGGTAAGCTTGTTAGAATGACTGCACTGCATTCTTCAGCGAGAAAAACTTTTTCTGTTTCTCTCCAATCCTTCTTATGACTTAAGATCTCTTTCATGAACTTAGCATAAGAGGGTATTTGCTAAAGTGCCTCTTCAAATGGAATCTTTATTTCAAGAGTCCTGAGATAGTCTGCAAAGTGGGCAAATTGTTTATCCTGTTCCGCTTGGCGGAGTTTCTAAGGATAAGGCATTTTGGCTTTATATTCTTCAACCTTAGTTGCTGCAGGTTTATTTCCTACAGAGGCAGGTTGAGAAGCCTTCTTGAGGGAGTTATTATCAGCACTTGCAGGTGTCTGATCCCTCACTGGCATTTAAACGCCAGAACTGGACATGGATTGGGCGTTTAACGCCAGATTCCTACCCTTTTCTGGAGTTTGAACGCCAAAACTGGACATGGATTGGGTGTTTAATGCCAATTTTTCACCCTTTTCTGGAATTTGAACGCCAGACTTATTCCTCTCTGGGCTCTTACTGTCCTCAGAGGGATTTTGGGTAGCAGGTTGCTCATCCTCTGTCAGCTGTTCTTTTCTTGGCTTTCTGCTACTTTGAGTTGAGGTATTTAATGTTTTTCCACTTCTTAATTAAACTACTTGGCACTCCTCTGTTATCTATTTTGATAACTGCTGTTTTGTCTGATTCAATTGTGATTCCATATCCTTGTTAGCATTTTTGGTTTCTTGTAGCATCTCCTTAAATTCTGCTAACTACCTTGTTATAGAAGATAGTTGCTGATTGAGTTCAGCAACTTGTTCCTGAGGACTAAAGTCAGTTGATACTGCCTTAGCTTCTTCTTTCATGGAAGACTCATTACTTATATACAGATGCTGATTTCTAGCAACTATATCGATAAGCTCTTGAGGCTCTTCAATAGTCTTTCTCATGTGTATAGATCCACCAGCTGAGTGGTCTAGAGATACCTGAGCTTTTTCTGTAAGCCCGTAGTAGAAGATGTCTAACTGCACCCACTCTGAAAACATTTCAGAGGGGCATTTCCTTAGCATCCCTCTGTACTTCTCCCATGCGTTATAAAGGGATTCATCATCCTCTTATTTAAAGCCTTGGATGTCCAGCCTTAGCTGTGTCATCCTTTTTGGAGGGAAATACTGATTCAGGAATTTGTCTGATAACTATTTCCATGTTCTTATGCTTGCTGTAGGTTGGTTATTTACCCACTTCTTAGCTTGATCTTTTACAGCAAATGGAAACAGTAATAATCTGTAGACATCCTTATCTACTTTCTTGTCATGTACTGTGTCAGCAACTTGCAAGAACTGCGCCAGAAACTCAGTAGGTTCTTCCTGAGGAAGACCGGAATACTGGCAATTTTGCTGCACCATGACAATGAGCTGAGGATTTAGCTCAAAACTACTTACTTTGATGGGAGGTATACAGAAGCTACTCCCATATGCAGCAGTAATGGGGTTAGCATATGACCACAGTGTCTTTCTGGACTGTTCATTTCCATTTAGGTCCATGATGGATAAAAGGGAATTGATATGAATTGCAAATAAAATATATTTTTATTTTTATTTTGTTTAAGTAGAAACAAACCGAATAATTAAAAATAATAAGATAAAATAAAATAATTAGAAATTAAAATATAAATTTCGAAAACTAAGAGAAAAATAAATTTGAAAACTAAAATAATTACTTAATTAAGAAGATTTGAAAAACTTTTGATATGATTTTTGAAAAAGATTTTGAATTTTGAAATTTCAAAACTAAGATAAGATAGAATAAAAAGTTTTAAATTAAAAATCTGAATTTTTAAAGGAAAATTCGAAAATTAATTAAAATAAAGAGAAAATATATTTTTGAATTTAATGAAGAAAGAGAAAAATAGTAAAAATAACACCAAACTTAAATTTTTAGATCAAAATAACGAAAACAAACAGGAAAACTTTGAATATCACGATAAACGCTAAGAACAACTTTTGAAAAATTTTTAAGAAAACAGAAACACAAAGGACACCAAACTTAAAAAATTTTTTATATTCTAAGCACTAATAATTTGAAAAAAAATTGAAAGAAAAATAAAATCATGCAATTGACACCAAACTTAAAATATGAAACTAAACTCAAGCAGAAAAACTCAATTATTAGTTTAAAAAAATTTTCGAAAAAAATTTTAGAAAAAGAAAATTACGATTTTAGAACTTTAACCAAAAACAATAATAGAAGATGCAATTTTTTTGTGGCTCTAAACTAAAAAGGTAAATTTTTGCTAATCTAAGCAACAAAATAAACCGTCAGTTGTCCAAACTCGAACAATCCCCGGCAACGGCGCCAAAAACTTGGTGCACAAAATTGTAAATCACACTTTTCACAACTCGTACCACTAACCAGCAAGTTCACTAGGTCGTCCAAGTAAAACCTTACGTGAGTAAGGGTCGATCCCACGGAGATTGTCGGCTTGAAGCAAGCTATGGTTATTTTGTAACTCTTAGTTAGGAAATTAGTAATAAAAATGATTGGGTTTATGAAGAGTAAATAACATAAAATAAATAATACTTGTTATGAAGTAATGGAGAACATGTTGAGGTTTTAGAGATTCTCTGTCTTCTGAATTTCTGCTTTCCTACTATCTTCTTCTTCACGCACGCAAGGCTCCTTCCATGGTAAACTGTATGTTGGTGGATCACCGTTGTCAATGGCTACCATCCGTCTTCTCTGTGAAAATGGTCCAAATGCGCTGTCACCGCATGACTAATCATCTGTCGGTTCTCACTCATGTTGGAATAGGATCCATTGATCCTTTTGCGTCTGTCACTACGCCCAGTACTCACGAGTTTCAGGCTTGTCACAGTCATCCCATCCCAGATCCTACTCGAAATACCACAGACAAGGTTTAGACTTTTCGGATCTCAAGAATGGCCGCCAATAATTCTAGCCTATACCACGAAGGTTCTAATCTTAGATTAGAAACCCAAGAGATATGAACTCAAGCTATTGCAGATAGAACGGAGGTGGTTGTCAGGCACGCGTTCATAGATGAGAATGATGATGAATGTCACGGATCATCACATTCATCAGGTTGAAGTGCGAGTGAATATCTTAGAATAGAAACAAGCGTGATTGAATGAAAAACAGTAGTAATTGCATTAATCCATCGAGACACAGCAGAGCTCCTCACCCCCAACTATGGGGTTTAGAGACTCATGCCGTCAAATATACAATATAAAACATGTAAAATGTCATGAGGTTTATAGTAAGTCTCTAAAAGTAGTTTTTATACTAAACTAGTGACCTAGGTTTACAGAAAATGAGTAAACTAAGATAGATAGTGCAGAAATCTACTTCCGGGGCCCACTTGGTGTGTGCTTGGGCTGAGCATTGAGCTTTACACATATAGAGGCTTTTCTTGGAGTTAAACGCCAGGTTGCAGCCTGTTTGTGGCGTTTAACTCTAGTTTGTAACCTGTTGCTGGCGTTTAACTTCAGAATAGGGCAGGAAGTTGGCGTTTAAATGCCAGTTTGCGTCCATAAAACTCGGGCAAAGTATGAACTATTATATATTTCTAGAAATCCCTGAATGTCTACTTTCCAACGCAATTGAGAGCGCACCAATTGGGTTTCTGTAGCTCCAGAAAATCCATTTCGAGTGCCGAGAGGTTAGAATCCAACAGCATCTGAATCAGATTTTTACTCAGGTCCCTCAATTTCAGCCAGAAAATACCTAAAATCACAGAAAAATACACAAACTCATAGTAAAGTCCAGAAATGTGAATTTTGTATAAAAACTAATAAAAACATAGTAAAAACTAAGTAAATCATACTAAAAACTACCTAAAAACAATGCCAAAAAGCGTATAAATTATCCGCTCATCAATGGCTGATTTGGTTTGAATTCTACTAATGTAATACTAATTTATATTGAATAATTTTTTAAATGATATTAACAGATGTTTGTCAATATTTTTTTTTATTATTTTTAGAGCGCATTAAAGTACATGTAAAAGCACATATCAAGATTTTTTTTTAATTTGATAAGGATATAGCCACACTTTAAAAGCGTGGTAATAGGTTTATATCAAGGTACGTTTAAGAAAATGTGGCAGTATGTCCCCTATCAGCACGCTTTCCAACCATAATCAAAACCAAACCGATGGACACATTTCTAAAAGCGTGGTTGTGTGTCTACTTTTTGGTACAATTTAGAAGCGTGGCTATAGGTTATACATATGGTCATGCTTTTAAGCATGCCAATAGATAAACGCGTAGAAAAAATAAAGCATGGCAAAAAATAAAGTGTATCAATAGATTGACAAAAGCGTGGCGATAGAGCAATCGATACATTCACGGATGTGACCCTTTCGAAAGTGTGCCGATAGCTTAAAAAGGATGACGAGAAGCTGTCGCTATGCTTTTTTTCACTTTTGCACGCTTTAAAAGCATGGCAATAGGCTGTTTTTCTTGTGTAATGAGCTAATTGGGCCATTTTAAAGGGGTTTTATCCCATTGCAGTGTGCACTAGAAAATATTATTGTAGGTCAAGAAGTTCAACACTTTATGCATAAAACAAAACCTGAGAATGAGGTCTTAGCGTTTAAGATTGACCTCGAAAAGGATTAATAAGAGATTTCTAGAAGATGCCCCAAAAATATTTAGATTCCCAACTTATATGATACACCTTATGCATAGAAACTGCTTGGAAGAGGATTATGACATAAAGATCTAATGTGACTATATTGCTTTGTCATGTGCATGGAGAGGTTGGAAACTTAGATATTTCACTCCATTTAAGATGCTACTTGGCTTTTTGTCTAGGTATCCAAAGGATGTCCAAAAATTTCATACCTCATGTTTGCAAATGATTTATTTCTCTTTTGCAAGGCTTAGAATTCTAAAGTTCATAGAGAACTTGAGGTTTTAGGTAATTTCTATAATGCTTTGGAGATGAAAGTTAATTATGATAAATTGTGAGTCACACACTCCAATAGTGTTTGCAATACTAGAAACAAAAAGTTTACAAGTATATCATTACTAGCGTTGCATCACCCTCTGATAAAGATATCCTGCACACAAAAACCCTTTAGCATCTCTTTGGTTCCAACCAGTAAGGATTGATACTAAAGTTCATTATTTTCATTTTTCAGACATAAATCTTTCTATAAGAGATATTTGGGTCAATAGTCATCGAAACTTATCTTCATGGTTCACTATTCTACCTAATTATGCTGCTCAATAGATTTATACTTGCTCAAATATGCTCGTTGCAAGGTTGGTTGGTGTTAGCGTAATTCTAGCTTGAGGGATTATTCGACTTAAGACTTTGTAATTAGGATGAACAAGGTGGTACTGGCAATGGAAGCTGTTGATACTCAAAAGGTAAAAAGTCATTTTTAACTATCTCATAATGATAAAAAAATTAAGAACGAGGATGAAAAAGAATAAGAAAAGAAACAGCAAAAATGCAAAAGGGAACTGAAATTAATAGCAAAAATAGAACTGATAGAAAAAGGAGTTTCTTACTAGACGTCTAAAAAATCTGTTCTTAGCAACCTAGGTCACCGAAAGAGTTTTTCCTACTAGACTTTTAAAGAAAATGTCATTGACAACCTAGATCAGAGGGATGAAAATTGAAAGAACTAATACTAAGCATTGCCTTAGGCTGGATCCTTCAAATTTCTTCATGAAACAAGCAAAGCAAATCACTCACCTCACTTGATCACATAGAAAAATGTGCATAAAGTAATTGAAAAATTTTTATTCATCAAAAGTTGTTAAATTGTCTCACAAAAAGTGTTTAAATAGACCCTTTCTTAGGCACTAAAAGCACTGGACTCATGCTTTCTCTTATAAAACCCTTAGCCTAGAGCTCCTCGACTTGTCATAGCATCTCCTTTGTCTCCTCAAGCTTGGTCCGATAAGCTACTGATTGGGAATGCCTACTCTAAGAACAAATTCAATTTGATATTCAATGCCTCTTAATGGAGGTAAACTTGGTGGCATCTCATCCGAAAAGACATCTGCGAAGTCTTGCAAAAGTAAAGTAAAGATATTAGGTAGTTCATGGTGAGTTTCAATGTAAGATAGTAGTGACTTTCAAAACCTCACTAACACCAGTGATTTTTTCCCTAAACTAGCACTCTTCAGATCTCTCTCTTTTGTATAAAAGCACACCTTTTTATCATACTCATTCTCTTTTACTCATAGACTTTTCTACCTTACAACTCTCTTTTTCACTCAAACAATAATGACTCTTTTTCTCATTCTTTCCTTCTCTCAGACTTCTCTCTTTACACTTTTATGGGTTAGACCTCTCACATCCTAAATACTATTTTATGGACACACGCATTCACAACTGCTCTAAGTACACCTTTTTAGGAGATAATGGTACAAGGGTGATTTTGTTGCCAAGGCAAGTAAAGGAATATCAGTTTGTGAAATTATCATGAACCACACGCTTATCATACTACAGTGGATGTCCTAAGAGTAAATGACAAGCTTGCATGGGTACCACATCATAGAGTACTTCATCACTATCCTCCCAATAGAAAACTACACATGTGCATACTTCACAACCTTCAGTTCACCAACATTACTTAGCCACTCCAATTTGTAAGGATTTGGGTGCTTGGTGCATTTTAACCCTATTTTATTAATCATGGTAGTGCTAGCAATGTTTGCATGATTCCCAGCATCAATGATCGTAAGTCTAACCTTTTCTCCCAACATAACTTTGGTGTGAAAGATATTTTCCCACTGTTCTAGACGATCATCCTTAGCTTGAACATTTAAAATTCGCCTAGTTATAAGTGCTTCTTTGATAACAGTATACTCAACTACATCTTCATCATTTGTAGCATCTTCCAAATATGGCATGTCCTCACACCCATTTGAGTTATCAAATTTTGAGAACACACCATTCCCCTTGAGGACCATTGTCCTTTTGTTTGAGTACTTTGAAGCATAATGGCCGAATCTCCGTCACTTAAATTATGTGATTTCCCGATGTCTTGAAGAAGGGTTAGATATGGAATTAGGCAAGCTCTTCTTCCTATGTTGGTCTGTGTTTTTCTCTTTTGAATCTACAACCTTGAAGCCATTCTTCTCCTGGACTTTAACTCCCCTAGAGTCCCACTTGGAATTTGGGTTGGAAGAAGTTTGCATCCCCTTCCTTCTTTGTTGTGTTTCCACCTTTATAGCCAAATTTGCCAAGCCCTCCACTTGTACATACGGGTGAAGTTCAATAGCATACACTACAAGAAAAATGTTGAGTACCGTCAGGTTTACCATCGGATTTGGTGATGGCCGTTACCAGTGGATACAGCGGCGGTTTTTGTTCCGGATATGAGCAGAATTTCATTCCGAGAATTGATTACCGTCGGATATTTATTCTGCCACTAAATCTAACAGTAATTAGTGACGCAAAATCTTATTATACTAGCACCAAATTTATCAACGGATTCTCTGTTGGCATATTCTGTCGGTATAATGGTTTTACGAAACGCATCGTTTAGACAATTTACTAGTAGAAATTTCTGCCGGTATATCTGACGGTAAAAGTGGGATAAAATTCAAATGTGAAACCCTTTCCGCTCACTTCTACGAACTGTCTCTCTCTCTTCTCTCTCATTTCTCATTTTCTCTCTCGTCTTTGGCTCACATCTCCTCCGTTGAAGCTGCCGTCGTCGCCACCACCACCTGGAGCTTCCACTATTTTTGTTGCTGTTGGTGTTCATGGTCATTGATGGTGGTCGTGTTGTCACCGTCGCTGCCGCCTCTTGTCACTGCCACGCTTCCACCATCCTACAACCAGCATCAAAGGTAATTTCGCTATAGTTTTTTTATTTTTTCAGATTTTTTGTCAGTTTAGGGTTTTGTTAAGTATTTTATTAAATTATTAATTAAATTAGTTTAATGAAACTTGTGATTGGGATTTGTTATGTTAATTTAATGTAAATAGAAACTAAAGAAAGTTAGGGTAGGTAAAGTAGGGTGAGATTAAGAGTGCTTGAGTTATTGAAAAACTTTTATTTAGTTTGTTAAATTAGTTTCACCTTGTAAATTTAATAAGTTGTCTTTTTTATTAGGATGGTGCTAGTTTTTCTGCAATCAATTGGAGTTTGCTTCTTTCATAGTCTGGGCATCCGTGTTTTAGGTTGGTATTCTATCTCTAAATAAAAATAATTGTTTACATTTTATGTCAGACTTACTCTTCTTAGAAAAGCATTTTAGGGAAAACGTTGGAGAAGGTCGCACAGAGGCGTTGGTGCACGAATTGTAAATCACACTTTTCACAACTCGTACCACTAACCAGCAATTGCAATGGGTCGTCCAAGTAATACCTTACGTGAGTAAGGGTCGATCCCACGGAGATTGTTGGCTTGAAGTAAGCTATGGTTATTTTGTAATTCTTAGTCAGGAAATTAATAATAAAAATGGTTGGGTTTATGAGAAGTAATTAACATAAAATAAATAATACTTGTTATGCAGGAATGGAGAACAGATTGAGGTTTTGGAGATGCTCTGTTTTCTGAATCTCTGCTTTCCTACTGTCTTTTTCTTCACGCACGCAGGTCTCCTTCCATGGCAAGCTATATGTTGGTGGATCACCGTTGTCAATGGCTACCATCCGTCTTCTTAGTGAAAATGGTCCAAATGCGCTATCATCGCATGGCTAATCATCTGTTAATTCTCACTCATGTTGGAATAGAATCCGTTAATTCTTTTGCGTCTGTCACTATGCCCAACACTCGTGAGTTTGAAGCTCGTCACAGTCATCCATTCCCAGATCCTACTCGAAATACCACAGACAAGGTTTAGACTTTCCAGATCTCAGGAATGGCCACCAATATTTCTAGCCTATACCACGAAGACTCTGATCATGAACCAGGAGGCTAAGAGATACACACTCAAGCTAGTGCAGATAGAACGGAGGTGGTTGTCAGGCACGCGTTCATAGGTGAGAATAATGATGAGTGTCACGGATCATCACATTCATCAGGGTGAAGTGCGAGTGAATATCTTAGAATAGAAACAAGCGTGATTGAATAAAAAATAGTAGTAATTGCATTAATTCATCGAAACACAGCAGAGCTCCTCACCCCCAACCATGGGGTTTAGAGACTCATGCCGTCAGAAATACAATGTGAAGTGTAAAAATGTCATGAGGTCCAAAATAAACCTCTAAAAGTAGTTTTTATACTAAACTAGTAGCTAGGGTTACAGAAAATAAGTAACTAAGTGCAGATAGTGCAGAAATCCACTTCCGGGGCCCACTTGGTGTGTGCTTGGGATGAGTAATGAAACCTTCACGTGTAGAGACTTCTCTTGGTGTTAAACACCAGGTTGCAGCCTGTTTCTGGCATTTAACTCTAGTTTGTAACCTGTTTCTGGCGTTTAACTTTAGAATAGGGTAGGAAGTTGGCATTTGGACGCCAGTTTGCGTCGTCAAAACTTGGGCAAAGTATGGACTATTATATATTGCTGGAAAGCCTTGGATGTATACTTTCCAACGCAATTGCGAGCGTGCCAATTGGGCTTCTTGTAGCTCCAGAAAATCTATTTCGAGTGCATGGAGGTCAGAATCCAACCGCATATGCAGTCCTTTTTCAGCCTCTGAATCAGATTTTTGCTCGGGTCCCTCAATTTCAGCTAGAAAATACCTGAAATCATAAAAAAACACACAAACTCATAGTAACGTCTAGAAATGTAATTTTTGAATAAAAAATAATAAAAATATACTAAAAACTAACTAAAACATACTGAAAACTACCTAAAAATAATGCCAAAAAGCGTATAAATTATCCGCTCATCAGGCGCCTTCTCGAAACCCTTTTTCGTTAAAAAATTGTAGAGTTACAAGGGATTCGCACTAGAACGGTTAAGATTTGATGTGTTATTGAATGCGTGTTTGTTCTAATTTATGCCTTCAACCATTTCATCTGTGAAAACTATTAAATTTATTTGGTGGATGTCTCTGAATTAAGGAAAAGTTCAGCAAAACTTTCTTTTGAATTGTTTAAAACAAGTTTGATTTGTGAGGAAACGATAATCAAATTTGGTGGGAGATTCTAATTATAGGAGACACCTTGCCAAATTTTCAAAAAATTTTACTAAGTTGTGTTGTTAGATGAATTCTAGGATTTTTGTTGCAAGATGATTTTAAGTCATCGTATGTGGATGTATGATAGGGTTAACAGTAGAGAAGGGTTTAAAACCTGAATTCTTTGAGGGGTTGACGGGTTTGTTGTGTATGCCTTCAACATACCGTTTAGGTCTCAATGGGTATCTAGGTGTCCGTACTACAAGTGTCAGCTTACTAAGTGGTTAGGACCTTCGGATATAACATTCACTTCTACCATAATGGCTTCAATGATGGGTATTGGATGTGGACAGGACACAGAGAAGTGGATGAGCAGGGAATTAACCAATCTGCCTTGAATTTCAATAGGTTTGGGAGTTAACCAACGAGGGTTCGGGTGGTTAGAGAACTAAACATGGAAAAAACAAATTGGGAGGGTAACCAAGAAAGATACAACAAGATGGTGTTTGATGTAGTAGGTGTTACTGATATGAAAGATGCTGAACAAGAGCCTAACTTAGAGGCAAAGAGATTTAATCATCTGTTAGAATCTGTCGTAAAATCCTTCAACGAGGGGTCTGTTCATTCGTAATTTTCTATATGTGTTAGAATGATGAGTATTAAGTCTGAGTCAAATCACTCCTAAGAGTCTTTTGACAAGTGGGCCACCCTTTATAACGAATTTGTACTTGTCGGGACTACTGGCATCCCCCGGAGCCACTACGAAGCAAAGAAGTTAGTTTTGAAGTTGGGTCTAAATTTGGTGAAAATCGATTGTTGTTTGAATGGTTGTATGCTGTATTACAAAGGGAACTGATGAGCGGATAATTTATACGCTTTTTGGCATTGTTTTTACATAGTTTTCAGTATGATTTAGTTAGTTTTTAGTATATTTTTATTAGTTTTTAAATAAAAATCACATTTCTAGACTTTACTATGAGTTTGTATGTTTTTCTGTGATTTCAGGTATTTTCTGGCTGAAATTGAGGGACTTGAGCAAAAATTAGATTCAGAGGTTGAAGAAGGACTGCAGATGCTGTTGGATTCTGACCTCCCTGCACTCAAAGTAGATTTTCTGGAACTACAGAACTCCAAATGGCGCGCTCTCAATTGCGTTGGAAAGTAGACATTCAGGGCTTTCCATCAACATATAATAGTTCATACTTTGCCTGAGTTTAGACTACGCAAACTGGCATTGAACGCCAGTTCCATGCTGCATTCTTGAGTCAAACGCTAGAAACAGGTTGCAAAGTGGAGTTAAACGCTAGAAACAGGTTACAAACTGGCTTTCAACTCCAAGAAAGACCTCTACATGTGTAAAGCTCAATGCTCAGCCCAAGCACACACCAAGTGGGCCCAGAAGTAGATTTCTGCATCATTTACTCATTTCTGTAAACCCTAGTAACTAGTTTAGCATAAATAGGAGTTTTTACTATTGTATTTACATCTTTGGATTATCTTTTGATCTTTTGATCACGTTGGAGGCTGGCCATTCGGCCATGCCTGAACCTTCATCACTTATGTATTTTCAACGGTAGAGTTTCTACACTCCATAGATTAAGGTGTGGAGCTCTGCTGTTCCTCATGAATTAATACAAAGTACTACTGTTTTTCTATTCAATTCAAGCTTATTCCTTCTCTAAGATATCCATTCACACCCAAGAACATGATGAATGTGATGATTATGTGACGCTCATCATCATTCTCACCCATGAACGCGTGCCTGACAAACACTTCCGTTCTACATGCAAACAAGCTAGAATGAGTATCTCTTAGATATCTAATACAGAGGACCGAGTCCGAGATATTAGAATCTTCATGGTATAAGTTAGAACCCATGGATGGCCATTCTTGAGATCCGGAAAGTCTAAACTTTGTCTGTGGTATTCCGAGTAGGATCTGGGAAGGGATGGCTGTGACGAGCTTCAAACTCGCGAATGCTGGGCGTAGTGACAGACGCAAAAGGATAGTAAATCCTATTCCAGAATGATCGAGAACCGACAGATGATTAGCCATGCAGTGACAGCGCACTGGACCATTTTCATAGAGAGGATGGGATGTAGCCATTGACAACGGTGATGCCCTACATAAAGCTTGCCATGGAAAGGAGTAGGAATGATTGGATGACAGCAGGAAAGCAGAGGTTCAGGAGGAACGAAAGGCATCTCTATACGCTTATCTGAAATTCTCACCAAAGAATTACATAAGTACCTCTATCCTAGTTTATATTTCAATTATGTTTTAATTATCAAATCTCCATAACTATCTGAATCCACCTGACTGAGATTTACAAGGTGACCATAGCTTGCTTCAAGCCAACAATCTCCATGGGATCGACCCTTACTCATGTAAGGTTTATTACTTGGACGACCCAGTACACTTGCTGGTTAGTTGTGCGAAATTGTGACAAAGAATTAAGATTATGAACGTGCGTATAAAGTTTTCAGCGCCGTTACCAAGGAATGGAATAATCACGATTTCGTTCACCAAGTTTTTGGCGCCGTTGCCGGGGATTGTTCGAGTTTGGACAACTGACGGTTCATCTTGTTGCTCAGATTAGGTAATTTTATTTTAATTTTAAGATTTTTATTTCTTATTTTCGAAAAAAAATAATATATATATTTTCTTCTTTTTCATTTTTCCCAATTAATTTTCAAAAAATCAAAAAAATTTAATAAAATCATAAAACGAAAAATATTTTGTGATTTTTGTTTGAGTCTAGAGTCAAGTTTTAAGCTTGGTGTCAATTGCATATTTTTAGTTTTCTAAAAAATTTATTTTCAAAAATTTCATGCATTGCATTCTTCATGATCTTCAAGTCGTTCTTGGCCAGTCTTCTTGTTTGATCTTCATATTTTCTTGTTTTGTGTCTTTCCTTATTTTTCATATGCATTCTTGAATTATTAATGTCTAAAGAATAAAAATTTTTAAGTTTGGTGTCTTGCATGTTTTCTTTTCTTAAAAATTTTTCAAAAATAAGTTCTTGGTGTTCATCTTGACATTCAAAGTGTTCTTGGTGTTCATCTTGATATTCATAGTGTTTTTGCATGCATTTTTGGTTTTGATCTTAATTCTTCATGCTTTGTTTCATTCTTGCTGTTTAATGAAAAAAAAAAGAGAGAAAAACATCAAAAAGATATCTTTTCCTTTTTTCTCTCTCATCATTAAAATTCAAAAAAATTAAAAAAATATCTTTCCCTTTTTCACTCATAAATTTTCGAAAATTTGACTTGACTTTTTCAAAAATTTTCAAAATCTAGTTGTTTCTTATGAGTCAAATCAAAATTTCAATTTAAAAATTCTATCTTTTTCAAATCTTTTTCAAAAATCAAATCTTTTTCATTTTTCTCTCATAATTTTCAAAAATTTCAAATTGATTTTCAAAAATCTTTTTCTTATTTTCATTTCATATTTTCAAAATTAATGCTAACAATTAATGTGATTGATTCAAAAATTTTAAGTTTGTTACTTGCCTAGTAAGAAAGGTTCAATCTTTAAACTCTAGAATCATATCTTCTTAGTTTCTTGTTAGTCAAGTAATCAACTTTAATTTTCAAAATCAAATCTTTTTAAATTTCTTTTTCAAATCTTTTTCAAAATAAATTTCAATCACATCTTTTTCAAAATCAATTTCAAAATCTTATCTAACTTCTTATCTTTTCAAATTTGATTTTCAAATCTTTTTCAATTAACCACTTGACTTTTTATTTGATTCTTATCTTTTTCAAAACTACCTAACTAATTCTCTCTCTCTAATTTTCGAAAATCCCTTCCCCCTTTTTCAAATTTCTTTTTTTATTAACTAATTGTTTTAATTTTTAATTTAATTTGATTTCAATTTTAATTTTCAAAATTTAACTTTAAATTTTATTTTTAATTTAATTAATTTTTGAAATTCCCTCTCTCTCATCTCCTTCTAATTATTTATTTATTTATTTACTAACACTTCTCTTCATCTCAAAATTTGAACCCTCTCTTCCTCTTGGTGTTCGAATTTCTCTTCTTCTATTCTTCTATTCTTATACTCACATACAGGAATCTCTATACTGTGACATAGAGGATTCCATATTTTCTTTTCTGTTTTCTTCTTTTTTATATTAGCAGGAACAAGGATAAGAACATTCTTGTTGATGCTGATCCTGAACCTGAAAGGACTCTGAAGAGGAAGCTAAGGGAAGCCAAAGCACAACTCTCTGGAGAAAATCTGACAAAAATTTTCTAAAAAGAAGAAAACATGGCTGAAAATAATAACAATGCAAGGAAAATGCTTGCTGACTTTACTGCACCAAATTCCAATTTACATGGAAGAAGCATCTCAATTCCTGCCATTGGAGCAAACAACTTTGAGCTTAAACCTCAATTAGTTTCTCTGATGCAACAGAACTGCAAGTTTCAAGGACTTCCATCTGAAGATCCTTTTCAGTTCTTAACTGAATTCTCGTAGATCTATGATACTGTTAAGACCAATGGGGTTAATCTCGAGGTCTATAGGCTTATGCTTTTCCCGTTTGCTGTAAGAGACAGAGCTAGAGTATAGTTGGACTCTCAACCTAAAGATAGCCTGAACTCTTGGGATAAGCTGGTCACGGCTTTCTTAGCCAAGTTCTTTCCTCCTAAAAAAGCTTAGCAAGCTTAGAGTGGATGTTCAAACCTTCAGACAGAAAGAAGGTGAATCCCTCTATGAAGCTTGAGAGAGATACAAGGAACTGACCAAAAAGTGTCCTTCTGACATGCTTTCAAAATGGACCATCCTGGATATATTCTATGATGGTCTGTCTGAGCTATCAAAGATGTCACTGGACCATTCTGTAGGTGGATCCATTCACCTAAAGAAAATGCTTGCAGAAGCTCAAGAACTCATTGACATGGTTGCAAATAACCAGTTCATGTACACTTCTGAAAGGAATCCTGTGAATAATGGGATGCCTATGAGGAAGGGAGTTCTTGAAATGGATACTCTGAATGCCATATTGGCTCAGAATAAAATATTGACTCAGCAAGTCAATATGATCTCTCAGAGTCCGAATGGATTGAAGGAATCATCCAACAGTACTAAAGAGGCATCTTCTGAAGAAGAAGCTTATGATCCTGAGAACCCTGCAATAGCAGAGGTGAATTACATGGGTGAACCCTATGGAAACACCTATAATCCCTCATGAAGAAATCATCCAAATTTCTCATGGAAGGATCAACAAAAGCCTCAACAAGGCTTTAATAATGGTGGAAGAAACAGGTTTAGCAATAGCAAGCCTTTTCCATCATCCACTCAGCAACAGACAGAGAGTTCTGAGCAGAATCCATCTAGCTTAGCAAATATAGTCTCTGATCTATCTAAGGCCACTGTAAGTTTCATGAATGAAACACGGTCCTCCGTTAGGAATTTGGAGGCACAAGTGGGCCAGCTGTGTAAAAGAGTCACTGAAACTCCTCCTAGTACTCTCCCAAGCAATACAAAAGAGAATCCAAAAAGAGAGTGCAAGGCCATTGATTTAACCATCATGGCTGAACTTACAAGGGAGGGAGAGGACGTGAATCCCAGTGAGGAAGGCCTCCTGGGACGTCTATGTGATCAACAAGGAGTTTCCCTCTGAGGAACCAAAGGAATCTGAGGCTCATCTAGAGACCATAGAGATTCCTTTGAACCTCCTTATGCCATTCATGAGCTCTGATGAGTCTTCTTCTTCTGAAGAGAATGAAGATGTCACTGAAGAGCAAGTTGCCAAGTACCTTGGTGCAATCATGAAGCTGAATGCCAAATTATTTGGTAATGAGACTTGGGAAGATGAACCTCCCTTGCTCATCAATGAACTGAGTGATCTGGATCAACTGACATTGCCTCAGAAGAAACAGGATCTTGGAAAGTTCTTAATACCTTGTACCATAGGCACCATGACCTTTGAGAAGGCTCTATGTGACCTTGGGTCAGGGATAAACCTCATGCCACTCTCTGTAATGGAGAAACTGGGAATCTTTGAGGTGCAAGCTGCCAGAATCTCATTAGAGATGGCAGACAACTCAAGAAAATAGGCTTATGGACAAGTAGAGGACGTGATAGTAAAGGTTAAAGGCCTTTACATCCCTGCTGATTTCATAATCCTAGATACTGGGAAGGATTAGGATGAATCCATCATCCTTGGAAGACCCTTCCTAGCCACAGCAAGAGCTGTGATTGATGTGGACAGAGGAGAGTTAGTCCTTCAACTGAATGAGGACAACCTTGTGTTTAAAACTCAAGGATCTCCTTTTGTAACCATGGAGAGGAAGCATGAAAAGCTTCTCTCACTGCAGAGTCAACCAAAGCCCCACAGTCAAACTCTAAGTTTGGTGTTGAACCCTCACATTCAAACTCTAAGTTTGGTGTTGGGAGGTTCCAACAATGCTCTGAACATCTGTGAGGCTCCATGAGAGCTCACTGTCAAGCTATTGACATTAAAGAAGTGCTTGTTGGGAGGCAACCCAATGTTATCTAATCATATTTATTTATTTTCCATTGTTATTTTATGTGTTCTTTAGGTTGATGATCATGTGAAGTCACAAAAACTACTGAAAAATCAAAAACAGAATGAAAAATAGAATGAAAAACAGCACACTCTGGAGGAGAACAGTTTGGCGTTTAAACGCAGAAACAAGCATCTGTCTAGCGTTTAACACCAGAAACAGGCACCAAGCTGGCGTTTAACACCAGAAACAAGCATCTACCTGGCGTTAAACACCAGAACAGAGCATGGAAGTGGCGTTTAACGCCAGAAACAGGCAGCAGTCTGGCGTTAAACGCCAGGATTGCATGTATAGGGCGTTTTACACGTCTAAAGGGTGCAGGGATGAAAAATCCTTGACACCTCAGGATCTATGGACCCCACAGGATCCCCACCACTTCTTCTCTCTCCTTCACACCTTTTTATAACTCTCTTCCCCAAATACCCTTCACCAATCACTTCAATCACTCTTTCCCATCACACCCTCACCACTCATATCCATCTTCTCTTCCCCATAATCCCATATTCAAAATATTTTCCCTCCCAAACCCAACCCTAATGGCCGAAACTTAACCCTCCCCCCTCCTATATAAACCCCTCATTCCTTCTTCATTTTCACACAACACAACCCTAACTTCTCACCTTGGCCGAAAACACCTCACCCTCTATCGCCTCCATTTTCTTCTTCTTCTACTTTTTTCTTTCTTCTTTTGCTCGGGGACGAGTGATGAGCGGATAATTTATACGCTTTTTGGCATTGTTTTTAGTACATTTTTAGTAGAATCTAGTTATTTTAGGGATGTTTTTATTAGTTTTTATGTTAAATTCATATTTCTGGACTTTACTATGAGTTTGTGTGTTTTTCTATAATTTCAGGTATTTTCTGGTTGAAATTGAGGGACTTGAGCAAAAATCAGATTCAAAGGTAGAAGAAGGACTGGTGATGCTGTTGGATTCTGACCTCCCTGCACTCAAAGTAGATTTTCTGGAGCTACAGAACTCAAAATGGCGCGCTTCCAATTGCGTTGGAAAGTAGACATCCAGGGCTTTGAAAGGGCGTTGAACGCCAGTTCTGCGCTGCTGTCTGGAGTTAAACGCCAGAAACACGTCACAAACCAGAGTTGAACGCCAGAAACACGTTACAACCTGGCGTTCAACTCCAATAAGAGCCTCTGCACGTGGAAAGCTAAAGCTCAGCCCAAGCACACACCAAGTGGGCCCCGGAAGTGGATTTATGCATCAATTACTTACTTCTGTAAACCCTAGTAGCTAGTTTAGTATAAATAGTACTTTTTACTATTGTATTAGACAATCTTTGGAAGATCCTGGATTGTATTTTCTGATCCTGTGATCACGTTTTAGGGGCTGGTCATTCGGCCATGCCTGAACCTTTCACTTATGTATTTTCAACGGTAGAGTTTCTACACTCCATAGATTAAGGTGTGGAGCTCTGCTGTTCCTCATGAATTAATGCAAAGTACTACTGTTTTTCTATTCAATTCAACTTATTCTGCTTCTAAGATATTCATTCGCACTTCAACATGAATGTGATGAACGTGACAATCATCATCATTCCCTATGAACACGTGCCTGACAACCACTTCTGTTCTACCTTAGATTGAATGAGTATCTCTTGGATCTCTTAATCAGAATCTTTATGGTACAAGCTAGATTGATGGCGGCATTCATGAGAGTCCGAAAAGTCTAAACCTTGTCTGTGGTATTCCGAGTAGGACTCTGGGATTGAAGTTGTGGCCAAGAAGAAAGTGATCCCTGAGGTTCCTTTCAAGCTCAAGAAGAATGAGTATCCGGAGATCCGACTTGAAATCCAAAGAAGAGGTTGGGAAGTTCTCACCAATCCCCATCAACAAGTCGGGATCCTAATGGTTCAAGAGTTCTATGCAAACACATGGATCACTAGGAACCATGATCAAAGTGTGAACCCGAATCCAAAGCATTGGCTTACCATGGTTCAGGGGAAACACTTAGATTTCAGTCCGGAAAATGTAAGGCTGGCGTTCAACTTGCCAATGATGGAAGAGAACGCACGCTCCTACACAAGAAGGGTCAACTTTAATCAAAGGTTGGACCAAGTCCTCATAGACATATGTGAGGAAGGAGCTCAATGGAAAATTGACTCAAGAGGCAAGCCGGTTCAATTAAGAAGGCATGATCTCAAACCAGTCGCTAGGGGATGGCTAGAGTTCATTCAACGCTCCATCATTCTTACTAGTAACCGGTCTGAAGTTACTATAGACCGGGCCATTATGATCCATAGTATCATGATTGGAGAAGAGGTGGAAGTTCATGAGATTATACCTCAAGAACTCTACAAGGTGGCTGACAAGTCCTCCACTTGGGCAAGGTTAGCCTTTCCTTACCTCATTTACCACCTCTGCAATTCGGCTGGAATTGACATAGAGGGAGACATCCTCATTGAAGAGGACAAGCCCATCACTAAGAAAAGGATGGAGCAAATAAGAGACCATGGACCTTAACATGAGCATGAGGAAATTCCTCACCATGAAATCCCTGAGATGCCTCAGGGGATGCACTTTCCTCCACAGAATTATTGAGAACAAATCAACACTTCCCTAGGAGAATTAAGTTCCAACATGGGACAACACTTTCCCGCCATTTAATTTCCTGCAAATCTCAAACCAAATTCTGCTTCGCTCAACTAGAACATTCCTCTAATTAAAGTTGCTTGACCAATCAATCCCTATGGGATTCGACCTCACTCTATTGTGAGTTTTTACTTGACGACAATTCGGTATACTTGCCGAAGGAAAATTGTTGAGAGACAAATTTCCGTGCATCATATATGTGCACTCTAATCACTCAAGTGTATAGGGTAATCACTCTACTCTTCTCTAATCATGCTTTCTAGATTTTTGTTCTTCACCTAATCAATCAATAAGTATTTAATGTACCAATGCAAACATCATGAGGTCTTTTCAAGGTTGTAATGTGGCCAAGGTATAGGTGAGGGTATATATATGGCTAAGTGAGCTATAAATTGAATCTTTGATCAACCTAAGCTTTCACCTATACATACTCTATATACTTTTAAATTCATGCCTAGCTACCCAAAATTCCCACTTTTGCATTACATACTGATGCATCAACTCTTCTTTTAATTTGTATCACATATGCATTGATCTTTTCATTAACTTAACATTACATTGGGGTAATTTTGTCCCCTTATTTATTTACTTATTTATTGAATATTTTTTTGAAGCATAAAAATAAACATAACATTATCAATGCACATGGATTTTTAATTTTTCTGGTCTTACATGAGTAGGTACCTAAATTCCCAATATTTTATCAATTGTAAAAACATAACATATTCCCTTCTTAACCCATGTTCCCACAGTTTTTCCACACTTGATTGACTCACAATCTCTATCTTAAGCTAACCAAAGATTCAATTTTGGGTATTTAATTGTTTTTCTGCTTAAGGCTAGTGATGTGGTAAAATATAGAACAAATGGGATTAAAAGGCTCAAAGTGGCTAACAAAGGTAAATGGAAGGGTAGGCTATTTGGGATAAGTAAGCTAATAAATAAATAATGGCCTCAATCATATGCATGCATATAACACATTAAACATTGGACATATAGGATGGAACAAAATATAGATTACAATCATGGAGAAGCAAACACACAAGAATAAAATATTATGGTTAAATAATGTAACCATGTAATTAAGCTCAAGTCTCACGGGTTGTATGTTCTTAGCTATCATTTATATTCCAATTTATAGTCTTCAAACAGGTTTTAACACAAAGGTTTTGATTTAAATTAGTGAAATTTTCAAAATAGAGTCTTGAAAAGAAACTTATTATTTTTCAACCAAATAGAACATGCATGCAAATATCTATTACTATGCGATCTATCCTATCCTAACAAATTTATTGGTGCTAAGAAAGAGAATTTACCTCCGGAAGTGAGGTACTGACCGACCTCCCCACACTTAAAGCTTGGCACCGTCCTTGATGCCATCAGTCAGGAACAAAGGGGGGCTGGTAGCAGCGTCTCCACAATCGGGACCGTCATGGCTCCCTATGCTGGTAAATGAAGTGGAGTCCGGAATGTCTAGGCCTTCTTCAGGTGGGTGATTACCAACAATCAGCTCCTTGAGGTATATAAACCGGCGCTTGTTACGGCGATCTCTTTGCTTTCCCTGCCGGTCTAGTCGGTCTAACCTCTGAATTATCTATAGGAGTAGCTGATTTGTTGAAGGTTCTTGTGATTTGGAATGAGAAGGAATATCTTCCGCCGGTTCTGTGGTCCGGTTGATAGTGGCTGCTGGAGGTCTGATGTACTTCCCGTTGGGGACGTACTGATCATCCCGCGGAAGTATGGTCTTGGTATCCCCAGCTCTGTAGGAGACTCCGGCTGTTGAGACTAGATCTGAAACCAAGGTGGGAAAAGGTAGGTTGTTCGCAATTTGTACGTGTCCTATAGCATTCCGGATGTGTCTTGGTAAGTTGAGAGGCTGGTCTGTAAGGATACACCAGAGAAGAACATCCATATCTGCAGTGAAGGAGGACTCGTGAGTGCTCAGAAAAACGTAATGGGACATAATCTGTGCCCATACTCGAGCCTCCAAGGTGAGTGCTGAAGCCAATATTCCCTTAGGTCGGGATCGATGGTATCCATAGATCCATCTGCTGCCAGGTTGTCCGATAATTCTGAGAACAGCGTCCCAGTCAAATTGGCATGTCTGGCCCTTGAAAGAGACTTTTTGGAATGCGTCCAATCCTTCTGGAGCAGGCGGAAGATCTAAAGCTTGCTGAATAGCTTCTTCAGTTATGGGGACTTGCTTCTGATGGATATAGACAGACTGCAGGGTTGGCATGTGAAAGTTTGAGTAGAATTCAACTACCCATGAAAGATTGGCCTGCCGTGGCTGTCTCCGTAGGAATCTCCATTGTCTTTGTTCAATTCGGGGCTCAACAAATTCAACAATGTTGGTCGAGAGGATGAGAAGGTACTCATTATTATAGTTCCGCTCAGCCAAGATGGGGAACATCTGCTCACAGTAGTGGTTAGTGAACCACACAGTGTCCTTTGCTGGAAAGGCTTTCTCTTTTTCATCGACCTTGATGATCCTCTTGATTCGCTTTGTTGAGGGCTTTACTGCTGTTGAAGATGGCTCCGCAGCTAGTGCTCTTTTTGTTCCTTTCCTTGCTGGTGGTTTGGGAGTAGCTTTCTCTTTACCTTTCTTGGTGGCCATCTTGAAAAGGGAAAAGAAAGTAACTTTTAAAGCTAAGGATTAGAGCAAGGAAGATGATGGTACAAGTGATAATCAATGCACGGTAGAGAAGGATGTCGTTAACACATGGTCGCGACTACATGTGATAAGTTCATCAATGGAAATATAGCAAGTGCAGGTAATGGCAATTAGATGCAAGATGTTTATTGGCATGCTGGCAAATGCATGAGTAGCATAGATCAAGCATGAATTGCCCAATTTGATTATCAAGTGTTTCAAACTAACAATCTATTTATATTGACAATTATATTCAATCAATGAAATATTAAAAGGGGTTTTGTGAAAAACAGGCATTAGAGTAGAAGGATAGAGTATTTAAATATGCACAATGCCATACGGGCTTTTTCACAAACACTTAGCATGCATGGTAAATATGTTATTGAAAGTATTGAATTTGAACATGCAAGCAACCCTAAAATAATTAATAATTGTCAAACAATTCCTAAATAATCCACAAGCAAAATATAGAAGAAAACAATCACCCAATTAAATTTCTAACACCAATTAAAAGGATGTAAAAAGAAAAAGAAAGACTAAGAAAACATAGATAATGAAAGTAAAAAGAAAAAAAAGAAGAAGAAAACAAAAATAAAAATAATAATATAAAAGTAAGAAGAAGAAAAGAAAAAGAACCTTGATGATGATGATAAAGAAGGAGGGAGAAGGTAAAAAGTGAAAAGGAATAAAGAAGAAAGAAGGAGGAAGAAAGAAATAAGAAGGGAAAAGAAAAGATTAGTATTGGGGAAGAAAAGATAGGAATTCTGTGCGTCGCATGCAATGCGGACGCGTGGAGCATGCGTTCGCGTGGTTGGCGCTATTTTCAAGTGACGCGAACGCGTGGGTGAAGCGTACGCGTGACCTGATTTGTGCTATTGGTGCGAGTTCAGCCTCGCGCACACACAACTCTATGTTTTATACGCACATTGCCAAAATTTAGGGTGACGCGTGCGTGTGAGGGATGCGCACGCGTGATGGGTTTGTGCCTCCAGCACCATTCCAGCCCCACTCTATCATAACTCTCTGCCATACACCCCTTTACGTCAATTTTTCAGGGTCACGCGTGCGCGTGAGTGACGCGTTCGAGTGGGCGTGTTTGTGCCTAAGGCACGCCTCCATCCATGCTCCCGCGTGACTCTCTCCTTCTTTTATTTATTGTATCGAATGCACATATGACGCGTACGCGTCAGCAACGCTTGCGCGTCGCGTGCCTTTTTTTTTATGCAGAATGCAAATGCGAATGCAGACTATATGCAGAGATTATGAGAAGAGTCCCTAAGAAAAATAAAGTAGAATAAAATAAAACAAAACTAAGACTAAAACGGAACGATCATACCATGGTGGGTTGTCTCCTACCTAGCACTTTGCTTTTACGTCCTTAAGTTGGACGGTCTTCAAGCTCATTCTTCTTCTGTTGGTGGGTCTTCCAAGAGGAAGACCACTAGTTCTTTGTGTTCCTTCATCTTCTCACCATGATAAAGCTTTAGGCAATGTCCATTGACCTTGATGAATTTGGAGCTAGAAGGATGACACAGGTGAAAAACTCCGTATGGCTTTGCTTTTTCTACTCTGTAGGGACCTTCCCATCTTGATCTCAGTTTGCCTGGCATGAGCCTCAATCTGTAGTTATAAAAAAGAACTAACTCCCCTAGTCTGAACTCTCTCCTTTTTATGTGCTTGTCATGGATAGCCTTCATCTTCTCTTTGTATCGTCTGGAGTTGTCATATGCTTCTAAGCGAAGGTTCTCCAATTCTGCCAGTTGCAGCTTCCTTTCAGCACCAGCTTCCTCAAAATTCATGCTGCACTCCCGCACAGCCCAGAAAGCCTTGTGTTCCACCTCTACTGGAAGGTGGCAAGCCTTTCCGTATACTAAGCGAAAAGGGCTCATCCCAATGGGTGTCTTATACGCTGTTTGATATGCCTAGAGTGCATCTTGTAGCCTGGCACTCCAGTCCTTCCTATGAGGCTTTACTATCTTTTCCAGAATACGCTTTATTTCTCTATTAGATACTTCTGCTTGCCCATTAGTCTGGGGATGATAAGCTGTTGCTACTTTATGAACAATCCCCTGCTTCTTCAGTAATCCTGTTAATCTCCTGTTACAAAAGTGAGTGCCTTAATCACTCACGATTGCTCGTGGTGATCCAAAGCGACAGATAATATGATTTATAACAAAGGAAACAACAGTGTTATCATCAGTATGTGTAGGAATTGCTTCCACCCATTTAGAGACATAATCTACAGCTAACAGTATATAAATGTAACCACTAGAGTTTGGAAACGGACCCATGAAGTCAATGCCCCAAACATAAAAAATTTCACAGAAAAGCATAATCTGTTGAGGCATCTTATCCCTCTTGGATATATTACCAAACCTTTGGCATGGGGAACAAGATTTACGAAAAATAGCAGTATCTTTAAAAAGAGTAGGCCACCAGAATCCACAGTCTAAGATTTTTCTAGCTATTCTTTGTGGGCCAAAATGTCCTCCACTCTCAGAAGAGTGGCAGGCCTCTAAAATGGATTGGAATTCTGATTGGGGCACACACCTTTTAATTACCTGGTCAGCACTACACCTCCATAAATATGGATCATCCCATATATAATATTTAGACTCGCTTTTCAGCTTGTCTCTCTGATGCTTAGTAAAATTAGGAGGGAAAGTATGGCTAACTAGATAATTAGCTACATGTGCATACCAAGGAACTACTTCAGATACTGCATGCAAGCTATCAAATGGGAAAGTATCATTTATAGGAGTAGAGTCATCCTTAATGTGCTCAAGGGGACTCAAGTGGTCTGCCACTAAATTCTAGTTACCACTCCTATCCTTAATTTCTAAATCAAATTCTTGCAGTAGCAGTATCCAATGTATTAGTCTTGGTTTAGACTCTTTTTTAGCTAATAAATACTTTAGAGTTGCATGGTTCGAGTACACTACCACCTTAATACCAAGTAAATAGGCTCAGAATTTATCTAGAGCAAAAACAATATCTAGAAGCTCTTTTTCAGTAGTAGTGTAGTTAGACTGAGCAGCGTCTAAGGTCTTAGACGTGTAAGCAATTACGAAAGGATCCTTACCTTCGCGCTGAGCCAACGTCGCTCCCACTGCATGGTTGGAGGCATCACACATAATCTCAAAAGGCTGGCTCCAGTCTGGTCCTCTCACAATTGGAGCTTGAGTCAGGGCGATCTTCAGCTTATCAAATGCTTGCATGCAATCCTCACTGAACTCAAACTCAATATCTTTCTGCAGCAGTCTGGATAAAGGTCATGCTACCTTACTGAAGTCCTTAATGAATCTCCTGTAGAAACCTGCATGGCCAAGGAACGAACGGACTTCCCTCACAAAGGAGGGGTAAGGCAAACTAGAAATGACATGTACCTTTGCTGGATCTACAGAAATACCAGTATTGGACACAACATGTCCTAGAACAATCCCTTGTTTTACCATAAAGTGACATTTTTCAAAATTCAATACAAGGTTTGAACTAACACACCTGTCTAATACTCTAGCTAAACTATCCAAGCAAAGGTTAAAGGAATCATCATAAACGCTAAAATCATCCATGAATACTTCTATACAGTTCTCAATAAGATCTGAAAAGATACTCATCATGCATCTTTGGAAAGTAGCCGATGCATTACATAAGCCAAAAGGCATCCTCTTATATGCATACATTCCAAAGGGACATGTAAAAGTAGTCTTCTCCTGATCTTCAGGAGCTATATGAATTTGAAAGTAGCCTGTATAACCATCTAAAATGCAGTAATGGGATTTACCTGACAGGGGTAATGATCCTTGCGAGTAGTTTGGTTGAAACGCCTGTAATCGATGCAAAATCTCCATGAATTCTGCACTCTAGTTGTTAGGAGCTCTCCATGCTCATTCTTTACTGTTGTGACTCCAGACTTCTTGGGCACCACTTGTACTGGACAGACCCATTCACTGTCTCAGATGGGGTAAATGATATCTGCTTCAGGTAGCCTGGTCACTTCTTTCTAGACAACTTCTAAGATGGTGGGATTTAATCTTCTTTGGGGTTGATGGACAGGCTTCGCTCCCTCTTCTAAGAATATTCTGTGCTCACAAACTTGAGGGCTGATGCCTACTATATCTGCCAAGCTCCACCCAATTGCTCTCTTGTGTTTTCTTAGCACACTAAGCAGCTGCTCCTCCTGTTGGGAAGTGAGTTCCCTTGCAATGATAACTGGAAACTTCTGATTATCCTCAAGGTAAGCATACTTGAGGTGGTAAGGAAGGGTTTCAATTCCAATTTCAGCTCATGGCTAGGCTCTGGATTATCTTGAGCTAATGATAATGGCAAAGTGCCCTCATTGTGTTCAGGAGGTGTCCCCATACTTGGACCTCGCTCCTTGTGCTTCTCCTCTACTTCTTCTTGGTGAACTTCAGCTACAGTTTCATCAATGATGTCACACTAGAAGATAGAATAATCTTCCAGAAGGTGCTTCATAGCTTCATTTAAACTGAAACTCGCTGCTCTACCATCTATCTCAAAGGAGTAAGTTCCTGAGAATGCATCCAGCTTGAACTTCGAAGTCTTCAGGAATGTTCTTCCAAGTAGGATTGATGATGGTCTTCCTGAGTCATTAGGGGGCATTTCCAGGATATAGAAGTCAGTGGAAAATGTGAGCCCCTTAATGCTCACTAATACATCTTCAGCAATTCCAACTACTGTAATAATGCTCTTATCTGCTAACACAAAACGAGCTGCCGACCTTTTTAAAGGAGGGAGCCTTAAAGCATCATATATAGACAATGGCATTATACTAACACACCCTCCTAAATCACACATGCAGTCAGAAAATATTACACCTCCAATGGTACAGTTAACCTTGCATGGACCTGGGTCACTACATTTTTCAGGTATACCTCCCATTAAAGCAGATATAGAACTACCTAAAAGAATAGTTTCTAATTCATTAATTTTGTCTTTATGTATGCATAAATATTTCAGAAACTTTTCATATTTAGGTACTTGTTGAATAACATCAAAAAGGGGAACAGTTACCTCAACCTTTTTGAAAATTTCTACCATTTTGGGATCAAGTTCCATCTGCTTCCTGGACTTCCTTGCAAGGTATGGGAATGGGATAAGGATGGCGCCACTTGCAGCCTCTGCATCCTTTGGTGCTCCATTCCTTGGCTGAGCTACTTCTTCTTCAACCTTGTCTTGTACTTCTTCTTCCTCTTCAGCATCTTCCACTTCAACTATATCTTCAACTGGGGCGTGTTCTATTGGGCTTGGCTCTTCCTTGTTCCTCTCTTGCAGTGTGGTTCCAGACCTCAAAGTGATGGCATTGATGCCACCCATGGGGTTAGGTAGGGGTTGAGAAGGAATTCTACTGGAGTTTGAAGGTTGGTTGGTGGAAGCAGGTAATGAATCTATTCGGGAGACGAGAGCTTGTAAAGTGGCATTCAGACCATTTAGAGTAGAGTTCAGTATAGTCTGCATGTCTTGTTGTCCTTGTGCAAGAGAATGAAGTATCTCGTCATTTGATGAGGAAGGGGGATAAGTGATCTGAGGGGCCTGTTGTTAGTTATGCTGGGGTCCTTGTGACTGCCTTAGGTGAGGTGCTCTGTAAGGCTGGTTTTGATTCTGCTGTCTATTGTTGTTATTCCACCTCTGATTTCCATTGTTGTCTCTGCCTCCTCTGTTATAGTTGTCCCTCCAGCCATGGTTGGAATTATCTCTCCAACCCTGATTCGAGTTGTCCTGCCATCCTTGGTTATAGTTCCCACCTTGGTTGTAGTTGCCGCCTTGTTGATTGTATCCTTGATTCGGGCGGTCATAGAAGTTATGAGTAGCTGCCACAGTGTTGTCTTCTTGTTGGAGCTACGGGCACTCATCAGTGTAATGAATATAATCAGCACAGATTCCACATACTCTTTGGGGGACTAACTGTTGGCCTTGTTGTGGTGGGGAAGGCTAAGTTTGTTGTTGATTCAACTACATCTGCTTCAGTAGTTTGGTCATTTCAAATATACTCTGTGTAAGAGCAGTAGTCTCACTGCTAGAGGAAACCTCTGCAACAGTCTTTGAGTGGTTGTTTCTGTGCCTGTGATTCCTAGTGGACTCAGCTAAGTCGCTGATCAGTTGCCATGCTTCATCTGCGGTCTTGTACTTTTTTAGAGAACCATCACTAGCACCATCTAGTGTAGTTTTATCCCGAGGTTTCATGCCTTGAGTGAAGTAGCTGATCAACACTAACCTGTCAATCATGTGGTGGAGGCATACGTCTAGAAGGTTCTTAAAGCGCTCCCAGTACTCATAAAGAGTCTCTGATTCTCCTTGAACAATGCAGGAGATCTCTTTTCTCAATCTATCTGTAACTTCAGCTGGAAAGTATTTTTCCAGGAATTATCTCCTAAGCGTATCCCAGTTGGTAACAGTTGCTTCAGGTTGGGAGTAGTACCACTCCCTCTCCTTTCTCTCAAGAGAAAATGGGAAGGTGGTTAACAGAATAGAAGTTTCATTTGCACCATGATGCCTAACAGTAGAACAGGCTGTCTGGAAATCCCTGAGGTGCTTGATAGGCTCCTGAGCAGGTAAGCCATGAAACTTAGGCATTAAGTTGATTAGTGCAGTCTTCAGCTCAAAATCTGCAGCCAGAGTTGGATGATGCACTTAATACGGCTGCAGTGTAAAATCTGGAGCTCCAACTTCCTCGAGAGTAATCCTCCTAGGTGCTGCCATTTTATCGGCACGTGAATCAACTGAATCAGTAGTAAAGGAGCTTATTTCTTCCTCAGATGGCGGTTCAGATTCGCCCTCAGATGAGACTGGTGAATTGATAACAATCAATTCACCACCCTCTGAGGCTAACCGACGTCAAGCTCGCCTAATACGTGAAATAGTTCTTTCAATTTCAGGATCAAATGCGGCTAAGCTCGGATCAGGCAATGAAAGCATCATTCAATGAGAGAAACATATAGCTCATGGTAATAAAGTAAAATAAAATACGCAAATAAAATAAAAATATGTACACTAATTAATAATTTAGCACACAATTACAACTCCCCGGCAACGGCGCCAAAAACTAATGCGTGGCAGAAGTTAGACCAATTAAGAGATTATAATATAATAGAACAGCGTTGCGAGTATAGCTCTTAACCAGCAAAAATCTGCCTCATCAATTTAGAAAGGTTGTCACAAAAAGTTTAGAATAAAAATACTAGGAGTATGAGTCCTAGGTCATCTCCCAACGAGTTGCTAGGAAAGGGTGCTAAGTTATTAATCGGGATTTTCTGAGAGACTTTTTGAGAGTTGAATAACAGAAAATAGACAATTGTAATTTAGTGCAACGAAAATAAAAAGGAATTTATATTATTGAAAATAAAAAGCCTTGACTGGGGGAATGATTAATTGGAAGTTCTATTCTTGTTGGAATTTTCTCAATTGTAGTATAAAAAGGTTGTTGTTTTCACTTAGTTAACCTTTACTAAATAAAGGAAAGTCAAGTGATTGAGCTAACTCTTATTCGCAAATCCTAGTCCTCTCCCTTGGGAAGGTCTAGCGTTAGTAAATATAAAATTCGCCAACAACTTCCAATTTAACTAATCACTTAAGCATTCCAACTCAAGTGTCTCCTTTTAATCAACCCCCATGTCAAGTTTGGAATCTACTCCATTGACATGAAAATTACTTGCATAGAATTAAAGAGGGAATAAAAGAAAGACATGATAGACAACAACTGCAATTTAATTAAAACTAAAAGTAATCCTATCATTAACATTCCATGAAAATAATCCAATTGTAACTTTAAACAAGAATTAAGAATATGGAATAAATAAAAGAGTAAGGAAACAAACTAGAATAGTATCTTCAACGGAGGTGATGACTCTTCAATATCCAAAAGCAAAAGCAATAAACTATGAATGTAAAGAAAACCTAGAGGAAGAGTAATTTTCTCTCTAGATTCCGATCTAAAAACCTAAAACTATGCTAATGAGAATGTGTCTTGAGTCTCTGCATGTTCCTTGGCTCTAATCTATGTTTCTGGGCTAGAAACTGGGTCAAAATTCGACCCAAAATCGCCCCAGCGTTTTCTATTTTTTCTGCAGATCGCGCATGTCACGCGTACACGTCAGTCATGCGTGCGCGTCATTTAGCGAATTTCCTTATCACGCATACGCGTCAGGAACGCGCACGCGTCATCTTGTAGAACTCCAATCCACGCGTACGCGTCAGGCACGCGCACGAGTCGCTGCAAATTTCTCTATTCCACGCGCTCGCTTGAGCCATGTGTGCGCGTCGGTGCTCGCTGGTTATCTCCTTGGTTTCTTGTGTTCCTTCAATTTTTGCAAGCTTTCTCTCCATTCTCTAAGCTATTCCTGCCCTATAAAGGCTTAAACACTTAACACACGGATCACGGCATCGAATGGTATAAAGGAGAATTAAAATATACTAATTAAAGATCTCTAGGAAGCAAGTTTTCAACCATAAAACAAAACTAGGAAGGGATTGTAAAATCATGAAAATCATATGAATAAGTAGGTAAAGACTTGATGAAACCACTCAATTAAACACAAGATAAACCATAAAATAGTAGTTTATCAGAGACAACCAGTGAGAAGCGACGCGCATGCATGGCTCACGCGTGCGTGTGAATTGGAGTTTTGCACGGCGACGCGTGCGCGTGCCTGACGCGTACGCGTGACACGCGAAGATGACCAGCAATGCGTACGCGTGACTGACGCGTATGCGTGACATGCGCTACCTGCTGAAATCACAGAAAATGTTGGGGGCGATTTTGGGCTGAGTTTGGACCCAGTTTTCGGCCCAAAAACACAGACTAGAGCCAGGGGACGAGCAGAGACTCAACACACATTCTCATTCGTATAGTTTTTAGTTTTAGATTGGATATTGACATTCATAGATTTCTAGTTTTTATGCTTTTGATGCTTTTGATTTGGATATTGAGAAGAGTCACTACCTCCATTGAAGTTGCCATTAGTCTAGTTTGTTTTCTTATTCCTTTACTCTTTTAACTGCCCATTAACCCTGTTCAGATACGTATGTTTAGGATTTTGGGATTTATTAATGCAAAGAACTACTTTTAACTTTAATTAATTTTCAAATCCTATTTTATTTAATTTATCATGTCTTCTTCTTATTCCCTTTATATGCCTGTGAACGTTGTATTCATGTCAAAGGAGTAGACTCCCAACTTGACTTGGGGGTTGATTAAGAGAAGACCCTTGAGTTGGAATATTCAAGTGTCAATCTCAATTGGAAGTTGTTGGCTAACTCTCTATTTACTAACACTAACCCTTCCATAGGAGAGGGTTAAGACTTGCGAATAAGAGGTAGCTCAATCACTTGACTTTCCTTTATTTAGTAAGGGTTAACTAAGTGAAAACAATAACCTCTTGCTATTACACTTAAGAAAATCCAACAAGGATAGAACTTCCAATTAATCTTCCCTCGGTCAAGGCTTTTTATTCTGATTATATAAATTCTCTTGTTAATTTTCATTGCTTTAATTTACAATCATTTATTCTTCTATTCTTCAACTCTCAAAATTTCTCGGTAAACTCCTAGCTAATAAGATAGCACTCTTTTGTCAACTCGTTGGGAGACGACCTGGAATTTCTACTCCCAGTATTTTTATTCTAAATTTTTTACAACCCTTTTAAATTGATAAGCAGAATTTTCGTTAGTTAAGAACTGTACTTGCAACGCTGTTCTTATTATAAATTCTTAGTTGGCAATTTTCTGTCCGTTCAATTTTTGGCGCCGTTGCCAGGGAGTTGCAATTGTGTGCTAATTTATTGGTTGGTGTACATATTTTTAATTTTTGCATAATTTATTTTATTTATTACCATGAGCTATATGTTTCTTTCATTGAATGACACGTTCACTGCCTGACCCGAGCTTAGCTGCGTTTGATCCTGAAATTGAAAGAACTATTTCACGTATTAGGCGAGCTTGGCGTAGGTTAGTCTCTGAGGGTGGTGAAGTGGTTACTACCAATTCCCCAGTCTCTTCTGAAGGCGAATCTGAAGCACCATCTGAGGAAGAAACAAGCTCTTTTTCTACTGATTCTGTTGATTTACGTGCAGGTAATATGGCGGAGCCCAGAAGGATTACTCTCCAGGAAGCAGGAGCTCCAGACTTTACACTGCAACCGTATCAAGCACGTCACCTCAATCTGGCTGCAGATTTTGAACTGAAGACTGCGCTAATTAACTTACTGCCCAAGTTTCATGGCATACCTGCTCCAGAGCCTATCAAGCACCTCAGAGATTTTCAGACAGTCTGCTCAACTACTAGGCGTGATGCTACAGATGAAACCACTATTTGGCTGTATGCTTTCCCGTTTTCTCTTGAGGGAAAGGCAAGGGAGTGGTTCTACACTCAACCTGAAGCAGTCATTACTAATTGGGATCTGCTCAGAAGGGAATTCCTAGAAAAGTACTTTCCAGCTGAAGTTACAGACAAACTACGAAAAGAAATTTCCTACATTATCCAAGGTGAATCAGAGACCTTTTATGAGTATTGGGAACACTTCAGGAATCTCCTAGATTCATGTCCCCAATACAAGATTGACTAGTTGGTGTTGATCAGCTACTTCACACAAGGCATGAAGCCTCAGGATAAGACTACATTAGATGCTACAAGTAATAGTTCTCTGAAGAAGTACAAAACGGCGACAGAAGCTTGGCAACTGATCACCGATCTAGCTGAGTCTACCCGAAATGTCAGGCACAGGAACAACCATCCCAAGGCTATTGCAGAGGTTTCCTCTAGTAGTGAGATTGCTGCTCTCACACAGACTCCGGAAGAGATGACCAACATACTAAAGCAGCTACAGCTGAATCAACAGCAACCTCAGCCTCCCCCACAACAACAGAGTCAACAGTTGGTTCCTCAGAGAGTGTGCGGAATATGTGCCTGTTATACTCATTACATTGATGAGAGCCCACAGCTCCAACAAGAGGACAACACCTTGGCAGCTACTCATAACTTCTATGACCGCCCAAATCAAGGTTGATATCAACAAGGCGGCAATTATAACTAAGGTGGAAGCTACAACCAAGGTTGGTAAGACAACTCCAACCAGGGGTGGAGAGAATTCCAACCAGGGATGTAGGGATAACTACAATAGAGGAGGCAGAGACAACAGTGGGAATCAGAGGTGGAACAACAACAATAGATAGCAGAACCCTCTTTACCAACAGCAAAATCAAAACCAGCCTTACAGAGCACCTCACCAAAGGCAGTCCCAAGTGCCTCAGAATAACCAACAGCAGCCCCCTCAAATTACTTATCCCCCTTCTTTTACCAATGATGAGATGCTTCACTCTATTGCATAAGGACAGAAAGACCTTCAGAACACACTTACCTCTAGCATCAATGGTCTTACCACCACTTTACAAGCTCTCATCTCTCAACTGGAACCACCTTCTACCCCTAACAATCAACCTTCAAGCTCCAGTGCACTGCCTTCTCAACCTTTACCTAACCCCAAAGGTGGAATCAATGCCATTACTTTGAGGTCCAGAACCACACTGCAAGAGAAGAGTCAGGAGGAGCCAAGCTCAAAGGAAGATATCCAAGCTGAAGACATTGTTGAGGTGGAGGGTGTTGAAGAAGAGGAGGAAGTACAATACATGGTTGAAGAAGAAGATGTTCAACCAAGGAATAAAGTACCAAAAGAAGCTGAAGTTACAAGAGAAGCCATTTCCATTCCATTTCCACACCTTGCTAGGAAGTCCAGAAAACAGATGGAGCTAGACCCCAAGATGGTGGAGATCTTCAAAAAGGTTGAGGTAACTATTCCCCTTTTTTATGACATTTCGCCAGGTACCTAAATATGCGAAGTTTCTAAAGGATTTATGCGTGAATAAATATAAAATACAAGATTTAGAAACTATCCCTCTAGGTAGCTCTATTTCTTCTTTAATGGGTGATATACCAGAAAAATGTAGTGATCCAGGTCCATGCATGGTTACTATTACTATAGAAGGTGTAAAATTTTCTGAATGCATGTGTGATTTAGGCGCGTGCGTGAGTATTATGTCATTATCTGTATATGATACCCTGAGGCTCCCTCCCTTAAAAAGGTCGGCAGTATGTTTTGTTTTGGCAGATAAAAGTATAATCTCAGTGGTAGGAATTGCTGAGGACGTGCTGGTGAGCATTAAGGGGCTCACATTTCCAATTGACTTTTACATCTTGGAGATGCCCCCTAATGACTCAGGAAGACCATCATCCATCTTGCTCGGAAGGCCATTTCTGAAGACTTCAATGTTCAAGCTGGATGCTTTCTCACGAACTTATTCCTTTGAGATAGATGGCAGAATAGTGAGCTTCAACTTGGATGAAGCTATGAAGCATCCTCCGGAAGATCATTCTATCTTCCAGTGTGACATCATACATGAAACTGTAGCTGCAGTTCACCAGGAGGAAGTAGAAAAGAGGCACATAGAGCAAGGTACAAGTGTGGGGAAGCCCCCTGGACAAGATGAAGACACATTGCCACCTTCACTAGCTCCAGATGATCAATTGCCTAGCCATGAGCAGAAAATGGAGTTAAAATCCCTTCCACCCCACCTTAAGTATGCCTACCTTGAGGATCATCAGAAGCTCCCAATTATCATTGCAAGGGAACTCACTTCCCAACAGGAGGAGCAGTTGCTTAGTGTGCTGTGAAGACACAAGAAAGCAATTGGTTGGAGCTTAGCAGATATAGTAGGCATCAGCCCTCAAGTCTGTGAGCACAGAATATTTTTAGAAGAGGAAGCAAGGCCTATCCGTCAACCTCAAAGGCGGTTGAACCCCACCATCTTAGAAGTTGTCAAGAAGGAAGTGACCAGACTACTTGAAGCTGATATCATCTACCCCATCTCAGATAGTGAATAGGTCAGCCCAGTATAAGTGGTGCCCAAGAAGTCTGGAGTCACAACAGTGAAGAATGAGCATGGAGAGCTCCTTACAACAAGAGTGCGAAATTCCTGGAGGGTGTGCATTGACTACATACACCTCAATCAAGCTACTCGGAAGGATCATTACCCCCTGTCATTTATCGATTAGATGCTTGATCTCCTGTCAGGTAAATCACACTACTGCTTTTTAGATGGTTACACAGGCTATTTTCAAATCCATATAGCTAATGAAGATCAGGAGAAAACCACTTTTACATGTCCCTTTGGAATGTATGCATACAAGAGGATGCCTTTTGGCTTGTGTAATACACCAGCTACTTTCCAAAGATGCATGATGAGTGTCTTCTCAGATCTTATTGAGGACTATATGGAAGTTTTCATGGATGACTTTAGCGTGTATGGTGATTCATTTAACCTTTGCTTGGATAGTTTAGCTAGAGTATTAGACAGGTCTGTTAGTTCAAACCTTGTTTTAAATTTTGAAAAATGTCATTTTATGGTAAAACAAGGTATTATTCTAGGACATGTTGTTTCTAATACTGGTATTTCTGTAGATCCAGCAAAGGTAGATGTGATTTCTAGTTTACCTTACCCCTCCTCTGTGAGGGAAGTCCATTCATTCCTTGGTCATGCAGGTTTCTACCGGAGATTCATCAAAGACTTCAGTAAGGTAGCATTGCCCTTATCCAGACTGTTGCAGAAAGAAGTTGAGTTCGAGCTGAGTGAGGACTGCTGAATGTGTTTGATAAGATAAAGATCGCCTTGACTCAAGCTCCGATTGTGAGAGGACCAGACTGGAGCTAGCCTTTTGAGATTATGTGTGATGCCTCCAACCATACAGTAGGAGCGACGCTGGCTCAACGCGAAGGTAAGGATCCTTTTATAATTGCTTATGTGTTTAAGACCTTAGACACTGCTCAGTCTAATTATACTACCACTGAAAAAGAGCTTCTGGCTATTGTTTTTGCTCTGGATGAATTCCGAGCCTATTTACTTGGTACTAAGGTCGTAGTGTACTCAGACCATGCATCTCTAAAATATTTATTAGCTAAAAAAGAGTCCAAACCAAGGTTAATATGTTGGATATTGTTGCTGGAAGAATTTGATTTAGAAATTAAGGATAGGAGTGGTTCCCAGAATTTAGTGGCAGACCTCTTAAGTCACCTAGAGCACATTAAGGATGACTCCACTCCTATCAATGATGCTTTTCCATTAGATAGCTTACAAGCAATATCTGAAGTAGTTTCTTGGTATGCACCTGTAGCTAATTATCTAGTTACTCATACCTTCCCTCCTAATTTTACTAAGCATCAAAGAGACAAGCTAAAAAGCGAGTCCATATATTATATATGAGATGACCCATATTTATGGAGATATGGTGCTGACCAGGTAATTAGAAGGTGTGTGCCTCAATCAGAATTTCAGTCAATTTTAGAGGCCTACCACTCTTCTGAGAGTGGTGGCCATTTTGGCCCTCAAAGAACAGCTAGAAAAATTTTAGACTATGGATTCTGGTGGCCCACTCTTTTTAAGGATGCCACTGCCTTCTGTAAATCTTGTTCCCCATGCCAAAGGTTTGGTAATATATCCAAGAGGGATGAGATGCCCCAACAGCTTATGCTGTTCTGTGAAATTTTTTATGTTTAGGGCATTGACTTCATAGATCCATTCCCAAACTCTAGCGGTTTCTTATATATATTGTTAGCTGTAGATTATATTTCTAAATGGGTGGAAGCAATTCCAACCCGTACTGATGATGTTAACGTTGTTGTCTCCTTTGTTAGAAATCATATTATCTGTCGCTTTGGATCACCACGAGCAATCGTGAGTGATCAAGGCACTCACTTTTGTAACAGGAGATTAACAGGACTACTGAAGAAGCATGGGATTGTTCATAAGGTAGCAACAGCTTACCATCCTCAGACCAATGGGAAAGCAAGGTGTCTAACAGGGAGATAAAGTGCATTCTGGAGAAGATAGTCAAGCCTCATAGGAAGGACCGGAGCACCAGAATTGTTGATGCGTTTTGGGCTTATCGAACAGCGTACAAGACACCCATTGGGATGAGTCCCTTCCACCTAATATACGGAAAAGCTTGTCACCTCCCAGTGGAGGTGGAACACAAGGCTTTCTGGACAGTACAGGAATGCAACATGGGAATTGAGAAAGCTGGTGCTGAAAGGAAGCTGCAACTAGCAGAACTGGAGTCCCTTTGACTCGAAGCATATAACAACTATAGAATATACAAAGAGAAGGTGAAGGCTATGAATGACAAGCATATCAAGAAAAGAGAGTTCAGGCCTGGGGAGCTAGTTCTCCTTTACAACTCAAGGTTGAGACTCATGCCAGAAAAGCTGAGATCAAGATGGAAAAGCCCCTATAGAGTAAAGAAGGCAGAGCCATACAGAGTCTTTCACCTGAGTCATCCTTCAAGTTCCAAATTCATCAAGGTCAATGGACATCGCTTAAAGCTATATCATGGTGAGAAGATGAAGGACAATAAAGAGCTAGAGGTCTTCCTCTTAGAGGACCCACCAACAGAAGCAAAATGAGCTTGAGGACCGTCCAACTTAAGGACATAAAAGCAAAGTGCTGGGTGGGAGACAACCCACCATGGTATCGTCGTTCTTTTTTATTCTTAGTCTTATTTTATTTTATTTTATTTTATTTTTATTAGTGTTCATTCGTCAATTCTGCATATTCACCTGCATTCTGTATTTTGCATTCTGCATTAAAAAAAAGAGCACACATCGCGCAAGCATCGCTGACGCGTACGCGTCATATGTGCGTGTGAGAAAAATAAAAATGGAACAGACAGTTGGGCAGGAGTGGTGCTGGTGGCGTGCCATGCTCACAAGCAGGACCACGCGTACGCGTCCCTCACGCGTGCGCGTCGCTTGCGATTTCACCAGTCCACACGTGAGCGTCCCTCACGCGTACGCGTGACCCTGCAAATTGGCATGAATAGGTGTATGGCCAGAGAGTTATGATGGTGTGGGACTGGAACTGTGTTAGAAGCACAAGCCCCATCACACATACGCGTCCCTGATGCGTGCGCGTCGTTTTCCCAAAAGGGCAAACCACGCGTGCGTGTGCCTGACGCGCACGTGTTGTATGTCATTTTTGCCCCAAGCCCAGAGTGAATAGAGAGTTGTGTGTACGTGTTGATGCCTTCGCACGATTCGCACAATCAAGGGCACGCGTACGCATGCCCGACGCTTAAGCGTCACTATTCAATCTGCCCTAAACCCACGCGTACGCGTGATGCACACGTATGAGTCGCATACGACAAACAATTAAACCACCTCAGCGCTTGATTTCAAATTATCTCCACCCCTAATCCTAATTCTTTTCAATCCTACATATCTTCTTCTTTCTTCCTTATCCCTTCTTCCTTATTCTTTCTTCATATCTATTACTTTCTTCTTTCATTCTTCATCTTCTTCATCAGGTTTCTTTTCTTTTTCCCCTTTTACTCTTTCATTATTACATTAATGTATGTTTCTTTCTTCTTTATTTTTCTTTTAGTTTCATTCTCCATGGTTTCTTTTTCTTTTCTTTTTCTTGCATTCTTATATTGGTATTGGAATTTTATTTGGGTATTATCTTACTATACTAAAGCTTTTGGATATTATGAGGAGTGATTTGACAATTGATATTTTAATTTGGCTCTCATATACATTTGGATTATATTATTTTCATTCCTACTTTAACTTGCTCACCAAGTGTTTATGAAAAAGCCTATGGCATCTTGAACTCTATTTTGTTTTACCCTTTTACTTGAATGCCTCTTTTTTACATCCCTTGCACTCCACATGTATTTGGGATTATCATTCACAATTGTCATCATCTAAACTGCTCTTTAATTTGGTATATTTAATTATTGATGTTTGAGTTATGCTTCTCATGCCTCTACTTGTATGCTTTTACCTCTTGCATCTATTTAATTATGAATTGCCTTCTTGGTCTTAATTGATGTCTTACCTACATGTTGTAGCTACCATGTATTTAAGCTATGATCTTTTCTTTGGCATTCATTATCACTTGGTATTTTCTTCCCTCCGATTTTAGTTATATATATCTTTCACCTTCTTCCTCTTTCTTTCTTCCTTAGGCATGGGTACCAAGAAAGGAAAAGAGAAGGCCACTGACAAGACACCAGCAAGGAGAGGATCCAAGAAAACACCAGCTAAGGCACTACCATCTACCAGTGTCAAGCCACAAACAAAGTGGGTAAAGAGGATCATTAAGGTTGATGAAGCAGAGAAAGACTTTCCCGCATGAGACTCCACATGGTTTGCCAACCGTTTTTGCAAACAGATGTTCCCCATCCTAGCTGAGAGGAACTACAAAAATGAGCATCTACTCATTGTCCCAACACACTTTATTGATTTTATGGAGCCTCAAATTGAGAGGAGACAGTGAGATTTCTGAGGAGGCAGCCGCAAGAGGCCAACTTATCATGTGTAGTTGAATTCTACCCCAATTTCTACTCGCCTACTCTGCAGACTGTCTACGTCCGATAGCAGCAAGTCCCTGTCTCCGAGAATGCCACACAGAGAGCCCCGGATATTTCACCTAGCCCAGAGGGATGGGATGTTTATCAAGAAGCCTCTCGTAAGTGCCAGATGTATTAGTTCGACTGGGATAGCGTACTTGAAGTTATATCCTAACCTGGCAGCACCTGGATTTATGGGCAGCATCGTTCAAAACCCAAGAGCATCTCAGCCCAGTCACTCACCCTGGAGGCTCGCGTGTGGGCAGAGATTATGTCCCACTATATCTTTTCGAGCACTCATGAGTCGACATTCACAGTAGACATGGCTGTTCTCATCTGGTGCATCCTAACGGAGCAACTTCTCAACCTGTCCCGACACATCCGGCAGGCAATGGGACATGTACAGATTGTGGGTAACCTGCCTTTCCCCACCTTGGTTTCAAATTTAGTCTCTGCAGCCGGTGTGTCCTATCGGGAAGGAGACACGAAGGTCATGATCCCAAGAGCCGACCAGTACGTCCCGAATGGGAAGTACATCAGGCCACCAGTTCCCTCTGTGAGCCGGCCTGTAGGCCCATCTTTGAATACTCCTCCCTCTTCCACTCTACCATCATCCACACCAAAAGCACCATCCATCCATCAGATGTTTCTACAGATCCTTGAGAGGTTCGACCGGCAAGACCAGTAGATGGAGTAATTGGAGCGCCGTAACAAGCGCCGATACAACTACCTGAAGGAACTCATAGTTGGTACACACCCACCTCTAGAACAGAACGACACCCCGGACTCCCCTTCATCCAATAGCACAGGGAGCCCTGGCGAACCAGACAGCGGAGGCGATGCTTCCAGCCCTACCTTGCTTCTTACTGATGGCACGGAGGACCGTGCCAAGCCTTGAGTGTGGGGAGGTCAATCCTTGACTTCCGGAGGTAACTTCTCTCTCTTAACACCAACATTTGACTTTTTCTTTTGTTAGATAGGATAGATTGCATAATAATAATTGTTTGCATGTATGTTTTGCTTGGTTAAATTAATGAGTTTCTTTTCAAGACCCCTTTTTATAGTATTTCACTAATTTAAATTGAAAATTTGTGTTAAACTTGTTTGAAGATTGTAATTTGGAACATAGTTTATAGCTAAGAACACACAACCTGTAAGATTTGAGCCTAATTACATGGTTATATTATTTAACCATAATATTTTATTCTTGTGTGTTCCTTCTCTATGATTATAATCTATAGTTTGTTCCATTCTATATGTCCATTGTTTAGTATATTTGCATGCATACATATGATTGAGGCCATCATTTGTTATTAGCTCACTTATCCCAAATAGCCTACCATTTCAATCACCTTTGTTTGCCACCTTGAGCCTTTTAATCCCTTTTGTTCTGTATTGTACCACATCACTAGCCTTAAAATAGAAAAATAATTAATTACCCCAATTGAATCTTTGGTTAGCTTAAGATAGAGATTGTGTGTCAATTAAGTGTGGGGAACTGTGGGAACTTGGGTTGATGAAAGTGTACAGTGTTTTATTGACAAAATATTGGAAATTTGGGTACTTACTCATGTGAGACCAGAAAATGTAAAAACCCATGTGCATTGATATATTATGTTTATATTTATTTAAAAAAATTATTTAAATAAATAAATAAATAAATAAATAAATAAGGGGACAAAATTACCCCAGTGTTAAGTTTAATAAAAGATCAATGCATATGTGATAAAATTAAAGATAATTTGGTACATGAATATGTGATGCAAAAGTGGGAATTATGGGTAGCTAGACATAATTTTAGAGTTACATAGAGTATATGTGTGTTTAGGTGAGAACTTAGGTTAGTCAAAGATTCATATTATAGCTCACTTGGCCATACATATATCCTCACCCTTACCTTAGCCCCATTACAACCTTGAAAAGACCTCATGATGTTTGCGTTGGTATATTAAATATTTGTTGATTGGTTAGATGAAGAACAAAGTTTTAGAAAGCATGATTAGAGAAGAGTAGAGTGAATTAACCCTAGACACTTGAGAGATTAGAGTTCATATACACTACCAGTGAGGGTTCAATGCTCGATTCTATGTTCCCTGCTTTCATGAGCTATCTTCTTACATGTTTACTTGTCTTTTATTGTGTGATTTAAATTAGTGGAATCTGATTTTATGTTTGTCTTGGAGAACTTATTTACTTTTTGACTAAGTAGACAGAATCATCTTAGCATATAGTTGCATTCACATTCATAGGTTGCATCTCATGAGTCTTACTTTCCCCCATTCATTCCTTTTGTCTCCTTAAGCTTAGCATGAGGACATGCTAATGTTTAAGTGTGGGAACATTGATAAACCACTATTTTATGGTTTATCTTGTGTTCAATTGAGTGGTTTTATCAAGTCTTTACACACTTATTCATACAATAGGCATGATTTTACAATTCCTTCCTAATTTTGTTCTATGGTTGAAAACTTGCTTCTTGAGCCTTTGAATTGTATGTTTTTAATTCCCCTTCATACCATTCGATGCTGTGATCTGTGTGTTAAGTGTTTTCAGGCTTTATAAGGCAGGAATAGCTTAGAGGATGGAGAGGAAGCTTGCATAAATGGAAGAAGCACAAGAAATAAAGGAGACAACCAGCAAGAAGCGACGCACACGCATGGCTCATGCGTGCGCGTGAATTGGAGTTTTGCACAGTGACGCGTGCGCATGCCTGACGTGTACGTGTTACATGCGAAGATGACCAGCGACGTGTACGCGTGACTGACGCGTACGCGTGACATGCGCTACCTGCAGAAATCGCAGAAAATTCTAGGGGCAATTTTGGGTTGAGTTTGGACCCAGTTTTTGGCCTAGAAACACAGAATAGAGCCAGGGGACGAGTAGAGACTCAACACACATTCTCATTTGCATAGTTTTTAGTTTTAGATTGGAATCTTAGAGAGACATCACTCTCCTATAGGTTTTCTTCACATTCATAGATTTCTAGTTTTTATGATTTTGATGCTTTTGATTTGGATATTGAGAAGAGTCACTACCTCCATTGAAGTTGCCATTACTCTAGTTTGTTTTCTTATTCCTTTACTCTTTTAACTGCCCATTAACCCTGTTCAGATATGTATGTTTAGGATTTTGGGATTTATTAATGCAAAGAACTACTTTTACCTTTATTTAATTTTCAATTTCTATTTTATTTAATTTATCATGTCTTCTTCTTATTCCCTTTATATGCATGTGAACGTTGTATTCATGTCAATGGAGTAGACTCCCAACTTGACTTGGGGGTTGATTAAGAGGAGACCCTTGAGTTGGAATATTCAAGTGTCAATCTTAATTGGAAGTTGTTGGCTAACTCTCTATTTACTAACACTAACCCTTCCATAGGAGAGGGTTAGGACTTGCGAATAAGACTGAATTGTCGACAACATCCACTTTCTTCCTTTGTTTTTGCATAAAACTCTGCCAAATTCGCCTGAATTTCACATGAAATCATAAAAATACTAAAACAACTCAAAGTAGCATTCTAAGAGGATTTTTACACTAAAATATAATAAAACTTAATAAGTTTTAAAAAAAATGGTACAAGATGCTCACACATCACTTAGTAAATTCCTTTGGGATTATCCTTCCAGCCTTGTAATTGGCCATATCAGCAAACCAGGGTGTCTTATGAATTAAATACATGTTCTCATCAGGGAACTCTTTCTGAAGTGGAGATAGAGCTTCCTGGTTCTTTTCAGGTTCAATCTGAGAGAGATGGTCAGCTACTGGAATCTCAAAACCATTTCTATCTCTGATTTCAATGTCGAATTCCAATAGGAAGAGCACCCACCTAATCAATCTTCATTTATAATCTTGCTTAGTCAAAAGGTACTTAAGAGTGGAGTAATCAGTGTAAACAATAACCTTAGAACTGACTAAATAAGATCTAAACTTATCAACAGTGAATACAACAGCAAGTAGCTCTTTCTCGTTGGTTGCATAATTCCTTTGAGAATTATTGAGCACCCTGCTGGCATAATATATAACGTGCAGAAACTTATCTTGTCTTTGTCCTAAAACAGCTCCAACTACAACATCACTTGTTGGTGCATGAAATTGAACTCCGCACAACTGAACCGGCAAGTGCACCGGGTCGTGGAAGTAATACCTCAGGTGAGTGACAGTCGAATCCCACGGAGATTGTCGGATTGAGCAAACAATGGCTATCTTGTAAATCTTAGTCAAGCAATTAGAAAAGATGGTTGTTTGTTGAAAGCATAAATGAAATAGTTAAGAATGAAATACCATATTAGTGTAAAAGCAATGATAGATATTTAGTTAAGGCTTCGGAGACGTGTATTCTTTTTGGATTAACTTTTTTTACTGTCTACTTCAACAAGGAATGGCTCATCCAATGGCAGCCGTAATTGACTAACTCATGTAGCATCCTCATCAAGTTAGTCTCTTCTAAACCATAACAGTCCACCATATCCGAGCAACTCATGTAGCATCCTCATCAAGTTAACTCATGGCTTGCCACTATAGTCGAAGGTGAAGACCTAAGCAATCCACTCGCCTTCGCGATCCTACTCAAAATGCCACAGACAAGGTCGGATCTTCCGGATTAGGGAACGCTGCTTCTCATACTCTAGACTTAACGCCATAGAAACCTCAGTAAACTCATGGTCAACGGGATTATATGTCACATATCCAAAGTCACCCAGGCACGCTCTTGGAATCCGCAGTGCACTCTCTAGCTGTGGTTCAATGCTATCCAGGTCAGGACTTACATAGAACCCATGTAGAACAAAGATGATTGTCACGGGTCATCCTCAATTCATAAGATGAAGAACGAAAGTGCACAAGAGAATGGAATCAAACGTGTGTTGAAATAGAACAATAATATTATTAATCCATGGGAATCAGCAGAGCTCCTAACCCTAACTTAGGAGGTTTAGTTGCTCATGTTCTACAGTAATATAAAATGTGAAGAAGGTAAAGATGAGGTAGAAGATCCTAAACATGGGTGATCTTCGCCTTTAAATACTAATCTAATAACTAAGAAGTACAAAAAGTATGACAGACTAGAATAGAGGTGCGAAAATCCATCCTTGGGCCCACTTTGGTTGAGTACTTGGGCTGATCTTGGCGTCCAACTTTGAGGAATGGGCGTTGAACGCCCATTAGGGGGCGATTGTGCTGCTTTGCTTCTTGGTGGACGTTGAACACCCCAAAGGGGGTGGTTCTTGGGCATTCAACGCTGGCTTGTCTCCTTAGGGCATTGAACGCTAGCCAGCGGGAAGCTCCTTGGCGTTCAATGCCCAGTATGGGCAGGTTCCTTCGAAGAAAAGTGTAGACCATTAAATATTGTTGGAAAGCTCTAGAAGTTAGCTTTCCAACTCCGTTGAGAGTGTCTCATTTGGACCTCTATAGCTCTAGAAGGGCTCATTGGAGTTCAAGGAGGTCAGATTCTAATAGCATCTACTATGCTTTCCTTGCCTCAGAATCAGACTTTGCCAAAGCTCTTCAATTTTAGCCAGAAATTACCTGAAATCATCATAAAACACAACAACTCAAAGTAGAATCCAAAAATGTGAATTTAGCACTAAAACCTATGAAAATATAAAAAAACTTAAGCAAAACATAACTAAAACAATATGAAAATGATGACAAAACGTGTATAAAATATCCACTCATCAGAACACCAAACTTAAATTGTTGCTTATCCCTAAGCAACCAAAAACAAAGTAGGATCAGGAAGAAGAGAAGGATACAATGGATCTTAGAGTTTTTAAATGAAGCTCAGTTCCAATTGATGAGCGGGGCTAATAACTAATTACTTCTGAACAGTTTTAGCATCTCACTATCCCTTGAAGCTCAAAAGTGTTGGTGTCTTTAGGACGTCAAAATCTGGATGATATTATTGACTCTCTCAGTTTGGTTCTTTTTTATTCTTGAACACAGCTTTTTTTAGAGCCTGGCCGTGACCCTGAGAGTTTTGTTTTCCCGTATTACCACCGGATACATGAACGCTACAGACACTTGAGTGCGTGAACCCCTTAGGATTGTGATTTAGTTTTGCTAAAATCCCCAGCCAGTGGTGTTTAGAGTTCTTAGGCACAGTCCTATGCTTTTGGAATCACGACTTTAACTGCTCAGTCTCAAGCTTTTCACTTGACACCTTCACACCACAAGCATTTAGTTAGGGGAGGAGCTCAGTTGAACTTTTTAGGCCAATATTTTGTTTCTTTTAGGCCCTCCTAACCATGGATGCTCAAAGCCTTGGATTCCTGCTATTGCCTTTTGGTTTAAAGAGCTATTGGCTTTCTCTCTTTCTTTCTTTTTCTTGCTCTTGCCTTTTGGTTTAAAGAGCTATTAGCTTTTTCTCTTTCTTCTCTCTTTTTTTTTCGTTTCTTTCTCTTTTTCTTTCTTTTTGCTGCTTTTTCTTTCTTCAAGAATCAATAATTGGAATTTTTATATTACCAATAATAATTCACCTTTTCCATCATTCTTTCAAGAACCAACATTCTTTACTCTAACATCAAATATGCACTATTGATTCATGCATTCAGAAAGTAAAAGTAATACCACCATATCAATTAATTGGACTATTCTTATTATATAACTTGAGTTCATGCATCATACTTCCCTTTTTCAAATAAAATTTTTCTTTTAAGTATGGTGAGAGATGCATGGAATATTTCATAGCTTAAGACAAAACAAAGAATGATCATGCACTTAGAAATAGGAAACAGACAATGGAATACAATAGAAAATAGAAAAATAACATAAGCAAATGGCAGCTACTGCTTCCTCTAGAGAATCCAATGGAGCGCTTGATTTCTTCTATTTCAAGCCCCTGTCTTTGTTGCTCCTCCCTTAGAGCTCTTTGATCTTCTCTTATTTCATGGAGGATGGTGGAATGCTTTTGGTATTCCATCCTCAGCTGATCCATGTTGGAGCTTAATTCCTAGAGAAGTATTCAGTTGATCCCAATATCCTTGGGGAGAAAATTGCATCCCTTGAAGCATCTTAGGTATTTCTTGTTGAGGCAGCTCCACATGCTCTTGCTGTGGTTCATGTGCTGGCTCTCTAACATGCTACATCCTTCTTTTAGTGATGGGCTTGTCCTCCTCAATGGGGATGTCTCCTTCTTTGACAATTTCAGCTGAATTACATAAGTGACATATGAGGTGAGGAAATGCCAACCTTGCTTGAGTGGAAGGCTTTTCTGCCACCTTGTACAGCTCTTGAGGTATCACCTCATGTACCTCTACCTCATCCCCAAGCATGATGCAATGAATAATGATGGCTCGGTCAATGCTCACTATGGACCAGTTGCTAGTAGGGATGATAGAGCGTTGGATGAATTCCAACCATCTTCTAGCTACGGGCTTAAGGTCAAGCCTTCTTAGTTGGATAGGCTTGCCTTGAGCATCCCTTCTTTGTGGGGGTTGAACGCCCCAAAGGGGTTGGTTCTTGGGCGTTCAACGTTGGCTTGTCTCCTTGGGGCGTTGAATGCCAGCCAAGGGGTAGCTCTTTGGCATTCAATGCCTAGTATGGGCAGGTTCCTTCAAAAAAAAGTATAAGACTATTATATATTGCTAGAAAGCTCTGGATGTTAGTTTTTCTACACCGTTGAGAGCGCATCATTTGGATCTCTGTAGCTCTGAAAATGCTTCATTTGAGTGCATGGAGGTCGGATTCTGACAGCATCTGCTACGCTTTCCTTGCCTCTGAATCAGACTTTGCCAAAGCTCCTCAATTTCAGCCAGAAAGTACCTGAAATCATCATAAAACACAAAAACTCAAAGTTGGATCCAAAAATGTGAATTTAGCACTAAAACCTATGAAAATATAATAAAACTTAAGCAAAACATAACTAAAACAATATGAAAATGATGCCAAAATGCGTATAAAATATCCGCTCATCACTTGCATCACACATTAATTCAAAGGGTGATGTCCAATTAGGAGGAGAAATAATCACTACACAATTTCAATTTATTTATGGGACTTTTTTTATGGAGATTTTTTAAAACCTCCCTAACATTTTTTATTTTTGGCATAATATAAAACTCATATTAATTATTATTAGTTAAAATTTAAAAATTTCAAGTCGAATCATCCAAACAAATGTTTATACCTTAAATTATTATAATTAAGCCCAAATAAATTTCACTCCAAACAAAAATTTTCCAAAAAAATTTAAAATAAAAAAAAACTTAGAAAGTGAGATATGAAATACTAAAACCCTAGATCTACTCGCCGCCACCATATTCATCTCCGCCATTATCACCATCAACCTTTCTGTGGTGTTCGAGATCAGAGGGAGAGTAAGCTCGCCAGGGTCGCCATTCATGTCCTCGTCGTTGCCGCCATCAAGCTTCTATGTCAATGTGTTATTTTCTTTGTCTACATCCCATAGCTTTTGAGATCAGAGAGAGTGGGTTCGTAGCCACTGCCGGCACTCTATCAATCACCTAAGTTCAATTTTTGTTTGTTCATTTTTCTTTTTCATTGTTATTTATTTAACTCAGTTTGGATATTCTTTTGTTTTTCACTTTTTCTCTACATTTTTCATGCATATATAGTATGGTTGGAATTTGTTATGAAGAAAGATCGCGGTAGTGGTAGTGCGACAGGAGTGGCGGCGGTGGAGTAAAGAATGGTTCTTCAGAGAATGCAGCAGGTGTAGAAGAGTTGACATGGACCAAGGTCGCGAAGGTCAGAGTATCACGACGTCAACTATCGAAGGATCGGGCGATGTGAATTGCATATTTGGTTAGCAATCAATGATTCGACTATAACTTTCTTGTTGAGTTTTATTTCTCCATTTTGACGATTTTATAATAGATGTTATTTTTATTTTATTTTATTCTTCCTTTTCCCCCTGATTCAATAACTCCATGCTCTTATTCATGATTATTGATTAATTATACTCTTGATTCAACAACAGCATGATGGATTCTTCCCCTTTCTTGGAAATTGATACTTTTTCCAATGACAATTTGAGAAATTGCACTTCTCACCTTCCTTCTAACCTTAGTACTAGCTCTTACCTATTAGTTCTCTCTCTGTTTCCCTCTCTTTATTTTGTTGGAACTTCCACTCTCAGATTGTTGTTGTTTATATTGTGGATCAGCGGTATGCATATTTGATTCTATCATCTGTCTGAAAAGTGTGTGTTGAGAATCCAAATTATATGAATTCATTCAAAATTCTTTCTTGGATTTCACTGCTCACTATTTTCATTCATGCCAGGGAAAGTCAAAATTTAATTTGGATTATATTTTGTGAATATTCAGATTATTGATTACTTGCAATCACGATAAAAATTAGTTTAGATATCAGAGTCAAAATTCTATCATTTGGTTGATTTATAGAGATTATTGCAAGGTAATAGCTTTTGTTCAGTAGCAGGTTTGATTTAAGACACTGAGGCTTTTGTTGCAATTGTTTGAACAAAGATGCTAATTAGTTTAAACTAGTCACATGTCTGATTTGGATACTCTTTTAATTAGTTAGTGCGCAGCACTGCACTAGTAAATGAATCATCTTTACTTTTATGTCATTAGTAGGCATTTTGAACTTTCCTACTTTGTTCCATTTTATGTTGTCTTCTTAACAAGTAAATAAGTTTAATTGACTGAGTTTTGTACATGTTCATCCCTGTGAGTGTATTTAGTCTGATCCCTAAGGCACTAATTTGTTGGTCCAATACTAATTAGATTTATTAATTTTGTCTCAGTTGGAATATACGGCACACTAAGGAGACCCATGTCGGTTCCATTTGGATGAAACTATGTTCCAACTTGGGCTTATGATCACATCAAATATTTGAATTTCGGTTGTGATGCTCAGCTTCTTCTTGACAATTACACTGGTAAGTTATTATTATTATTTTGTTATATACTCCCATAATGTAATTCCTTAAATTAATTAACATTTCTTAGTGTTTGATGTAATGTTAATTGGAGCAGGTACAGGGTTCAATCCAAAGGTTCATACTTGTTTGATCACTTCAGCATGGATATAAAGATGGTTGCTGGAGATTCGACTGGAACAGTCACTGCTTTCTATGTATGCAAATTAAATTTATCTGTTTGTTAGTTTCCTTTTTAGTTCAAATGCGTTAACTTAATAATTACAATGATTTATTTTGGGATCATGTTTTTCCACATGTATCTTTTTATAAAATTATTATATTTTCATTTTTTAAAATAGCATATAACAATTTGTTTTAAAATGATTTATTAAATTTCAAAGCTAGTATTTTGCTATTATATTATTTTGCAGAGAAGGGGGCCTTGAATTTTACTGTAGTTTTACAATTTTGTTCCAACAAACAGATTTCACTACTAGCTCTCTTTGATGCTTGTTTGCATTTTTTCTGGTCCCCTTTTTTTTATAACTATTTTGTTATTCTTTCAGAGGAGTTTTTTATTTTTTTTGTTACTAATAGGATTCAATCTTCATTAAGTTCATAGTACTGTACACCTCATAGTTTAAAGTGTAAAAGTACAGAATAATTTGTGCTCAATGTACAATTATAATATAATTGGGCACTCAAATATGGTAATCGTGTTAGAAATCTTTGATATAAAATTTGTTCATTATAAGGTGTAATTAATAGTATAACTAAGAAGTGGAAAAATTGGATGATTTTATAGAAATAGAGGAAAGTGAAATAAAGAGGGAAGGAATGAGGAAGAGAGTGAGTCACATGGGGGTGGGATAGCTTATAGTCTTTGATTTTGTAAAATTTTCCTTAATAGTTAATTTATAAAGTTTAAATATGAGTTAAGATTTTTGGAATCTTAATAGTCTTTGATTTTGATGTCTAACTACTCAAGAGTTTAATTTGCTTAAACTGTTTACAGGAGGCTCAATAATAACAGTCTTTATGGTGAATTGCTAGAATCATTGGCTAATATGACACAGCTTGGTTTTCTGTAATATTCATTGAACTTTTTCTTTTGTTTTTTTGTGTATTAATAATTCTATTTTTGAAGTGTTCTCTTATTCTAATTATGGTTATATTGTTTTTGTGATTATCCATTTCAATGACTTGACCTACAACAATATCAGTGGCCCTATACCAAGAATTTTAGATAAATACTTCAAGTAATAAATCTCTTTCCCTTGATTATATGGTGCATTTATTTTTAATAGGCTTCAAGAAACCAAAAATTCAGTACTAACACAAGAGAATATTCTTATTTTTCCTGTTAATGCTTTTTCAGCATTGTTAAAAATCCCCTTGTTTGTGCAACTGGAAAAGAATCAAATTGCTATGGCATGAGTCAATGTCCATGAACTTAAATAGCACTGAAGGTAAGAATAAGAACTCTCAAGAGTTTCATCTTTTTTCGAATTAATTGTGAAATTGTGTCATTATTTTCATGCTGACATCAATAATGGATGTCTATGCCTCATAGTTCTCGGTTTCGACCTTGTTCTTTAGTGGAAGCACAAGCACAATCAACAAGAATTCTTTGATGTTAAAGGTACTTTCTAATTAGCATCATAGTTAGCATTTTCTTCTTCTTCTTTAATTGAGTACTATAATAGTTCCTTTAATTCATGTACAACTTAATGTTGAATGTTTTTTATGTTTCAGACCAGCATAAAGAAGAGTTTTAGCCTCATCTCATCAATTTCACTTAGCTAATTACTTCTTAGAGGACATGGATGATGCTCATTCTACTCTCAATTTCATTGAGGTACTAGCAAACAAATTTGTCTCAAAATCATCAGTTTTAAAATAGCTATGCCATTCACATGATTTGGATTTTTGAGTGTGTGGACTAGAAATTTTGGTTTCATTGAAAAACTAACACCATGATACAAAAGCAAATATTCTTACCAATAATTGAAGATTGTATTCTGCATAATGCTTGAAGATTCTTACCAATAATTAATGTTTGAAATGTTCAATAGGAAGGGAATCAAATAAGAACCAAGAAGAGCTTTTGAATATTCTGAAAGATAGGCTTGCCTTTTTTTTGGTGCCTATAAGACACTAATCAATCCAGCATTGCTTGTTCAAAACTATTGAGCATGAGGAGGTATTACTTTAAATTTATTTTAATCTTAAATTTTAATTAGTAATCTTATAATATAATATAGTTTTTTGTATGCTAATTTACTTCTTACTTTAATTTGTGCAGTTCTTAGAGGTAGTTTGGATAGAGGGTCATGCATTTTCCCTTATAATATAATATAGCCAATATACTTTTTTTTTGTCTTATTTTTTTTATATTGTGTATGTAAGTGATTCTTATTTTAACTTTTTATTATGCAATTTGATTTGGCAACTTTATTATGGGGTTGATGAAAATGCAATTTGGGCTTGTGCTCAATCGGTATTTGCACCTATTGATGAATCATCTGCTGATGATGCTCTTCTACTCCCTTCTAGATTTCGTGTCATACCATTGGATCCTAAAACAGTTCAGTGACAATACTTTTCTTGCATAGTTTTATGATAATTTGATATCTTGATTTGAACAGAGCATGCTAATTAGTTTGTACTAGTCACATGTTAATGTGTCACTTACACAATGTTTACTATCATGCATTTTTTAACATATAAATAATTTCATCTATTTTCATTTTAATGATAAGTCAAATGCTAATGCATAATCCTCCTACATCTATTTCTGTACTAGTCACATGTAAATGCAACTAATTTGTGATCTGAAGCCCTTGAAAATGAGTTCGAACAACATGCATCTCTGAGGTTTATACTTGTACCCTTTTCAATTTTAATGTTAATTATTCTTAGCCTTTTGTATTTGTTTCTTTATTGTTTTTCAGTAGCTAAAATAGAAAATATGTAATATGAAAATTCAAAAAAGAATAGAAGAAATGGTTAGTGCTGGTTTGGACACTAGTTCATTTGAGATATATATTTATGTACATAGTGTTCTCTAATTATTATATGTTTAATACATGTTATTTTTAATATTTTGTTGTTGTAATTAACGTGACTGAAAAATGATGGTAATGTACTATATTGATTTTGTTTTTAAGTATTTCTTTTGTTTAAATATGTAATATTTTAATTTTCTTTTACATTTTTAATGTCTTGCTTAAGTATTTCTTTTAAATAGTAAAAGATTAGTATCATAATGTAATTCTAACATCCAAATTAATATTTTAAGAATAATATTGACAAGTTTGTGGAGGTTTAAAACCCCCACAGAATAGCTGTTCTTTTTAAAATGGGAAATTTCTTTTGTGGGGGTTTTCAATCGCCACAAACATTAACCAAGAACTGCCACAAAATGCTAGCACAGAACCCCATAAAATACTAGCACAGAACCCCCACAAAAAGGATAGAAAATCGCCACTAAATGATATTTGTGGGGGTTGTGAAAAACTGCCACAAAGGAGCTCGTGGCACCTCAAATTTTAGGGATTTTTTAAACTGCCAGAATCCTTTTTGTGGGGGTTTGAAACCTCCACAAATAGGGAAAAAAACCGTCAAAAATAAACAAAACCTCGTAGTGAATGGGTGCATAGACAAGCTTGGTGTTCAGAGTTTCAAAAGCATGCAAGCACTCCTCATCAAAATTAAAAAGAGCATCAGCAACTAGAAGATTACTTAGTTCTTTTGCTATTTTGGAAAAATATTTAATGAATCTTCTATAGAAGCCTGCATGACACAAGAAACTTCTTATGTCCTTTGCATTCACAGGAGGTGGAAGCTTCTTAATGACCTCTACTTTAGCTTTGTCAACTTCTATGCCTTTGCTTGAGATTCGGTGCCCAAGAACTATACCCTCTGTAACCATAAAGTGACATTTTTCCGAATTTAAAACTAGGTTAGTTTCTTGGCACCTTCTCAAGACTAAAGCTAGATGTTACAAGCATTCTTCAAAGGACTTACCAAAAATAGAGAAATTATCCATGAAAACCTCAATACATTTTTTAATCATATCAGAAAAGATGGAAAATATGCACCTTTGGAAAGTAGCAGCAGCATTACACAAACCGAAAGGCATACGACAATAGGCAAAGACTCCAAAGGGGCATGTGAATGCCATCTTCTCTTGATCATGAGGGTCCACAGCTATTTGGTTGTAGCTAGAGTATCCATCTAAGAAGTAGTAAAAAGCCTGTCCATCCAACCTCTCTGACATCTAAATAATAAAAGGAAGAGGGAAGTGATCCTTCCTTGTGGATGTGTTGAGCCGTGTATAGTCAATGCATATTCTCCATCCGGTTACTGTCCATGTAGGAATGAGCCTAATCTTATCAATGGCTATCAGAGTCACACCTGCTTTCTTGGGAACAACTTGAACCAGACTTACCCAAGGACTATCAGAGATCGGGTAAATAATTTTAGCTTCCTACAACTTCATTACTTCCTTCTGAACTACTTCCTTCATGGTGAGATTGAGCTTCCTTTGTGCTTGCACTACTAGTTTAGCATCCTCTTCAAGTAAAATTTTGTGCATACACATTGCAGGACATATTCCCTTCAGATCACTAATAGTCCACCCAATTGTGGTTCTATGGTCCTTCAGCACCTTGATTAATGCTTCTTCTTCACAATTGTTTAGCGAAGAATTAATAATTATTGGGTATGTTTCTGATTCGCTAAGAAACACATATTCTAAGGAAGGGGGTAGAGGCTTCAATTCATATGTTGTTGGCCCCTCATCTTTAGGAAGAATGTATGCTGCTTCCTTGGGTGGTGATGTTGCTTTAATTTCTTCAGTGTCATGTTAAATAGAGGCTTCAATTTCATTGAGTTCTTCCTCTTCCAATGCCTCTTACACCAGGGGATCAATAATATCAATCTTCATACAATCTGCAGAATCATTCGGGTGTTGTAGAGCTTTAAATACATTGAGCACAATTTGTTCATCATTCACCCTCAATGTCAATTCACCCTTTTGAACGTCAATTAAAGCTCTCCTTGTAGCAAGGAATGGCCTCCCCAGTATAATAGAGGCATTGACATCCTTTTCCATATCAAATATGACAATGTCTGGAGGGAAGATAAACGTCCCCACCTTCACCAGTAAATTCTCAACAACACCTAAAGAAAATTTAAGAGAACGGTCAGCAAGTTGTAAAGAAATTCTGGTAGGTTTTACCTCTTCAATTTGAAGCTTGCGCATCAATGATAATGACATGAGATTGATGCTTGCTTCAAGATCACATAAAGGTATTTCAGCTGTTACTTCTCCAATAGTACAAGGAATCACAAAGCTGCCTGGGTCCTTTAATTTCTCAGGGAGATTTTTCTGGATAATCGCACTGCATTCTTTTGTAAGAACCACAGTTTCATTATCCATCTAGTTTCTTTTTCTTGGAAATCAACTCCTTTATAAATTTTGCATATAATGGCATTTGTTCAAGAGCTTTAGCAAAGAGAATATTAATTTGGAGCTTCTTAAAGACCTCCAGAAATTTGGAAAATTGTTGATCTTTAGCTTCTTTGTGTAGCCTTCGAGGATATGGAATTCTTGGCTTATATTCAGGCACTTGAATCTTTTCTTTAGGTGCACTTTTAAGGGGTTGAATTTGTGGTTGCTAAGGGGAATGCATAACACTGTCTGATAAACCACTATTTCATGGTTTATCTTGTGCTTAATTGAGTGGATTTTATTAACTCTTTACCCACTTATTCATACTATTTGCATGGTTTTACATTTGCCTTCCTAATTATGTGCTTTGATTGAAAACATGCTTCTTTGGCCTTAAGATTCCTATGTTTAAACCTCTTTTATCACTATTAGATGCCTTGATATGTGTGTTAAGTGATTTCAGAGATTACAGGGCAAGAATGGCTCAGAGGATGGAAAGGAAGCATGCAAAAGTGGAAGGAATACAAGAAGTTGGAGAAATTGCTAAGCTGTCCAGCCTGACCTCTTCGCACACAAACGGCTATAACTTTAGCTACAGAGATCCAAACGACGTAGTTCCAGTTGCGTTGGAAAGCTAACGTCCGGCGCTTCGATTTGATATATAATATGCCATAGTTGACCTGATGCTAGGCGACGCGACCGCGTGCTCCATGCGGCCGCGTCGCAGTGACAAAAATCAGCGTGTTTGAATTCGTAACCAGCGAATTCTGGGCTGTTTCTGACCCAGTTTGCGGCCCAGAAAACACAGATTAGAGGCTATAAAGTGGAGAAATGCATCCATTCATGATGAGAGGCTTTCACATTCACAATTTTAGGAGTAGATGTAGTTTTTAGAGAGAGAGGTTCTCTCCTCTCTCTTAGGATTAGGATTTAGGATTTCTCTTAGTTTTAGGAGTGACTCTCAATCCCAGGTTCAATGTTTCTTTTATTTATTTCTCCAATTTAATTTATGAATGTCCATGTCAGATTTAAGTTCTTTTGTGAATGCAATTCGAGTTATTTTCAGATTTAATTTTGCCTTGCTTCATTTATAAATGCTTTTAATTTAATTTAGATATTTTCCCTTTTGGCTTTGGTTGAGTCATTGGTAACTCTTGAATTATCAAACTCATTGTTGATTGAAAATTGGAGTTCTTCAAGAATTACTTCGAGATCTAATAACTCTAACTTTTCCCAAGGAAAGACTGGACTTGAGGATTCGAATTAATTCGTCCACTTAACTTACCTTCATAGTTAGAGGTTAACAAAGTGGGAGAAAAATCCATTCTCATCACAATTAATAAGGATAACCAGGATAGGACTTCTAGTTCTTATACTTTGCCAAGAGTTTATTTTACAGTTATCATTATTTTATTTTACTTGTCATTCAACATACTTTTTACCTTGATCCAAAACCCCAATTTACAACTCATAACCAATAATAAGAACACCTCCCTGCAATTCCTTGAGAAGACGACCCGAGGTTTGAATACTTCGGTTATCAATTTATTTAGGGGTTTGTTACTTGTGACAACCACAACGTTTGTATGAAAGGACTTTTGAAGGTTTAGAAACTATACTTGCAACGAGGATTGTGATGACAAGTCATCCTAGCCTATTTTAGCTAGTCTTTTTCTTTAGTTTTCATTAGAATTATGCACTTTCTTGAGCTACAAGCAAGCTAATTGAGTAGATTTTCATGTTTCCCTTGATTGAACCAACCATATGTGAATTCATGCCATTTCATGAGGTTTTGTGCTATATTTGTTGCATACTATGAAAGAATGAATATCTCATGATTTTGAGCATAGCTTTGATTAGTTTGGTTGATTAATGATAGGTGAAGAAAGCTTGGAGAAAGGTTGAAGCAAAGAGGAATGGCTAGAAGTGAAGAATGGAAGTTGATCTTGGAGGCATGAAGTTAGCCCCAACGTTAGCCCCCTAACTTGGAGGCTAACGTTGGGCATGAAGTGCTCCCTGGGCTCCCCACGTTTGAGCCAACGTTAGCCCCCTAACTTGGAGGCTAACGTTGGCACATGACATTGCAAGGAAGAGGCCAACGTTAGCTCCAACGTTAGCCCCCTAACTTGGAGGCTAACGTTGGAACTTGAAATTCATCCCTGGGCAAGCCAACGTTTGCGCCAACGTTAGCCCCCTAACTTGGAGGCTAACGTTGGCACATGAGTTATTAAGTGGGAGAAGGCCAACGTTTGCGCCAACGTTAGCCCCCTAACTTGGAGGCTAACGTTGGCACATGAATCACAAAGGGAGGGGCACCAACGTTTGCGCCAACGTTAGCCCCCTAACTTGGAGGCTAACGTTGGCACCACTAGCACTAAGCAAGGCCAACGTTAGGGTCAAAGTTAGACCCCTAACGTTGGCACCAACGTCCAAACCAGGAAATCATGCTTGCTGCTATGAAAAGTTAGGGTCAAAGTTAGACCCCTAACTTTGGCCCTAACGTTGGGACCAACTTTGGCTAACTTCAAAACCGGTTCAATTGGTTCACTTCGGTTCTTCTTCAAACTTCAAGAGCAATCAACCAAGGCCTCTTTCAACCCAATTTTACCAAGAACAAAGGCCCAACTCAAGGCTTGAAGATCATTTTGGAAAGTGTATAAATAGGATAGAATTCAAGTTATTAGGGGAGCTTTCCTTTTAGAATTTTCATAATAGTTTTCGGAGAGCTTTTGAACTTGAGTGAACTTTAATTTCTTGTTTTCATTGCTTTCAATTTCATTTTACATTTGTCTTGGATCTTGGATTGGAGAATTGAAGAAATTCTGTTTCAATCTCAATCTTGGATCTCTCTGTTTCTTTACTGTTAATTGAATTCCATTTCCGGTTCATTGTTCTTCATTTCTTTTCTTTGCAATTTACATCTTCCTTGTAATTGTTCTTGTTGGATCTAGGAAGGCATTGAGATCTAGACTTGGTATTCTAGTCTCTGGGTCCTGAGATCCAAATCCCCAATTTACATTATGTTTACTGCTTCTTATGTTCATTTACTTTTCTGCTTCATATCCGGTTCAATCCCAATTCCCTTTCCCTCTTCTGTTTGATGCAAATTTACTTTTCCTTGTTTTAAATTCTGCAAATCCACATCCCAATCCCCTTTACATTTCAAGCAATTTATATTTCTTGTCATTTAAGATTCTGCAATTTACATTTCTTGCACTCTAAGCTTCTGTCATTTAATTTCTTGTTCCTTAAGATTCAACAATTTAATTTCCTGCACTCTTTACTTTCATGCAATTTATATTCTGCAAATCACAAATCACCCAACCAACACTCGATTCGCTTGACTAAATCAACCACTAAACTAAAATTGCTCAATCCTTCAATCCTTGTGGGATCGACCTCACTCCCGTGAGTTTTTATTACTTGACACGACCCGGTACACTTGCCGGTTAGTTTTGGGTGTTTTGGGAGAGATTTATATTTCCTCCAAAATATCTCATCAAGTTTTTGGCGCCGTTGCCGGGGATTGATTAGATTGACAATGATTAAGTGAGGTGGTGGTCTAGATCAAGCACTTTTTCTTTATTTTTCTTTAATTTTTGATTAACCCACTAACTGTTTGAATTTTTGCTTAAGCTAACTAAAACTTCATTCTAGCAGTAGATTGAAGTGTAACTGGTTTGTGTGTTCTTATGTTCTGCTTGTATGTCAGGTACAAGAAGAGCCATACCCAATTTTCATGAACAAGACGAAAGAACTCTCAGGAGGTTAAGAAGAGCTGAAAGAGGGAAAAGTATTGTTGGAGAAGAAGAATCAGACGAAGAATTCCACGAGATGGAAGGAGATACATCTAATCCAGAAGGAGGAGTCAATAATCAACCACAACAGAGGAGAGTATTGGCTTCCTATACCTTTGCAAATGCTAGACATTGTGGAAGTAGCATTCTCACCCCTAATGTCAATGCAAATAACTTTGAACTGAAGCCACAACTCATCACATTGGTCCAGAACAATTGCTCATTTGGGGGAGGACCAGTGGAGGATCCAAATCAACATCTATCTACCTTCTTAAGGATCTGTGACACTGTCAAATCCAATGGCGTGAATCCTGAAACTTACAAGCTTCTATTGTTCCCGTTCTCATTAAGGGATAAGGCTGCACAATGGCTTGAAACTTTTCCCCAAGGGAGTATCACTAGTTGGGATGACTTGGTGACTAAATTTCTAGCCAAATTCTATCCACCCCAAAGAGTCATCAGGCTGAAAACCGAGGTGCAGACATTCACACAATTAGATGCCGAATCCTTGTATGAAGCATGGGAGAGGTACAAAGCCTTAATCAGAAAGTGTCCTCCAGAGATGTTCAATGAATGGGACGTGCTGCAAAATTTCTATGAAGGCCTGACATTGAAATCTCAGGAGGCATTAGATCATTCTGCTGGAGGTTCACTACAACTAATGAAAACTGCTGAGGAAGCTCAGAATCTTGTGGATATGGTGGCCAACAATCAATATTTCTTTGCTCATCAAAGAAGCCGCCAACCATCACAAAGAAGAGGAGTAATGGAACTAGAAGGAGTGGACTCAATCCTAGCTCAAAACAAGATGATGCAGCAGCAAATTCAACAACAATTTGAGCAAATGGCCAAGAGGATTGATAGTCTCCAAGTTGCAGCAGTCAACACTAGCCAACCATCAACCACATGGGGACAGAGTGAAGAAACTCAAGAAGAACAACAACAAGAGCAAGTTCAGTATATGCACAACCAAGGACCAAATGAAGTGTATGGTGATACATACAATCCATCCTGGAAGAACCACCCAAACCTCAGATGGGGAGATAACCATACCTAAAACCAACAACCATGGCAGAGGAACTCAAACCAACACAATCCAAGAAACAACCAAAATCACAACCAGCAGCAGACTAACCAAAACCCCTTCAGAAAACCTCAAAACAACTACCCCAACATCAACCAATACCAATCTAATAACCAACCCACCAACCAAAGTGCCTACCATCCACCACCCACATCTCATAACCCACCTCAAGTATCACCTGAAGCCCAAAGAATCACTCACTTGGAAGCCATGATAGACAAAATGTTGAAACACCAAGAAATGGTAGCCAAGAATCAGGAAGCCTCTATAAAGAGCCTAGAGAGACAGATGGGGCAACTCTCCAAGCAAGTATCTGTTGAGAGACCTTCAAACTCACTGCCCAGTGACACAATTCCAAATCCCAAGGAAGAATGCAAGGCAATACAATTGAGGAGTGGGAGAACATTGATAAGCAACAATGACACTACAAGGAAGCAAGCAGAGAACATCAAAGAACCAACAGAGGATGAGAATCAAACAAAGGCAGATGAGGCTAAGAAGCAAGATGTGATGCCAAACAAAGACACTGAGAAACTCAAAGAGAAGGACAACCAGCCACATAGCTCAAAGGAAGTAGCTCAGGGGCAGCAGCAAATGGGAAAAAGCATCACACCCCCACTGCCTTACCCTCAGAGGTTCAACCAAGAGATCAAAGACAAGCATTTTCACAAATTCCTTGAGATTTTTAAGAAGCTGGAAATCAACATTCTCTTGGCTGAAGCACTTGAGCAAATGCCTCTATATTCCAAGTTTCTGAAGGATCTTATCAACAAGAAAAGAAGTTGGCTTGAAAGGGAAACCATATTACTCACCGAGGAATGCAGTGCTGTGATTCAACGGGGTATTCCACCAAAACTTAAGGATCCGGGAAGCTTTGTAGTCTCATGCACTATTGGCAAGATGATTCTCAACAAGGCTCTCTGTGACCTGGGTGCCAGCATCAATTTAATGCCTCTCTCAATGATGAGAAAACTTGCCATAGAAGAACTTAAACCTACCAGGATGTCACTAGTCATGGCTGACAGATCAATCAAGACACCTAATGGAATTGTGGAGAACCTGTTAGTGAAGATTGGGGAGTTTATTTTCCCAGCAGATTTTGTAATTTTGGACACTGAAGAAGAAGGAAACGACTCAATCATTCTGGGAAGGCCATTTCTACACACAGCAAGGGCCATCATTGATGTAGAAAAAGGAGAAATGACCTTCAGGGTCCATAATGAACAAATGATCGTAAATGTGTTCAAATCAATGCAAAACGCTCCTGAGCAAGAGGATTACGTGAGAGTGGATATGATAGACAGTTTGGTGGAAGAAATTTTGGAAGAAAATTTTCAAGAGCAAGAAGGAAATCAAGGGGCAACAGAGGAACAAGTGACTGAGACCTTTACTGAGCAAGATGAAAGGCAAGATAAGAAAGAAGATGTACGAAGACAAGAATTGAAACCTTTACCCACCCATCTCAAATATGCATTCCTTGGCACATCGGAAAGCTTCCCAGTAATCATTAATTCATCCCTGTCAAAGAAGGAAGAAGGAGAACTTCTTGATGTACTCAAAGCTCACAAAGATGCTTTAGGATGGACCATTGATGACCTGAAGGGAATCAGCCCTGCAGTATGTATGCATAAGATCCTCTTGGAAGATAATTCCAAACCAGTGGTTCAACCACAAAGAAGGCTAAATCCTACAATGAAGGAAGTTGTCCAGAAGGAAGTAATGAAGTTGTGGAATGCAGGGATAATCTTCCCAATATCTGACAGCCCATGGGTAAGCCCGGTTCAAGTTGTACCAAAGAAGGGAGGGATGACGGTCATCACTAATGAGAAGAATGAGTTGATCCCTACTAGAACAGTGACTGGGTGGAGAATGTGCATAGACTATAGAAGATTGAATGATGCCACCAGGAAGGATCATTTCCCTCTCCCATTCATTGATCAGATGCTGGAAAGATTAGCCGGCCATGCCTATTACTGTTTTTTGGACGGATATTCTGGGTATAATCAAATCGTGGTGGACCCCAAGGACCAAGAGAAAACTGCCTTCACATGTCCATTTGGAGTTTTTGCATATAGGAGGATGCCTTTTGGGCTCTGCAACGCCCCTGCCACATTTCAAAGGTGTATGCTCTCCATTTTTTCTGATATGGTTGAAAAATTTTTGGAAGTCTTCATGGATGACTTCTCTGTTTTTGGTGATAATTTCAATGCTTGCCTAAACCATCTAACTCTTGTCTTGAAACGGTGCCAAGAAACTAATTTGGTTTTAAACTGGGAGAAATGCCATTTCATGGTACCCGAAGGAATTGTTCTTGGCCATAAAGTTTCAAGAAAAGGGATAGAGGTTGATAAGGCAAAGGTTGAGATTATAGAAAAACTCCCTCCACCAATTAATGTGAAATCTGTTAGAAGTTTCTTGGGGCATGCCGGATTTTACAGAAGGTTTATCAAGGATTTTTCAAAAATAGCCAAACCTTTAAGTAATTTGTTAATGCTTGATAACCCTTTTGTTTTTGATGAAAACTGCCAGCATGCATTTGAAACTTTAAAAAATTAACTCACAACAGCACCAATCATCACACCTCCAGATTGGGAATTACCTTTTGAACTCATGTGTGATGCAAGTGACATTGCAATTGGTGCTGTACTTGGGCAAAAGAAGGGGAATTTGCATCATGTCATATATTATGCAAGTAAAGTGTTGAATGAGGCCCAAAGAAATTACACTACAACAGAAAAAGAGTTGCTAGCTGTAGTCTATGCATTTGATAAGTTTAGATCATATCTAATAGGATCAAAAGTTGTGGTTTATACTGATCATGCTGCACTTAAGTATTTGATGTCAAAGCAGGATGCTAAACCAAGACTCATCAGGTGGATACTGCTCCTACAAGAATTTGACATAGAGATAAGAGATAGGAAGGGCATTGAAAATCAGGTTGCTGATCATCTGTCGAGGTTACCACATGAAACAAGTCAAAAAGCATCCCAGCCCATAAATGAAAGCTTCCCAGATGAGTATCTTCTGCAAATCCAGCAAGCACCTTGGTTTGCTGACATAGCAAATTACAAAGTGGGAAGGAAGATACCGCAAGAGTTCTCTAAGCAACAAGTGAAGAAGTTGATTAACGAAGCAAGGAAATTTTCATGGGATGAACCCTTCTTGTTCAAAAGATGCTCTGATGGAGTGATCAGAAGGTGTATTCCCGAAAGTGAAGTAAGGGACATCTTGTGGCATTGTCATGGTTCAGCTTATGGTGGACACTTTGGCCCAGAAAAAATAGCCACAAAAATACTGCAGAGTGGCTTCTATTGGCCAACTATCTTCAAGGATGCCAGAGAATATGTGCACCAATGTAATGAATGCCAGAAAGCAGGAGGATTAACAAGAAGGAACGAGATGCCTCAAAACTTTATCTTAGAATTAGAATTGTTCGATCTATGGGGAATTGATTTCATGGGACCCTTTCCTCCTTCTTATTCTTTTAGATACATCTTGGTAGCAGTGGAGTATGTCTCAAAGTGGGTGGAAGCTATAGCCACAACCACCTGTGATGCACAGATTGTCCTCCAATTCCTAAAAAAACACATTTTTACTAGGTATGGAGTACCAAAGGGTCTTATTAGTGATGGTGGAGGTCACTTTTGCAACAAACAAATGGAGAGACTTCTCCACAAGTATGGAGTAATTCACAAAGTAGCCACACCTTACCATCCTCAGACTAACGGCCAAGCTGAACTTGCAAATAGAGAATTAAAGAAGATCCTAGAGAAAACAGTGGGAATCACAAGAAAAGATTGGGCTAGAAAGCTAGAGGATGCATTATGGGCATATAGGACAGCTTTTAAAACTCCTATTGGCAAGTCACCCTTTCAGCTATTGTATGGCAAATCCTGCCACCTCCCTGTAGAGCTTGAGCATAGAGCTTTTTGGGCCACTAAACTCCTAAACCTTGATCCCCAAGCTGCAGGAGAAAAAAGGTTGTTACAACTAAATGAGCTGGATGAATTTAGACTAGAAGCTTATGAAAGTGCAAAGATATACAAGGAGAGAGCTAAGAAGTGGCATGACAAGAAGATCACAAAGAAGGAATTCAAGCCAGGACAGCAAGTGCTCCTATATAATTCGAGGCTTAAAATTTTCCCTGGCAAACTGAAGTCTAAATGGACTGGCCCATACTTGGTGACAAAGGTTTTTCCCTATGGGAGTATTGAACTATTAGATGAGGCAACAAAGAATCAATTCACAACAAATGGTCACAGAGCAAAGCTGTATTTGGGAGGACGATTGGATAAGGAAAAAGAGGTTCAACACCTACAGCCCTCTTAAAAAGAATTGAAAGATGTCAAGCTAGTGACAATAAAAGAGCGCTTGTTGGGAGGCAACCCAACCGGAGGTACTTTTCTTTTCATAACTTTCTCAATAAGAGTGTTGGATAACTGCTATGTATTGCAAGGAGCTAAGTTTGGTGTTGCACACCAAAAACAATCTGAGAGTGAATGCAGGATGCTAAGTTTGGTGTTCCACCAAAACATCATTTAAAATTACATTCTAACTTCCTGCACATTTCCAGTTCCAAGCAACCAAACAGATTATTCAACAACTTAACTATTTTTGTTTAGTCTCAATTTCATAACCTTTAGCAAGGACACAAAAGTTTGCCCAGAGTTAACCTATTGGATCAGAAGAAGTAGCAAGGGATTAAGTTTGGGAGTTAACCACCAATTGAAGATACCATGCACCAAGACTCAAAAAGGAGCACAACAGAGAGAAGAACGAAAGAAATGAAAACCAATAGGTTGTATCCATACTTAACCTTTGCTGTCGAAAAATACTTTTGATTGATGTCTTGTTAAAGTGTTCATTTAGTTCAAACATATTCAAATCTCTCTTAGAATAAGTAAACTAGTCTATGTATGTGCTTGTGTGTCTACTTTCACTTGACAAGAAGTATGTGTTGTCCCCCGCATCTTTAAAATCAATAAAAGAACAGTTTGAAGGAGAAGTGAAATGGTCTCTGTTAGATAGAAGTGGAATAAAAGTAAGTGGTGGTGTGTGTGTGATTGTATAATAGCTCACTTTTAGTGAATAAAGAGCTAGGATATCTCCTTCTAAGTAAAGAGTGGCTACTGTCTATGAATCTCAATTGAATTAAAATCCTTGGTTAGAAAGAAAAACAAAAAGAGGGAAAGAACAAAGAGAGCCAAAAAGTGGCAAAACAAAAGAAAAACAAAAAGAAACAAAGCTGGACACCAATAGCTTGAACCTTAGAATATATGCCTGTGGTGTCTTTGTATTAGGATCTGCTTGGATTAGTAAGCTCTTAGGAGTGCCTCAACACTTGGTGACTTGGGTTAACTAACCCGGGATCATCAGCTGAAAGTCCACTATCAAGAGCAACCTAACTACAAGGCATTTAGTAGCCCAAAGAGGTGCTGGGCATCAATGTTTTAAGAAGGAATGTGAGCCAAGTGTCTATGGTGAATAATGTGTCAAGTATAAAGAAAAGAAAATGAACTTGCTACACATGACACTCAAATAAAGCTTTTGAATAAAGAAATAGCCAAGGATAAAGGAATAATGAGAGGTCATAGCAGTATGTCACTTGAAGCTTGAAGGAGACTTTCTAGGCCTAGAAATCAATAAGAAGTAAGTATTTACATATCCACACAAAACCCCATGAACTATCAATAATACTCTGCTAACATGAATTTCCTCTTCCATTTCATTCTTTCTTCTTAATAATTCATTTCTTGCTTGGGGACAAGCAAGCTTTAAGTTTGGTGTTGTGATGACAAGTCATCCTAGCCTATTTTAGCTAGTCTTTTTCTTTAGTTTTCATTAGAATTATGCACTTTCTTGAGCTACAAGCAAGCTAATTGAGTAGATTTTCATGTTTCCCTTGATTGAACCAACCATATGTGAATTCATGCCATTTCATGAGGTTTTGTGCTATATTTGTTGCATACTATGAAAGAATGAATATCTCATGATTTTGAGCATAGCTTTGATTAGTTTGGTTGATTAATGATAGGTGAAGAAAGCTTGGAGAAAGGTTGAAGCAAAGAGGAATGGCTAGAAGTGAAGAATGGAAGTTGATCTTGGAGGCATGAAGTTAGCCCCAACGTTAGCCCCCTAACTTGGAGGCTAACGTTGGGCATGAAGTGCTCCCTGGGCTCCCCACGTTTGAGCCAACGTTAGCCCCCTAACTTGGAGGCTAACGTTGGCACATGACATTGCAAGGAAGAGGCCAACGTTAGCTCCAACGTTAGCCCCCTAACTTGGAGGCTAACGTTGGAACTTGAAATTCATCCCTGGGCAAGCCAACGTTTGCGCCAACGTTAGCCCCCTAACTTGGAGGCTAACGTTGGCACATGAGTTATTAAGTGGGAGAAGGCCAACGTTTGCGCCAACGTTAGCCCCCTAACTTGGAGGCTAACGTTGGCACATGAATCACAAAGGGAGGGGCACCAACGTTTGCGCCAACGTTAGCCCCCTAACTTGGAGGCTAACGTTGGCACCACTAGCACTAAGCAAGGCCAACGTTAGGGTCAAAGTTAGACCCCTAACGTTGGCACCAACGTCCAAACCAGGAAATCATGCTTGCTGCTATGAAAAGTTAGGGTCAAAGTTAGACCCCTAACTTTGGCCCTAACGTTGGGACCAACTTTGGCTAACTTCAAAACCGGTTCAATTGGTTTACTTCGGTTCTTCTTCAAACTTCAAGAGCAATCAACCAAGGCCTCTTTCAACCCAATTTCACCAAGAACAAAGGCCCAACTCAAGGCTTGAAGATCATTTTGGAAAGTGTATAAATAGGATAGAATTCAAGTTATTAGGGGAGCTTTCCTTTTAGAATTTTCATAATAGTTTTCGGAGAGCTTTTGAACTTGAGTGAACTTTAATTTCTTGTTTTCATTGCTTTCAATTTCATTTTACATTTGTCTTGGATCTTGGATTGGAGAATTGAAGAAATTCTGTTTCAATCTCAATCTTGGATCTCTCTGTTTCTTTACTGTTAATTGAATTCCATTTCCGGTTCATTGTTCTTCATTTCTTTTCTTTGCAATTTACATCTTCCTTGCAATTGTTCTTGTTGGATCTAGGAAGGCATTGAGATCTAGACTTGGTTTTCTAGTCTCTGGGTCCTGAGATCCAAATCCCCAATTTACATTCTGTTTACTGCTTCTTATGTTCATTTACTTTTCTGCTTCATATCCGGTTCAATCCCAATTCCCTTTCCCTCTTCTGTTTGATGCAAATTTACTTTTCCTTGTTTTAAATTCTGCAAATCCACATCCCAATCCCCTTTACATTTCAAGCAATTTATATTTCTTGTCATTTAAGATTCTGCAATTTACATTTCTTGCACTCTAAGCTTCTGTCATTTAATTTCTTGTTCCTTAATATTCAACAATTTAATTTCCTGCACTCTTTACTTTCATGCAATTTATATTCTGCAAATCACAAATCACCCAACCAACACTCGATTCGCTTGACTAAATCAACCACTAAACTAAAATTGCTCAATCCTTCAATCCTTGTGGGATCGACCTCACTCCCGTGAGTTTTTATTACTTGACACGACCCGGTACACTTGCCGGTTAGTTTTGGGTGTTTTGGGAGAGATTTATATTTCCTCCAAAATATCTCATCAGATTTATCCGCAAATTTTTAGACCACGCAAAAGTTCTCTCATCAAAATGGCGCCGTTGTCGGGGAATTGCAAACGTGTGCCTTATTATTGGTTATTGTAAATATTTGCTTTTTGCTTGTTTATTTGTTTTTATTTTTTACTTTTTCATAAATTAAGAGGTTATTGGTTTTTATTTAGTTATTAAAAATTTTTCAAAAAAAAAATTAGTTTGGTGTTCATCTTGATCTTCAAGTTGTTTTTCGTGTTCATCTTGACCTTCAAGTTGTTCTTAGTTGTTTTCTTCATTTTGATATAAAAATTTTTAAGTTTAGTGTCATTTTATTGTTTTTATCTTTTCTCATTAAATTCAAAAATTCAAAATTTAAAACTCAAATTTCAAATTTCAAATTTCAATTTTCAAAATTCAAATTAAAAAAATTTTAAATTCAAATTTTAAATTTCAAAATTTAAAATTTCAAAATTTAAATTTCAAAATTCAAATATTTTTCAAATTCTTATCTTATCTTATTTCAAAAATCAAATTTAAAATTTTAAAAATCAAACCTTTTCAAAATTTAAATCTTTTTCAAATTCTTATCTTATATTGTTGACTTTTTCAAAATTCAAATTTCAAAATTTTAAAAAATTCAAATTTAAAAATTTTCAAATTTCAAATTTTCAAATTCAAAATTTAATTTTCAAATTCAAAAATTTAAATTTCAATAACTTTTTAGTTTAAATTATTTTTATTTTTGTTTTTAATTTTTATTTGCTACTATGAACTCTCACCCCTTTGGCTATGAGTCTGGTTACAATTATATTGTAGGAAGAAGAAATTACAATGAGAACAGGCATCAAGGTTGGAACAATCAAAGATGGGAGGAGCCACAAGGATTTGATCAACCCTCATGGCAACAACCACCTCCAATGGACTATCAACAACCACCACCATATGCATATAAACCCTCTCCTCAACATGACTTTGGACCACCATACTCACAAGCCCCTTTTCACCATTCACCTCCATATGACCCTAACCCACATCCACCATACCAACCACCTTATGAGCCAAATGAACCCTCCTATCCACCCCAAACCTCCATGGAGAAAGCACTTACTGATCTAAACTCTACTATACAAGCTCTCGTCGCCCAAATCAGACCACCAAATACCTTCAACAGAATGATCTCTCCATCCCATCACCACCATCCATGGAAGAGCACCCACATCCATCAATCCAGGAGCAACATGATCCCAATAATGCTATTGACATGGACCAAGAGAGAAGGGATCATCTTCGCGAATCCATGCTTCATAAGGAGCTAGAGGGGGCCCTAAAGGTGAAGATAGTAAAAACCCTTGAAGTCGAAGGAGTGGTTGAAGAATTAGTGAAGGAAGAATCAAGGGATCATCTCAAGGAAGCATCGGATCGATTTCATGCAACTCTATATCAACTAAATCAAGCGATAAGTCAATTAGGTTCCCGACGCTCGGACACTCAAAGTGCTCCCATGGCTTCATGTGGGCAATCTAATGAAGAACGTAGCACGAAGGAGATATTAGAAACAACAGTGGACAGTACGGAGCATGACTTTGTACTGGAACAAGTGGAGAAAGCTGTAATTATTGAAGAGGAAGAAGTGCTTGCAGACTTAGGAGATGCTGACCCTCCATGGGAAAGTCAGGTTGTGGAACCTCCTTCCAAGGCAATTGAAATTGATGTTGAGAAGGGTGTACAACCTCCAAGGCATATCATGGTTGAAGACTTGGAAGAGGTTGGCCAAGAGATGGAAATTAAAGAAGAAAAAGCACTACCTCCCATGCCCTTGATAAGTAATGAAAAAGAGATTGAATTGGAAGAAAGCTACCAAGAGGAAGAGGTTGAAATTGAAGAAGCTTACAAAGAGATGGAAGTTGTCAAAGAGCACAAGAGAGTGGAGCTTAAAATCACCTTACCAAAGTTATTGGAGACCGCTCCCCCTATGTTGCCATCATCCTTCACAACATTCAAGTGGGTAAAATTCATATCCTTTAGCTTTCTAATTCCACTTGAATATGGGCTACTGGAGACGGATGGTCAACTTAGAGCTCTTTGTGGCATAAAAAGTAAGAGAAAGATGGTCAGTGGTAAGAATTGTCCTGCAAGGTTCATTATGGTTGGAAGCTTTAAGTTTAAACGCAAAGGTTGGTGTAAAGCTCAACTGAATAGGTCTAGGAAGTTGGTTGGACGCTTCAGTGAGAATTCTAAGGCTGAACCACCCGGATGGAATCTTGATAATCAACTTGAAGACGGGTGTAGAAACAAGATTTGGGATCCTAGAGGATATTGGAATCACAAACATTGGTGGAGATTCCTGGATGAGTTCAAGCACAAGCCACCATAACAGAAAGCTCATCAAATGTCCAACTTAAGGACTCTAACTAAAAGTGCTAGGTGGGAGACAAGCCACCATGGTATGATCATTCCTTTTTCATTTTTATTTAGTTTAATTTTTTTTCGAGTTTTATTTTATTTTATTGAACCTGGAGTTTTGCATCACATTCATATTAACACTACATTCTGCATTTTTTTCAGATAAAAAAAAAAGCACGCACGCGACGCGGCAGCGTCGCTGACGCGTCCGCGTCACCAGTGCAATGGGAAGAAAAGAAAACAAACAGAAAGTCACGCGAGAGCGTGGCTGGAGGCGTGCCTTAGGCACAAATATGCCCACGCGACCGCGTCACCGACGCAGCCGCGTCATTTGCAAAATAGCTTCCCCACGCGTCTGCGTCACCCACGCGACTGCGTGGCCCTGTAAATCGAAGTAACAAGGGTGTATGGCAGAAATTTGAGCTGGAGTTGGGCTGGACTCGTGCTGAAATCCCAAGCCTCACCACGCGAACGCGTGTCCCACGCGGCCGCGTCATTATCAAAATATAGCCATCCACGCGATCGCGTCACCCATGCGATTGCGTCACCCTAAGATTTGGCAAAATGTATTTTAAACAGAGAGTTGTGCGAACGCGAGGCTGCACTCGCGCCAATCGCACAAATCAGGCCACACGATCGCGTGACCCACGCGTCCACGTCACCTGACCTTATCGCACACCACGCGACCGCGTCACCCACGCGTCCGCGTTGCTTGCGTCACACAACCTATCCAGATTAGTGCCAATTATCTTATATTTTCTTCCCCAATCCTAATTTCTTCTATCTTTTCTTCTTTCTCCTTTCTTACTTACTTCTTCTTCCGTTCTTCCCCTTCTCATTCTTCTTATCTTTCACTTTATTTTACTTAATTTTTTTTGAATATTTCATTCATTGCATCTTAATTTTGTGCATATTTTTCTTTTCTTTTCTAAATTTATTATTTTACCATTGGTGTTAATTTTCTTATTTCACTGTTATATCTTCTCTTGAATTATTTTGGGTGCTTAGTGACTTGTTTGTATTCTGGTTAGGTAATATTATTTAAATCAATGTCTATCTTTTATACCTGTATTACTTTTACATTGACATGAATTTTTATTATCTCTCCTTACCCACACTCTCTTCCCTATTTTTGCAAATTTTTGCACTCTTGATTTGCCATGTACTTCTACTGTTTTCTCATTTGCATGTTGTAGCTACCATGTAAATGAGACCCTTATCCTTTGGCATTAACCCAACCATACTTCATTTATTTTCTTATCTTTATTATTGGGTTACCTTTCTTCCTTTTTTCTTTCAGGATGGCCACCCGGAAGCGAACCGGAAGACGTTTACATGGGAAGACAGACAAGTCCATCTGCACATTCCTTGATGAAAAAAGCATCAGTTGGAACAACCCGTCCACCTGCACATCTTAGCATGCACCGAGGACGGTGCAATCTTTAAGTGTGGGGAGGTCGATACCGATCTCGATGGGTTAGTCACTCTTCTATATTAACACCAATGGTTTATTTTCCTTTTTAGTTGTTGCATTTGCATGTTTGTTTGATTTTTGTGCATATTTTACCACTTGGTTGAAGTAATATTTTCTTTTTCAAGAAACCTTTTAGAGCATTTCACTAATTTGAATAAAATTTAATATTACACTTGTTTGAAGAAATATTATACTGGAACATGGTTTAGAGCTCGAACACACAAAACCTGTGAGATTTTTTTGAGCCTATTTGAATTGGTTGCATTTTATCAACCAATAATTTATTTTTGATGTGTGTTTTTCTCTCTAAAATTGTGATCTTTGTCTTGCTTAATTCTATATTTCCATGGTTTGATGTATGCAGCACTTACATGATTGAGGCTTTTGTTTCACTAAGCTTACATACCCATATGTCCTTACCTTTCATTATCCTTTGCAAACCAATTTGAGCCTATTTTACCCATTTGTTCTTTACTTTAGCACATCATTAACTCTAAGCGAAAAACAATAATGTCCTTAATTTGAATCCTTGGTTAGCTTAGACTAGTGAAAGTGCTCATGAATTAAGTGTGGGGAAAAGTGGATTTGGAAACAATTGGTTTAAGAATTGGGTATTATATATCTTTATGAAAATGTGAAAGAAATGTTTAGAACATGATTCATGCATTCAATAAACTTAATCATATGCATTGAGAAAAATAAGAAAAAAAAAAAGAAGAGCAATTAAGCAAAAGGGGACAAAATGCCCCAAAGTAAATGGTGAAAGCAATGCATATGTACTGTACTTGAAATTAGAATGCATGAATATGTGGAAAACATGGTTAATGGATAGTTAGATGTGGTATTATGATTACATGAATTGTCTAAAGTTAGGTGGAAAATTTAAGTTAATTAAGGATTCAGATTTTAGTCCACTTGGCCAAATACAATCCTACCTTGACCCTAACCCCATTACAACCATTAAAAGACCTCTTGATATGTGTATCTGTGCATTAAATTTATGTTGATTGTTAGATGAAGAGCAAGCCTTAGAAAGCAAGGTTAGTAGAGAATTGAGAGAATCGAACCTTAAACACTTGAGTGATTAGAGTGTATACACTACCAGTGAGGGTTCGATGCTCAATCCCTTGTTCCCTGCTTTCATGAGCTATTTTCTTCTTGCAAGTCTATTTGTACTTCATTTTCATGATTTGAATTAGTGAAATCCAGTTTATATTTCTTCTTGAAAGATTTGTTTACTTTTAACTAAGTAGGTAGAAACACTTTTCATGTAGTTGCATTCATATAGATAGGTTGCATTTCATATATTCTACCATTCCTCTTCACCCCTTTATAGTTTCTCTTGAGCTTAGCATGAGGACATGCTAATGTTTAAGTGTGGAAAGGTTGATAAACCACTATTTCATGGTTTATCTTGTGCTTAATTGAGTGAATTTTATCAACTCTTTACCCACTTATTCATACTATTTGCATGGTTTTACATTTGCCTTCCTAATTATGTGCTTTGATTGAAAACATGCTTCTTTGGCCTTATGATTCCTATGTTTAAACCTCTCTTATCACCATTAGATGCCTTGATATGTGTGTTAAGTGATTTCAGAAATTACAGGGCAAGAATGGCTCAGAGGATGGAAAGGAAACATGCAAATGTGGAAAGAATACAAGAAGTTGGAGAAATTGCTAAGCTGTCCAGCCTGACCTCTTCGTACTCAAACGGCTATAACTTTAGCTATAGAGGTCCAAACGATGCGGTTCTAGTTACATTGGAAAGCTAACGTCTAGGGCTTCGATTTGATATATAATATGCCATAGTTGCTCTGACGCTAGGTGATGCGGCCGCATGCGCGTCACAGTGACAAAAATCAGCATGTTCGAATTCGTAACCAGCGAATTCTGGGCTATTTCTGACCCAGTTTGCGGCCCAGAAAACACAGATTAGAGGCTATAAAGTGGGGGAATACATCCATTCATGATGAGAGGCTTTCACATTCACAATTTTAGGAGTAGATGTAGTTTTTAGAGAGAGAGGTTCTCTCCTCTCTCTTAGGATTAGGATTTAGGATTTCTCATAGTTTTAGGAGTGACCCCTCAATCCCAGGTTCAATGTTTCTTTTATTTATTTCTCCAATTTAATTTATGAATGTCCATGTCAGATTTAAGTTCTTTTGTGAATGCAATTCGAGGTATTTTCAGATTTAATTTTGCCTTGCTTCATTTATAAATGTTTTAATTTAATTTAGATATTTTTTCTTTTGGCTTTGGTTGAATCATTGGTAACTCTTGAGTTATCAAACTCATTGTTGATTGAAAATTGGAATTCTCAAGAATTACTTCGAGATCCAATAACTCTAACTTTTCCCAAGGAAAGACTGGGACTTGAGGATTCGAATTAATTCGTCCACTTAACTTACCTTCATAGTTAGAGGTTAACAAAGTGGGAGAAAAATCCATTCTCATCACAATTGATAAGGATAACCAGGATAGGACTTCCAGTTCTTATACCTTGCCAAGAGTTTATTTTACAGTTATCATTATTTTATTTTACTTGTCATTCAACATACTTTTTACCTTGATCCAAAACCCCAATTTACAACTCATAACCAATAATAAGAACACCTCCCTGCAATTCCTTGAGAAGACGACTTAAGGTTTGAATACTTCGGTTATCAATTTATTTAGGGGTTTGTTACTTGTGACAACCACAACGTTTGTATGAAAGGACTTTTGAAGGTTTAGAAACTATACTTGCAACGAGGATTTATCCGCAAATTTCTAGACCACGCAAAAGTTCTCTCATCACTGTCTTCTGACACTTTTTCACCTTCTGGAATTTCCTCTCTGTTCTCAGCAACTTGTGTGTCATTCTTTGGCTTTCCCACTACCTTTTTGCTTATTAGACTAATTGCCTTGCACTCTTCCTTTGGGTTAGGAATTGTATCACTGGGGAGAACATTTGTGCATTTCTCTAATTGTTGAGCAATTTGACCTATTTGCACCTCTAACTTCCTAATTGAAGCACCTTGATTCTTGAAATTAGTTCTTGTTTCCTCCCTGAAGCTTCTAGTTTTTTGCACAAATGCGAGTATGCTTTGAGATAATTTTTCTAGGGTAAATTCAAGATTAGAAAGCCTTTGGGAATCTTGTTGGGTTAGTTGTGGGGGAGGTGGTGGTTGGTGAGAGTGGTTCACAGAGGGGGGAGGGGTTGTGGTGCTGCTTATTAAAAGTACTCTGTTGGTGGTTATTAAAATGATTAGGCTGGTGGGCATTGTTAAATTGGTTTGGCTTCTGGTTTTGGTTTTCACACCCAAAATTTAGGTGGTTTCTCCATCCTGGGTTATAGGTTTTAGAAAAGGGGTCATTTTGAGGTGGTCTTTGAGGATTGCCCATGCAATTAACTTACTCTAGAGAAGATTGTCCATATTCTATGCCTTTACCTTGAGAAAATCCATTACTTACACCATATGATTTGTCTTGAGAGCTCACTGTCGACACTTGTATTCCTCCTAGGTGTTGAGTAATTGCATTAATTTGTTGAGACATGACTTTATTTTGAGCCAAAATAGTGTCCAATGCATCTAACTCCATGACTCCTTTCCTCATTGATCTTTCAGAGGAATAGAGATATTGATTGTTGGCTACCATTTCAATCAACTCTAGTGCTTCATCAATGGTCTTCTTCATATGCAAAGATCCTCCAGCCGAGTTATCCAAAGAAACCCGAGAGGCAAGGGTGATCCCATCATAAAATATCTGAAGTTGGACCCAGTCTGCAAACATATCCGGAGGGCACTTGCTTAGCATCTCTTTGTACCTCTCCTAAGCTGTATAGAATGACTCTCCTTCATGCTGTCTGAAAGTCTAAACCTCGATTCTGAGCTTAGTCAACCTCTGTGGTGGGAAGAACTTGTTTAGGAACTTAGTGACCAAGTCCTCCCATGTGGCTATGCTCTCCTTGCGCTAATTATCTAACCACTGCATAGCCCTATCTCTCACAGCAAAAGAAAAGAGAAATCGTCGGTAAACTCCAGCCAGGATGCCATTTGTCTTTACCGTGTCATAAATTTGCAGGAAATTAGAGATAAAAAGATTCGGATCTTCCTGCGGAATCCCACTGAACTGACAATTTTGCTAAACCAATGTAACAAGCTGCGGTTTTAGTTCAAAATTGTTGGCATTAACAGTAGGCGTCACAATGCTATTTTCACAACTTCCTGGGTTAGGAGTAGTGAAAGAATCGAGAGTGATCCTAGGTAGAGGAACATTGACATTGTTGTTCTCTGCAATGTCTTGTCCAGAAAACTCTTCTTCAACCACTTCTTCAATCTCTTCTTCAACTCTTTAATTTCTAGCTTGTTTTCTTTGTCGACAAAGAGTTCTTTCAATCTCAGGATCTTATTGAAGCAGTTCTTTATCCCTGTTATTCTGTATAGACAAAACCAACAAATTAGAACTCCCTTCACTGTGTGAAGGAAATTCCCAGGGGGAATTAAAACGTAACAGTAAAAAAATATTGAAAACGTCTAATATAGGTAATCAATTGATCGGTAGTTTGTTAACCATGATTAATCCCCGACAACGGCCGCCAAAAACTTAATGTGGATTTTATAATCCATAAAACACCGGCAATTGCACTGGGTCATATCAAGTAATAACTCACAGTGATATAATTGTTGATCCCACAAGGATTAACGGATTAAGTAAGCAAAATCAATCGATTAATCTAGTCAGACTTGCAAATTAGGGTTTTGAAAGCCTTAAGCATAAACAGCAATGAAATAAAGCAAAATAGTGAGTAACGAAATATGATATGATTGAGAAAGTTAAGGTTTCAGAGATACTAGAACGTCCAAATTAATACTTTTAACTTTCTACTCTAAGCATGCAACGATTCTTTTATGGCAAATCACTAGTAATCAAACCCCAATCTCTTGGTGATTTAATTTTTCTTTAACCTAATTAAATGCTAATCCTTTAGTCACTTAATCAAGAAAAGAGTTACGCACGTCTCTGATTTTAGAGCCACACCATTCATAAGGATTTAACCAAATTGATTTTATGTCACTTATCAATCCAGTTTCAAAACTTAAGAATTACGAGAAACGATTTTCAAGCTTATTTCAATTTATCAACTATTGCAAGAGGTTAAAAGAATTCAAGTGAGAGAAGAATTGTTTCCCAACACATTCAAACCTTTTAAGATGAAGAATGAAAACCTTTTCTTAAGAAGAAATCAATTGCATCAATTAGAGGTAGAAAAATTATTGCATTAATCCATAGAACTTGCAGAGCTCCTAATCTTAATTGAGGAGAATTAGAAACTCATGTTCGTCCTTGAAATCCTTAAGAAAATAAAAGTACAAAGTGCCGAAGAAGAGAAGAGGTCAGAATCATCTTCCCTTATATAATAACCCTAGAGAAATAAAATTAAATATTCAAACTTCAAAAACAACTCAATACTAAAAAAGAATATTTTCTTAATTGTTTTCCTCTGAGAAGATATCTTTTTTACTTGCTTGCGATCTTCAATAACTGTCATCATCAGTGGGCTTGTGATTGATCATTTAAAAGTTTGAAATATTGGACAAGGGTTGATCAAGACTTGAAATCCTGGGAGAGACACCAAAGCCCACATAGTACGTTACTTGTATCACGTTATACGCGAAGCAAAATTTGGTCCTAGGATGTATTTTGTTGGGCTCACGTACAACATGAACTAGGCTACGTTGTACGTGAGCCAATTTCCTTTAATTTGGCCTTATGAATATGCCATGGCGTTGTACGTGGTGAATTCCATGTACTACGCGAAAATCAACTTGCGCGTACGCATGCATATGCGTATGCGTGACTGCTGATGATGAAAAATTGAATTTCGCACAAATTCACCGACAAGTATACCGGGTCGCATCAAGTAGTAAAACTCACAAAAGTGAGGTCAGTCCCACAGGGATTGATGGATTAAGCAACTTTAGTATGGTGATGAATTTAGTTAAGCTAATATTGATGAATTGAGTGAAATTTGATTAACAGAAAGTAAATTGCAAGAAAACTAGAGTGCAGAATGTAGATTGATAGAAAAGTAAATTGCAGGAAGCTTAAATGGCTGAAACTTTAAGTGCAATAAAGGTAAATAACTGAATCTTAAATTGCATGAAAGTTAAAGTGCAGAAACTTAAATGACAAGGAAACTTAAATTGCATGAATTATAAAGGAATTTGGGTTCTGGGAATCAAAATAACAGTAAGCAATTGCAGATTAAAAGAAGTTCAAGAGATCCGAATTGAAGAAAATCAAAGGAATTGATTCATCAGGGATTGGAGATATTGTAATCCACTATGAATAATTGAGTCTCAACTCCTTTCTCAATCATTTGAGTAGATCTATGGCGGATTGAAATTGATTGGATCCCAATTCCTTGGTAATCCAATCTCTCTAATCACAATCAATCTTGCCAATTCCTTGATCTAATTGTCATGAGAAGAGGTTAAGTGCATTTCTCTCATCCATAAGCCACACTAACTCTCAGGATCTCAATTCCTCCCGAATAGTGTTGATCAAGAGAGTAGTGAAGGGTAGAGCTCCAATTCTAATGCTAGTGATTCCCCTTCCGAGGCTCACACAAGCATTCACTGAATTAAACCCCCTTCTGGAGTGAGTAATTCAAAATCAAAACAGAAGATACCCAATAGCAACACAAATGAATAGAGAAGAAGAACAATTTCATTGATTCATTGGAATTTAATAGAGCTCCCCCCCTAATAAAGTTGGGATTTAGTTCATCATTACTCTAGCACAAAATAGAAAAGAAAAATTGCAGAAGAAGATGAAGAATAGAAAATAAAATAAACCAGATCTGCTAAAACTCTAAAAATTTAAAAGACTCTCTAAAAAAAAAGAACTAAAACGAAGACTAAAAGGAAGACTCCCAAGGAAATCAAATTCTCCTCTATTTATACACTTTCCAATTCAGTCATCAAGTACTTGGAGTGGGCTTTTTGGCCTCTGTTGAAGTGGGTCAGAAAAGGTACTTCAAGGCTGCATCAGGAGAACGTAGTGTTCTCAAAGAGAGCGCAACGCTCATTCACCGACGCGTACGTGTACCCTGCGCGTGGGCGTCCCTTGCATTTTTGAACCAGCGATGCGTACGCGTATCATATGCATGCATGTCGTCACTGTCTTTAGCCTCAGCCATGCTTGCGTGTACCATTCATGCGTGTGTGTCCTTTAGCAGCGTTTTTTAAATAAGCGCTACGTTCACACCATGAGCACTCCCCATGCGTGTGCGTGATAAAACACTATTTTATGATTTATCTTGTGCTCAATTGAGTGGTTTTTGTGAAGTCTTTACTCACTTATTAATATAATTTGCAAGGTTTTACAATTCCTTCCTTATTCTGTGATATATGTGAAAACATGTTTCCTAGGCCTTAAAACTGTTAATATTAATTACCCTTTATTACCATTCGATGCCGTGATCCTTGCGTTAAGTATTTTTAGGCTTTATAGGGATGGAATGGCTTCGAGGATAGAAAGGAAACATGCAAAAGTGGAAGGAACGCGCGAAAATGAAGTATTTGAGAAACTAATCGTGACACGCACGCATAGACGACGCGAACGCGTGCCTAGCGCAGAGCACGAGCGACGCGTATGCGTGATTGTTGCGTACGCGTGACAAGGAAAATTTCCAAATGACGCGCATGCGTGACTGACGTGCACGCGTGACAGACGCCACGTGCAGAAAGTTACAGAATTCGCCCTCAGGGATTTCTGGGCTCTTTTTTGGCCCAAATCAAAGCCCGAGAACACAGAATAGAGGCTGGAGAATAGAGGAATCAAACTCATTCATCAATCATTCACTGAATACTCACAATTTTAGGTTTTAGATGTAGTTTTCTAGCGAGAGAGAGGCTCTCTCCTCTCTCTTAGGTTTTAGGATTTAGGATTTCTTCTGCATTCCAGGTTCAATGTTCCTTTAATTTAATTTCTCTTCTACTTTTATTTATTCTAGTGCTTTGATTTATCTATTTCACTTGTTAATTACTTATTTTTCCAATTTGGTTTATGAACCTTCCAATGTTAGAATTGATTTTATATTTAATGCAAATTGAGGTATTTCAGATTTATGATTTTAATTTAGCTTTTTTACATTCTTAGCTTGAATTGATTAATTGGTGACAGTTGAGTTATCAAACTCCATTGTTGATTGATAATTGGAATTTACTGGTAGATTTGGACCTCTCTAAAGCTAGTCTTTCCTTAGGAGTTGACTAGGACTTGAGGAATCCCATTAATTGGTCCACTTGACTTTCCTTTATTTAGTAAGGGTTAACTAAGTGGGAGTAATGAAAAATTCTCATCACAATTGATAAGGATAACTAGGATAGGATTTCCAGTTTTCATACCTTGCTAAGAGCTTTATTAGTTATTAATTTACTTTCTTACAATTTACTTTTCCTTGTTCCTTATTCAAAAACCCCAAAAAATATAATTTTCCATTACCAATAATAAATCATACTTCGCTGCGATTCCTTGAGAGATGACCCGAGGTTTAAATACTTCGGTTATCAATTTTATTAGGGGTTTGCTACTTGTGACAACCAAAACTTTTGCACGAAAGGATTCTTTGCTGATTTAGAAATTATACTAGCAACGAGAATTTATTTGTGAATTTCTAGACCACACAAAATTTATTTCGTTCAAAAATGGCACCGTTGCCGGGGAATTGCAATTGTGTGCTTTATTATTGGTTATTGTAAATATTTGCTTTTTGCTTATTTGTTAGTTTTAGGATTTAATTGCTTATTTTTGTTAGTTTTTGTTTTTATTTTCTTTAGCCACTATGAATTCTCCCGCCTGTCGCTTTGAGTTTGGTTCCAATGTTGTTGTAAGAATGGAAGCTATAACAGGAACATGCATCAAGGTCGGAATAATCAAGAATGGGCGAAGCCACAAGGAATTGATCAACCCTCTTGGCAACAACCCCCTCCAATGCGCCATAACCAACAACCATTCTATGATGCATACCAGGACAATAGTTATGGTGGACCTTTTCATGACAGCCAACCTCCACCAAATTACTATGGTCAAGAACCATTTCGAGGTGCGTACCAAGATGATAGATATGGTGGACCCCCTTGTAGTTACCAACAAGCCCCTCCCTATGCTTATGGACCCCTCCCCAACATAGCTCTAAACCACCACACTCACAAGCCCCCTACTACCAAACACCCTCACATAATCCTAACCCCTATCCACCCAATCAACCTCCCTATGAGTCATATGATCCTAATCATGCAATCTGAACAAACAAAGAATCACAGGATCGTCTCAAGGAAACAGTGGATAAATTTCATGCAACCCTTCATCAACTGGAGCAAGCGATAAATCAACTAGCTTCCCGACATTCAGACACTCAAGGAACTCTCATGGTTTCATGTGGAGAATCTAATGAAGAACGTAGTACGAAGGAGATACTGGAAGCTCTAACGGATAGTAAGGAGCATGACTTTGTATTGGAACAAGTGGAGGAAGCCGAGATTATCAAAGAAGAAGAATTGGTTGAAGACTTAGGAGACACTGAACCTCCATGGGAATCAAGAGTTGTAGAGAATTCCGCCAAGAAATTTGCAATTGATGCTAAGGAGGATAGTGCACAACCCCCAAGGCATGTACCTTGTGAAGAGCTATACGGAACAGATCAAGAAGCAAGTTTCCTTCGTAATGATGATCATGAACCAAGCTCTCCTAATGATGAACTCGCATCCGTAATTGAACTCTTTGAGCTTGAAGAACCCTCTCCAAGTGAATATGAAGATGATGTAGAGGTAGATTTTTCTCAACCTCCAACTTATAACTTGAGTGATGGGGAAGAAATAGAAGACTTTGATCAAGACGTGGTTGCAGTTAAAGAGGTTTGCAAGGAAGTGGCAGAATTCACAAAAGAGTACAAGGAAGTAGAGCTTGCAAGACCACTGGAAACACCTCTCCCACGGCCATTACCACCCAATACAAACTTCAAGTAGGTAAAATCCTTAGCCTTTATCTTCACCTTCCCACTTGAATATGGTTTACTCGAAACCGATAGCCTTTATCTTCACCTTCCCTAGTGTCATTCATAACATCTGCATCAGCATCCCCATTTTACATGCTATGTACTGCATAAAAAAAAGCCACACCATGCGTGCGTATGGGCCACGCGTGGGGGTCGATTCCAAATCGACGTCTCTGTCCAACGACCAGAAAGTTGGGCTGGAATCGTACGGCTGGTGTGCGATGAGCACAAATTCGCCCACGTGTGCGCGTCCATGATGTGTACGCGTCATTTTCATTTACACACACCACGCATGGGCGTGCGCGACGCGCACGCGTCGCATGTCAATTTTTGCCCTCTCAAATGAAGTAGAGAGTTGCGCCAAAACGACACTGGATTCGTGCGTTTAGCACGATTCTGGTCGACGCATACGCGTGCTTCATGCGTACCCGTCATCTCCACCTACCCCTCTTCACGCATTCACGTTAATGACGCGTTCGCGTCATTGTAATTTTTCCTCATCTACGCGCACGTGTGATCCACGCGCACGCGTGATCCACGCGCACGCGTGATCCACGCGCACGCGTGATCCACACGTACGTGTGGATTTGAATTCACTTACCTCCCCTGACGTGAAAACCCTAGCCCCTCGCATGCCCATTTGCCCCCATTCTTCCCCACAACGTCTTCTCTTTTTCCCCCTTTTCCTCTATAACCGCCCCAAACCACCACGACCCACACCCCCCCCCCCCCGCCGCCACCGTCGATGACCCCTAACCACCGCCGTACACCCCCTCTCCCTCCTTCCTTTTTCTCTTCTTCCCCTTCTCCTTCCCCCTCTCAAATCCCCGCTGCCACCAGCTAACACGGCAGCCACCACCGCCGTACCTCCAGTGACAACGCCCCCCTTCCCCTTTCCTTCTTTCTTCTCTTCTCTCCCTCTTCACCCTACATCCCCTTCTCACCTTTTCACCACGCCCCTTGATGAACGTGATTTCTGCTAGTAAAGAATTTTATAAAAATAATCACGTTATAAGTATAGTTTCTAAACCAACAGAGAATCCTTTCGTACAAAAGTTTTGGTTGTCACTTAAGCAAACCCAATAAAATTTAAAACCGAGGTATTTAAACCTCGGGTCGTCTCTCAAGAAATTGCAGGGAAGTATCATTTATTATTGGTTATGAAATTGTATCTTTTTGGGGTTTTCAAAATAGGGAACAAGAAAATAAATTGGCAAGAAAGTAAATTAATAACTAGAAATACTCTTGGCAAGGTATGAGAACTGGAAATCCCATCCTAGTTATCCTTATCAGGTATAATGAGAATTGTTTATTGCTCCCACTTAGTTAACCCTTACTAAATAAAGGAAAGTCAAGTGGACTAATCAATTTGATTCCTCAAGTCCTAGTCAACTCCTATGGAAAGACTAGCTTTAGAGGGATCCAAATCAATCAGTAAATTCCAATTTTCAATCAACAGCTGAATTTGATAACTCAAGTGTCACTAATTACTTGACCAAAGCCAAAAGGGAAAAAATCCAAATTATTTATATCATGAATAGAAGAAAGCAACCATAAATCTAAAATACCTCGAATTGTATTAAATAGAAAATCAATTTAAACATAGGAATTCATAAACCAATTTGGCAACATAAGTAATCAATAGGGGAAATAGATAAAGTAGAATACTAAGACAATTAAAAGTAGAAAAGAAACTAAATTAAAGAACATTGAACCTGGAATTGAGAAGAAGCAATCCCAAAATTAAGAGAAATCCTAATCCTAGAACCTAAGAGAGAGGAGAGAGCCTCTCTCTCTCTAGGAAATACATCTAAAACCTAAAATTATGAATTATGAATGTTCTCTTCATGAATAAATGCATTCTTCCACTTTATAGCCTCTAATTTGTGTTTTTTGGGATGAAAACTGGGTCAGAAACAGCCCAGAAATCGCCCCCAGCGGTTTCTGATACTTCTGCAGATCGCGCAGCTCACGTGTACGCGTCAGTCACGCGTTCGCGTCATTTGGCGAATTTTCTTGTCACGCGTACGTGTGAGGCACGCACACGCGACATCTTGCAGAACTCCAATCCACGCGTACGCGTCAGGCATGCGCACGCATCGCTGCAAATTTCTCCATTCCGCGTGCTCGCGTGAGCATGCGTGCGCGTCGGTGCTCGCTGGTTATCTCCTTGGTTTCTTGTGTTCCTTCCATTTTTGCATGATTCCTTTCCATCCTCTAAGCCATTCCTGCCCTATAAATCTTGAAATCACTTAACACACATATCAAGGCATCGAATGGTAATAAGAGAGGATTAATATTAGCAAATATAAGGACAAAGAAGCATGTTTTCAATCGTAGCACAGAATTTACGAAGGAAAATGTAAAGCCATGAAATTAGTATGAATAAGTGTGCAAAGACTTGATAAAAACCACTCAATTGAGCACAAGATAAACCATAAAATAGCGATTTATCAACCTCCCCACACTTAAACATTAGCATGTCCTCATGCTAAGCTCAAGAGAAGCTATAAGAGAGTGAGAGGAATAGTAGAAATTATGAAATGCAATCTATCTATACAGATGTAACTACATATAAAAATGCTTTTACCTACTTGGTTTAAAAGTAAACAAATCTTTTAAGAACAAATATGAACTGGATTTCACTAATTCAAATCATAAAATAAAGTACAAGTAAACTTGCAGAAGAAAATAGCTCGTGAAAGCCGGGAACAAAGAATCGAGCATCGAACCCTTGCTGGAAGTGTATACATTCTAATCACTCAAGTGTTTAAGGTTCGATTCTCTCAATTCTCTACTAATCTTGCTTTCTAAGGCTTGCTCTTCTTCTACCAATCAACAAAGAATTAATGCACAGATACACATATCAGGAGGTCTTTTAAGGGTTGTAATGGGGTTAGGGTCAAGGTAGGATTGTATTTGGCCAAGTGGACTAAAATTTGAATCCTTAATTAACTTAAACTTTCCACCTAACTTTAGACAATCTATGTAATCATAATACCACATCTAACTATCCATTAACCATGTTTTCCACATATTCATGCATCCTAATTTCGAGTACAGTACATATGCATTTCTTTCACCGTTTACTTTGGGTCATTTTGTCCCCTTTTACTTATTTGCTTTTTTTCTTTTCTTTTTCTCTCTTTTTTTTATTTTATATATATTTTATTTTATTTTATTTTATTTTATTTTTTTCTTTTGTTTTTTCTCAATGCATATGATTAAATTATTGAATGCATGAACATGTTCTAAATATTTCTTTCACATTTTCATAAAGATACACAACACCCAATTCTTAAACCAAATGTTTCCAAACCCACTTTTTCCCACACTTAATTCATGAGCACTCTCACTAGTCTAAGCTAACCAAGGATTCAAATTAAGGACATTATTGTTTTTCGCTTAGAGTTAATGATGTGCTAAAGTAAAGAACAAAAGGGGTAAAATAGGCTCAAAATTGGTTTGCAAGGGATAAAGAAAGGTAAGACCATATGGGTATGTAAGCTCAGTGAAACAAAGACTTCAATCATATAAGTGCATGCATACATCAAACAATGGAAATATAGAATTAAGCAAGACAAAGATCATAATTTTAGAGAGAAAAACACACACCAAAAATAAAATATTGGTTGATAAAATACAACCAATTCAAATAAGCTAAAAAATCTCACAAGTTTTGTATGTTCGAGCTCTAAACCGTGTTCCAGTATAATATTCCTTTAAACAAGTTTATAAAAAAGTTTTAATTTAAATTAGTGAAATGCTATAAAAAGTTTCTTGAAAAAAGAAATTATTACTTCAACCAAGTAGTGGTAAAATATGCATAAAATCAAACAATCATGCAATCAAACATGCAATGCAACAATGAACTAACAAAGAAAATAAAACATTGGTGTTGAGAAGAAAATAACTAACCCACAGAAGTCGGTATCGACCTCCCCACACTTAAAAATTGCACCGTCCTCGGTGCATGCTGAGATGTGTAGGTGGACGGGCTGCTACAACTGATGCTTTTCTCCAAATATTGTGCAGATGGACTTGTCTGTCACCCCATATAGAAGTTCTTCATTTCCCTTCTTCGGTGGCCATCCTGAAAGAAGAAGAAAAAGAAGAAAAGTGACCCAAGAACAAAGATATAAAACAAATAAAATATGCTTGGGTTAATGCCAAATAATAAGATTCTCAACTATATGGTAGCTACAACATATAAGTGAGAAAATAATAGAAGTACATGGCATATCAACAGTGCATGAATTACAACAATGAGAGAGAGAGAGTGGGTCATAAAAGACAATATAAGTTCAAATCAATGCAAAATGAATACAAGTGTCATAAAAGAGTAGCATTGACCTATAAATAATATTACCCAACAATGGAAACAAGTCACGAAGCACCAAAAGAAAGCAATAGAAATGCAACAGTGGAATAAGAACATTCAACACCAATAGAAAAATAATAAACATAGAAAAGAAAATAAAAACATGCATACAGTTAAAATGTAATGAATGAAAATATGCAAATGGATTAAGTAAAATAGAATGAAAGAGAATAAGGAGGAGAAGTCAAAGAAATGAAGAAGAAGGAAGTAAGAAAGGAAGAAGAAAGAATAAGAAAAGAGAGAAGAAATGAGAAGGGAATGAAAAACGGGAAGCGACGCGCGCGCCGGTCACGCGTGAGCGTGAAAACAGAAACGGCCATTTGACGCATAAGCGTCGCCCATGCGTACGCGTGGGTGGTCCGAGAGCGAAATGACGCGCACGCGTCAGAGACATGTATGCGTGGGTGATTTTGTGCCTCTAGCACAGTTCCATCACAAGGGCAGCACAACTCTCTGTCTAGGTGCTCTTTATGCCGATTTTCATCCTGACGCGTATGCGTCGCCAACGCTTACGCGTGGGTTGAACTTTCTGCAGGGGACACGTATGCGTGAGGTACACGTACGCGTAGGGTGGCTTGTGCTTTACGCACCCCTCCCGCTCGTCTGTCGCGCAACTCTCTTTCTAGTTGCACAGACATGTACGACGCGTGCGCGTCGTTAACGCTTACGCGTCGATCCCCTTTTTTTTTTTATGTGTATGCAAAATGCAAAATGCAGAATGCAGGTGAATATGCAGAAATTATGAACGAACACTAGTAAAAATAAAATAAAATAAGATTAAGAATAAAAAGGAACGATTATACCATGGTGGGTTGTCTCCCACCTAGCACTTTTAGTTAAAGTCCTTAAGTTGGACATTTGGTGAGCTCCCTGTCATGGTGGCTTGTGCTTGAACTCGTCAAGGAATCCCCACCAATGTTTGTAATTCCAATGGCTTTCGGGATCCCAAACTAGGCGCAAAGAGCCTTCAAGCAAGATTAAGCAAGTGACAAGGCTCCAAGAGTGTTGATTGCTAGACTGAATTCCGGGGTCCCAAACCTTGCTTTTGCACCCGTCTTCTTGTTGACCATATTTGTTCCAACCGGGTGGTAAGCAATCCGAATTCTCACTGAGGCATCCAAACAGCTTCCTAGACCCATACAATTTAGTATTCTTCCAACCATGATAATTCAACCGTGAGCTTCCTACCACAATGAACCTAGGATTGTGTTGCCAACCACTGACTATCTTCTTCTTACTCTTATAGCCACAAAGAGCTCTAAGTTGCCCATCCGTCTCAAGCAAAGCATATTCAAGTGGGCTAATTAAGCTTAGAGATGAGAGAATTACCCACTTGAATGAACGGATGGATGGTGATGGCTTTGGGGGAGAGGTCTCCAGCAACCTTGGCAAGGTGATCTTCAGCTCCATTCCCTTGGGCTCTTCTTTGACAACTTCCACCTCTTTGCAAGCTTCTTTAATATCAACCTCTTCCTCTTGGTAGCTTTCTTCCAATTCAATCTCTTCTTCATTGTTCACCAAGGGCATGGGAGGTTGTGCTTCTTCTTCTTTAATCTCCATGTCAAGTCCAATGGGAGAGGATTCAAATGTAGATAAGAATTCATCAATGATTGAATCCATCTCTTGATCATCTCCTTCAAAGTCTTCAACCATGATATGCCTTGGAGGTTGTACACCCTCCTCAACATCAAATTCAAACTCCTTAGAAGGGGGCTCTATGACTGGGCTTTCCCATGGACGTTTCGCATCTCCTAAGTCTTCGACCACTTCTTCCTTTTTGATAATTTCGGCTTCCTCCACTTGTTCCAGTACAATGTCATGCTCCTTCCTGTCCACCGGAGTTTCTAGTGTCTCCTTCATACTAAGTTCTTCATTAGATTCTCCACATGAAGCCATGGGAATTCCTTGAGTGTCCGAACGTCGGGAAGCTAATCGATTTATCGCTTGCTCCAGTTGATAAAGGGTTGCATGAAATTGATCCACTGTTTCCTTGAGACGATCCTGTGATTCTTGGGTCGATGGATATGGACATGGTGCATATGAAAGTGGTAGTTCTTGGGAGTAATTGGATTGGAATTGAGGTGGCTCTGTATATGATTCATATGGCTCATAGGGTGGTTGGTTGGGTGGATAAGGGATAGGGTCATATGGAGGTGATTTGTTGTAGGTGGCTTGTGAGCATGGCGGTTCAAAGTTGTGTTGAGGAGGTGGTTCATAGGCATATGATGGGGCTTGCCGGTAACTACAAAGGGTCTACCATATCTATCATCTTGGTACGCACCTCGGAATGGCTCTTGACCATAGTAATTTGGTAGAGGTGGTTTGTCACGAAAGGGTCCACCATAACTATTGTCTTGATATGCATCACAGAATGGTTGTTGGTTATAGTGCATTGGAGGGGGTTGTTGCCAAGAGGGTTGATCAAATCCTTGTGGCTCCTCCCATCTTTGATTCTTCCAACCTTGATGCCTGTTCTCATTATAGCTTCCAATCCTTACAACAACATTGGACCCAAACTTAAAGCCAGAGAGGTGAAAACTCATAGTAGCTAATAAAAATTAAAAACAAAAATAAAAACAAATAAACAAGCAGGAAGTAAATATTTACAATAACTAATAATAAGGCACACAATTGCAATTTCCCGGCAAAGGCGCCATTTTGACGAACGTGATTTCTACTAGTAAAGAATTTTATAAAAATAATCACGTTGTAAGTATAGTTTCTAAACCAACAGAGAATCCTTTCGTACAAAATTTTTAGTTGTCACTTAAGCAAACCCAATAAAATTTATAACCGAAGTATTTAAACCTCGGGTCGTCTCTCAAGGAATTACAGGGAAGTATGATTTATTATTGGTTATGAAATTGTATCTTTTTGGGATTTTTGAAATAGGGAACAAGAAAATAAATTGGAAAGAAAATAAATTAATAACTAGAAAAACTCTTGGCAAGGTTTGAGAACTGGAATTGAACCTGGAATTGAGAAGAAGCAATCCTAAAATTAAGAGAAATCCTAATCCTAAAACCTAAGAGAGAGGAGAGAGCCTCTCTCTCTAGAAAATACATTTAAAACCTAAAATTATGAATTATGAATGTTCTTTTCATGAATGAATGTATTCCCCCACTTTATAGCCTCTAATATGTGTTTTCTGGGCCGAAAACTGTGTCAGAAACAGCCCAAAAATTGCCCCCAGCGATTTCTGATACTTTTGCAGATCGCGCAGGTCACGCATACGCGTCAGTCACGCATGCGCATCATTTGGTGAATTTTCTTGTCACGCGTACGTGTCAAGCACGCGCATGGGTCATCTTGCAGAACTCCAATCCACGGGTACGCGTCAGGTACGCACACGTGTCGTTGCAAATTTCTCCATTCCGCGCGCTCGCGTGAGCCATGCGATCGCGTCGGTGCTCGCTGGTTATCTCCTTGGTTTCTTGTGTTCCTTCCATTTTTGCATGCTTCCTTTCCATCCTCTAAACCATTCCTGCCCTATAAATCCTGAAATCACTTAACACACATATCAAGGCATCGAATGGTAATAAGAGAGGATTAATATTAGCAAATATAAGGCCAAAGAAGCATGTTTTCAATCGTAGCACAGAATTTAGGAAGGAAAATGTAAAACCATACAATTAGTATGAATAAGTGTGCAAGGACTTGATAAAAACCACTTAATTGAGCACAAGATAAATCATAAAATAGCGGTTTATCACCGCTGCTTCCAGCCGGACCGCCGCGGGCAGCACCGGAGATGCCGTTCCGCCACCACCAGCGCCGCCGTACCACCCCCCTTCCTCTTCATTTCCATTTCTATCACTGCGCCCCCAGGTTTCACTGCACCCCAATTCCTTTTTTGTTCCAACTACTCAGTTTTCATATTTCAATTCTGTTTAATTTAGGTTAGTTAGATATGCATGTTTCATAGTAGATTCTAGGTGGTTAGGTAGCTAAGTTGTGGTTAGAGGATTCTAGGTCTGATAATTGCTCCGTACCTGCTGTTTGAATTTTCTATTTTTCACTGTTGGTTGGCTGTTGTTGTTGCTGTTTCACTGTTTCATGGCTGTTTGATAATGTTCTGCCTAATGCCATAATTCTTATACGTTGCATTTGTTACTGCTGCTCGCAATTGTTGCTCAGAGTTTTTATCATATACTACTTGCATATAACTGGCTATTGCAATCTTGATTTACTTGATAGTTAGATTCTTCTAACTCTTCGTATAGTTTTCATGTCTTAATTGTTCATAAATTCATTCGGAAGTTCGAATTGTTTAACTAAATTTGGGACCAGCAAGCTTCTTTCCTATGCTTTATGATGTCTGAGTCATATAAATTTCTTTGCTCTTCATGTTATTAGCCATATCTTGAAATTCATGTGCTGCCTGAAATTGCTAACTTCTGGCATAATTTCTGATGCTGCCTTTTTGAAATTTCCTCTGATTCATCAAGTGCTCCATTTCAATTTCCATTTCAATTCTGCACTTGTACCTTTAAACTAAACCAGGCTTGATTGTTGATTGCCTTAATCTTATGCTACTGTTTTGGTTTACATTTTGCCTTGAATCTATCTTGATTGAGATTTCTGCTCAATACCATTTTACTTGCTGGTTTGATATAACTTGTTTTGAGATTCTTATAAACTGCTAATTCTGTTTGACAATTGCTGCTACTTGCATTATTATGCTGTTTGATTTTCTGGGAACACTCCTTTTACTGCCGAAATGCTGCCCAAATTTTTCTAAAAAGAAAAAACTTATTTACTTAACTTTCACCCATGATTTTACTTTGGCAATTTTGACAATGCAATTCACTTTGTTTACACCATAGTCATTTCATGAGACACTTGGCTAGTATTTCCATTTCATTTGGTTCCTTTTTCATTGCATTTGCATTGTTGATGATTTTACTTTTCTTTGTGCTTTCTTTACCTGATTTATCATCAATAATCTGCATTATCTGCTTGAATATGAGTTGTTTGTTCTTCAAGCTTGTGCACTTCTGTTAGCTAGGAACCACAGTACCAAGCCACTAACTTTAACTTCCCTTATTAACTCTTGACTTCATTGACTTCTAACTTGTCCTTCAAGTTTTACACTAACTCCTTTCAACCCCTTTCAAGGCATGTTTATTGTTGTTTCCTGACAAACAAGCATTCTGCATCTCATAGTTTTTGGATTGTGATTTTTAATGGAATTCTATGAATTTTATCTTGCATTCAGTCCAACATTCTATCTGATTCACTTCATGCTTTGATTTTCATTCCTCTTTTGCCCATCTACTGCTTAGATTGCTTAAATACTATTTGCCTTCCTGTCTTTCTGCTCTAGTTTGATAAATTATATCCTGAAATTTCTGTTTTGCAGGATGTCTAACCCAAGAGAAAAGGGAAAGGTCAAGGCCACCACGGGTAAAAGGAAAAAAGGCCAATCATCTATGGCTCTATCGGATATTTTGCATGATGATTCCTGACGTGAGAAGAACTTCACTCCGTAGGAAAAAATGGATCAATTAGTGCCTGCAACTGATCCAATCAAGTTTGCAAATCGCTACTATGAACTGAAATATGAGGTCTTTGCGAGTAAAAGGCACCTATATCTGGAAAAGACCCTCAGAATTTCACCTGAATTACAACAGTACACCACAGAGCAAATAAAACAGAGAGGCTGGTTCTTTCTAGAAAGGAATTTAACTGAGGTTAATGCATCCTGGGTTAGGGAATTTTACTGCAACTATTACAAGACAACCCTGGATACAGTACAGCTCAGAGGGAAGCAGATTTTAGTTACTGAGGAGGCCATTGAAGATAACCTCCATTTTTGGCCTAAGTCAGATGAACCAGATGGTTACTAGAAGGCTAAGGAAGCCATGAGATTTATGAGCTTTGACTGGGAGGCAGTGAAGCGCACCATAGCCGTTGATCCAGCTGTCCCATGGGTTATGGGTAAGTCGACAGTGAACCCAAAAGGAATAAAAATTATTTACCTTAATGATGAGGCTCAGATATGGCAACAAATCCTGAGCAACTATGTGATGCCGAGTACTCATGAGACTGAGGTGCCAGCTGCCATGATAACTCTCATCTGGTGCGTTATGGAAGGCAAGGACTTGTATCTTCCACGGTTCATCAGGTACTCCATGGCCAGGGTTCATGTCCGAGGCACTCTGCCATTCCCCTATTTGATTACCCAGTTGGGCCGCTAGGCTGAGGTACCCTGGGAGCCTGAGGATGAGAAGTCCCCAGCTGCCGACTGCAGAAAGATCATCCCACATGGCAAGAGATTCGAAGCTCTGGGCCACAGACCTCCCTCTCTTATCGCCTCCGCTGACGCAGCCACATCCTCTGCTGCCCCTTCAGCACTTGCTGTACCACCCACACCCACAGCACCCTCACCAGCTTTCCAGCCCATCTACCACCTTGTGCACTGACTCTTCGAGCGATTGGATCAGATGGAGCGCCACAACCAGCAGCATTATGAGCGGTCTGAGCGTCGCAATAAGCGATGCTATGAACATTTGAATCTGATGATTAGGTCAGGACACACTAACATCCCCTTCGAGCCTGACACACCATCAGAGCCATCTGAGGAGGAGGCGGATAAGCAGGAGGATGATGCACGGGCAGAGGATGAGCAGGCAGAACCCCAGCAGGCAGAGCCCCAGCAGGCAGAGCCCCAGCACGAGGAGCCTCAGCAGACACAGCCGGCAGATCCACAGGCCCCTATACAGGCAGAGCCTCAGGCACCTTCACTGCCGGAGCCCATAGAGACAGCATCAGCACACCCCTCCGAAGATGACGACCCTACACACCCAGCTTGACTGAGCATCGAGGACGATGCTATTATATAAGTGTGGGGAGGTCACCATCTCTAGCGAACTTTATTTTGGTGAACTACTTTCAGACCCTTTTTATCCTATTTTGTTTTATTTTCTGTATTTTTATTTTATTTTATTTTATCTTATTTTCTTTCCAGTACTTGCACATTTTCTTTTACTGTACTTTTGTTTATTTCTACTTTATTACATTATGCACTTTGGGCTGTATATATCTTAGATATTTAGCTTGATTTGCACTCTTAGCTTATTAGTTGTGATATAGAAAAATTGATATTATTAAGTTTAGTCTACTCTTTTTAACATATGAGAATTTGGTTTAATTGAAAATAGAGAGTAAACTAGAAATTTTTTAGATTTTCATAATCACAATGATCCACTTAGCATATATATATATATATATATATATATATATATATATATATATATATATATATATATATAATATATATATATATATATATATATATATATATATATATATATATATATATATATATATATAAGTGTTGGTAAATTGACGGCATTTTTCAAGGAATGTATTTATTTCTTTACAAAAGCCATTCAAGGATTCAATTGATTAGAGTTGAAACTCTTTATCCCTACTTGCATGATATACATGACTGATATATGGTTTGTGAGCCAAAGAACACACAACCTGTGAGATTTGAGCTTAATTACATGGTTACATTATTTAGCCATAAATTTTTATTCTTGTGTGTTTCTTCACTATGATTGTAGACTTTACTTTGTTCCATTCTATATATCCACTATTTAATGTATTTACATGCTTGCATATGATTAAGGCCATTACTTGTTTTTGCTCACTTATCCCAAATAGCCTACCCTTTAAATTACCCTTGTTAGCCACTTTGAGCCTTTAATCCCCAATTATTCTATATTTTACCACGTCACTAGCCTTAAGCAGAAAAACAAATTAAATATCCCCAAAATTGAATCTTTGGTTAGCTTAAGATAGAGATTGTGTATCAACTAAGTGTGGGGAATCATGGAAACTTGGGTTGATAGGAAGGTGTTAAATTGACAAAATATTTGGAATTTGGGTGCATACTCATGTGAAACCAAAATAATTAAAATACCATGTGCATTGATATATATTATGTTTATTCAAAAAAAATCCCTATAATAAATAAATAAGGGGACAAAATTACCACAGTATTAAATTTAATAAAAGATCAATGCAAAAGTAATAAAATTAAAAATGATTTAGTACATGAGTGTGAAATAAAAAAAGTGGGAATTATGGGTAGCTAGGCATAATTTTAGAGTTGTATAAGAGTATGTATATGTTAGGTGAGATCTTAGAATAATCAAGGATTTAATTTATAGCTCACTTAGCCATATATATATACCCTCACCTTTGCCTTAACCCCATTACAACCTTGAAAAGACCTCATGATGTTTGCATTGGTACATTAAATATTTGTTGATTGGTTAGATGAAGAACAAAGTTTTAGAAAGCATGACTAGAGAAGAGTAGAGTGATTAACCCTAAACACTGAATGATTAGAGTGCATATACAAATCCAATGAGGGTTCAATAGCTCATTTCCATATATCCATGTTTGACCATTGTTTATCTTGCAAGTTTGTGAACTCTTTTGATTGACTCATCTCAACTGTGAATGTGTTTTAACATGATTTAACTACATGTAAGCTTTATATATCTAGGTGGATAGTAACTAGAATTGCATGATTCATTTAAGTAGCTTGCATTTAGATAGATTGTATTGCATAGATTCCACCATTCTACCTTCACTCTTTTTTTTCAATTTCTCTTAAGTTGAGCATGAGGACATGCTAATGTTTAAGTGTGGGGAGGTTGATAAACCACTATTTTATGATTTATCCTGTGCTTCAACTGAGTGGTTTTTATCAAGTCTTTACTCACTTATTAATATAATTTGCATGGTTTTACAATTCCTTCCTTATTCTGTGATATATGTGAAAACATGTTTCCTAGGCCTTAAAACTGTTAATATTAATTACCCTTTATTACCATTCGAAGCCGTGATCCATGTGTTAAGTATTTTCAGGCTTTATAGGGCTGGAATGGCTTAGAGGATAGAAAGAAAACATGCAAAAGTGGAAGGAACGCGCGAAAATGAAGTATTTGAGAAACTGACAGTGACGCGCACGCATGGACAATGCGAACGCGTGCCTAGCGCAGAGCACGAGCGATGCGTATGCGTGACAAGGAAAATTTCCAAATAATTCGGTGAACGCTGCGGAGCAGGGGAGAATGTGGTGGGCCCATCACACATCACAACAGGCTCCCAATCCCCCCATGGGGGTGCCGGAAGCCCCTGATCCGATGTGGTTGAAAAACCGCATTGAAAAAGTTTTCTTTATAATAAAAGGTAGGAAACCAAGGAAGGACATGCTCCAGAAGCTTTTTGATGATCTTAGACTGGAAACGGCTTCTCCGCTCAAACTGCAGCAAATCTTAAGAATTCTCGAACAAATGAAATGGAATTCTAGCCTTAAAGGTCGCGCACGCGTGACTGACGCCACGTGCAGAAAGTTGCAGAATTCGCCCTCAGTGATTTTTGGGCTCTTTTTCGACCCAAATCCAAGCCCGAGAACACAAAATAGAGGCTGGAGAATGGAGGAATCAAACTCATTCATCAATCATTCACTGAATACTCACAATTTTAGGTTTTAGATGTAGTTTTCTAGAGAGAGATGCTCTCTCCTCTCTCCTAGGTTTTAGGATTTAGGATTTTTTCTGCATTCCAGGTTCAATGTTCCTTTAATTTAATTTCTCATCTACTTTTATTTATTCTAGTGCTTTGATTTATCTATTTCACTTGTTTAATTACTTATGTTTCCAATTTGGTTTTTGAACCTTCCAATGTTAGAATTGATTTTATATTTAATGCAAATTGAGGTATTTTAGATTTATGATTTTAATTTAGCTTTTTACATTTTTAGCTTGAATTGATTAATTGGTGACACTTGAGTTATCAAACTCTATTGTTGATTGATAATTGGAATTTGCTGGTTGATTTGGACCCCACTAAAGCTAGTCTTTCCTTAGGAGTTGACTAGGACTTGAGGAATCCCATTAATTGGTCCACTTGACTTTCCTTTATTTAGTAAGGGTTAACTAAGTGGGAGTAATAAACAATTCTCATCACAATTGATAAGGATAACTAGGATAGGATTTTCAGTTTTCATACCTTGCTAAGAGCTTTATTAGTTATTAATTTACTTTCTTACAATTTACTTTTCCTTGTTCCTTATTCAAAAATCCCAAAAAAGATAATTTTCCATAACCAATAATAAATCATACTTTTCTGCAATTCCTTGAGAGATGACCCGAGGTTTAAATACTTCGGTTATCAATTTTATTAGGGGTTTGTTACTTGTGACAACCAAAACTTTTGCACGAAAGGATTCTTTGCTGGTTTAGAAACTATACTAGCAAAGAGAATTTATTTGTGAATTTATTTTGTTCAGCGCGTCCTTTGCGCGTGCGCGTGGATGGCAAAATATCAACTCCCAGCTTCCGTGCCATCCACGCGTGCACGTCATGTACGCATGCGCGTCAGTGGCAAATCTTCAATCCTAAATTTGAATTTTGTCGCAAGTGCTCGTTCAGATAACGTAGCGCTCTCTTTGTAAACGAGCGCTGATCACATCCACGCGTACGCGTCATGCACGCGTACGTGTGGGTCTTCCAGAATTCTTGCCCTACGCGTAAGCATCCTGTACGTGTGCGCGACGTTAGAGAGTGTAGCGTTCTTCAATTGAGTGCAACGCTCTTCTACAATGCTTATTTATCTGCTTTTTCTTTTCATCTTTTCACCTGCCATCAATCAAACAAGCAATCAAAGTCTCACCACAATCATAATGTTTTGCATCATTCATAATAATCACCTAATTCTTGCATAAATCTCATGATTTTGTATAAAATTAATAATGTTTGATTGAATCAAGATAAACATGGAATTCCACTCCAATTAATTACTTATTGTGCAAGGAAGTGTATGAAACCTAATGAAAATAGGTAAAAATGCCTAGTAAAATATGCACAAAATGACATGTCATCAACTGCCTAAAAGGCCCTTGTTGTGCATATGCTTATATCATGCATACGCGTGAAAGCCCTACGTTGTACGTGAGATCTCTCACGTACTATGTGAGAAGTGATGGTCGTGCGTACGCGCACTGCAAACCCCGAGTAATTAGTGAATAATTAGTTAATAAATTAATTATTAATCAAATAAATTAGAAAATAGAATTTTATGATTTAGTGAGGTAGAACTAATTAAAATAAGAATTTTGACTCCAATTTTAAAGAATTTGGCCCAAGATTGGGCCAAAACGGATGAACCGGGCCCGTATTGGGCCCAATGCCCAATATATTTAACTACACCCCCCATGAGCTCATAGCTCATTCAGCATAAGAAACAATGAGAGAGAGTGCAGAACGGTGGAAAGCAAGGGGAAGAACAAAACCCTTGCTCTTGAAATTTCAACCCAACGTAACTTTTGATCCGGAGCTCTGATTGACGAGCCGTCAGCGGCCACGCAGTCGTCTTGGAATTCTTTACAAAGCCCACTACTGAATTTGGTAAGAAAACCACATTTTAATCCTCATCCTTGCTTCCCCCAATTTCAAAAGTATTGAGTAATTATGTTGAGATTTTGTGTAATTTCGGTGTTTAGGATCGAATTAGCTTACAAGAGTTGTCGGGTTTAGCTCGCTTGAGCTATAAGTCAAGTAAGAACCCTCAAACCCTTGGTATATATGTTGAATTAGTGAACTCTATATTGATTATAGTGATAATTGTGATGTTAGATCGAAATTGCTTGTTGGTTGGAGTTAATTTGAGAAATTGGAAGCTAGAGGATTAACTTTGGAGGCTGGGTTTCGTTGGCGAGGGGCCAAAGTTGAGGAGCTCGTGGTATGGTGAATACTTGAGATGTTCATTGCGTTAGGAAGAATCGACCAAGGTATGGTTTCGGTTTCTCGTAACTAAAATGTAATGTATCATGAAAACTTAGGCTAGTTGACCATAGGATAGGATTGAATTATTTATGTTATTGATGATTAGATTTGGTGGACATGTATGAGGGTTGGTAATGTTGAGATGTGTGATATTGTATGTGAATATTGGCAATGAAAATGTTGATGATATTGGAAAGTTGATGTTGTTTATGATGTTGGTATAATGTGTTTGAGAACTTGGGTTATAGAATTGAAATGGTAAATTGGTGTGTATGATGAAGTTGTGGGATGGATAAGAAAGATTGAAATATGAATTGTGATTGAGAAAGTGAAGAAAGGATGGGTTGTAAGTGAATGTGATATGTGATCCCCCGGGTAGTAGGTAGTGACGTCGTTCACTTGCTCTGGGTATGAGATGAGGAAGGAGAATTATGAAAATTGAGTTTAATTATGGAATTTTGAATGATTATTAAAGAATTGATATGATAATGAATTTTTGAATGAGAAACCTGGGCAATAGCAAGGATTGTGGTTCGTCCCGCTTGCTCCAGGTCAGTGATTGTGCCGCCTGGGTAGTAGCAGCAGTAGTCGAATTATTCTGCTTGCTCGAGGTTGAGCTTTAAAACAACCGCCTGGGTAGTAGCCACAGTAGTGGTTATTCCACTGGCTCTAGGTTAAGTGGGTAGTAGCAAGTGGGCTATATGATTATTATGCTTACTTGCTAAATTTGCTACCTGCTGTAATTGTATTCTACCTCTGTTTGCTTTGTCTGCTTTGTTTGTCTATGTGGTTCTACTGGTATTTTGGAGGATTTGGAAGAAGGCGGATGATGGAGGGTTTGGATAGAATTTTGGTTAAGTTTAGGAACCTTAGAGAACCTCCTGTGTTTATGGCTTATTTATGGTTGTATGGAATAGTTTTAAGCTTGTAATTTATTGTCAGAAGTTCTAAGATCGCCTCTGGCTTTTCCGGGACCTTATATGTTAGTTATGTGGGAACCATTACCATGCTGAGAACCTCTAGTTCTCACCCTATACATATTTTTGTGGTTTTCAAATGCAGGTTGAGAGGCACCTCGCTAAGGCATTCTGGGGGCTCTAATCAGCGAAAGATCCTTATATTTTGGGTTTATGTTTGGTTATGTTGTACATATAGATATGTTTATATCTCCACTGTATATGTATTTTATGTTTGATCCCTCTTAGAGGTTGAATTGGAGAAACGGGTTATATAATTGTATTTTGGGTCTTTTGGGTATATATATATATGCTCTGGCCGGTTTAAACTTCACGAGCCAAGTCAGAGGCTTTGTTATCTGTATCCTTGGAAGTATTCTCTTATGTATATATAGTTATGTTCGCTTACTCTTATTCTTTCCAGTTTACACTTATCGGTTACGTGAGTGATGCGCTTTTCCGTTTAACACTTTGCTTTAAACTTTCCTTCAAAGGCTCCTAGATAAAAACCCCTTTCGTCTATATTATCTATATAATTTTACTTTTAGAGGTCATAATACCTCGCCACCTCTGTTTTATGACTTAAGCATAAGACTCTGTGTGGTAGGGTGTTACATGCACCGCATGCGTATGCATGACATGTGAAATGCCTCCATGTTATATGTGAGATCTCTTGCGTACTACGTGAGAAGTGATGGTCATGCATACGTACGCTGCATGCGTACGCATGACATGTGAAATGCCCCCACGTTGTACGTGATAGCCCTCACATAGTACGCTATTTGCATTTGCTTCTTCCAGCGTACTTTCTCCTTCTAGGGAATTTTCTGTTAATTACAAAAAACTTTCTTCTTGTCATAGTAAGTTACTGTTTGTTATAGAGAGCTCTCTGTTTGTTGCTCTCTATCCTCTTTTTTGTTTTGTTTCTTTCTGTTTTCCTTCTAAAGCTTCCTATCATCAAAGAAATTCAACTAATCAAAGTATTGTTCATTCTAACCTTAATTTCATTGCTTAATCAGCAAGAATTCTTAATAAATCAATTAAATGGTGGAATGAAAAACACTAAGGACGTGGATGCATGATTATTGCAGTAGAAAAATTTTCTTTTATATATCTTCTTATGATAATTCTGAAACTCCTATGGTGAGACCGTGTGGTTAGGTTCTCACCCGCTAAAAATTTTTCTTTTCAGGACAGACGAAGAGTTTAAGGTGTTTCTTCTACGCATCTCGTGTTGTATATTTATATATTAGTTATAATTTTTCCTCGCCTTAGTTTTTATATTTCTATAAAGAGGGATAAAAATTATAATTTTAAGTTATATTGGTATAATACCTGATTATATTATCCTTATATGTTTAAAAGTGCTGTTATGACTCGTATGTATGTATGAAAATACGAAAAGAGAAAAATGTTCTTTCGATTTTCAAAGAAAAATCCGATGAGGTTTTAGTTAAAGGCTCCTATTCTATTATTAAGTATATAGGAGTCGTCAAAATATCCTCGCTATCAGAGTGGTGCAGCTGGAAGTATGACATTCTGATAGTAAAGATGTTACACTGCCAAGCCATTAAGCACTAAGAGGGGAGAGAGAGAGAGTTCGTGGAGGAGAAGAGCCAGAGGAGTAAAAATGAGCTAGAGAGAGGAAGTAGAATCACCGCTGCCACTGGAGGGGAGCCTGGCCATCCTCGTCACTGCCATGCACCATCGTCGCTACCAGAGCCATCGTTGGGCCACTTGATGACACATCATCTTAAGTAGTTTACAAATTATTTTTCTTATTTATTTTCTTAGGTTTTAATTAAATTTCTTATTATTTCTAAAAGAATTTAATAAATAATCAAATATTTGGAGTTAGAATAGTATTTTTATGTTTTCAGGAATTTTTGGCCCAAAAAGTAGCAAAAATCAAGGTTATTTCACAAGGCACAAAGTGTAGCCCAAGAAGTGTGGCCCACGAAGTGTAGCTCAAGGAAAATGAAGACGCACGCATAGGATGGACGCCAACACACAAAGAAGCATCCATGGCACAGGCACCCACGCCTAGCAGAACCTCTCTGCACCTGGCGGCTAGCCCCCTAGGCCAAGAGGCCATTCTTCATACCCGGCGGCCCCCCATGCATGCTAACTCCATGCCCGGTATGGACGGATAAACCCCAATTTTGTGGTTTATCTTATGCTTATTTTAGGAGATTTTATCACATTTTTCCACATTTATTCAATGAAATAGCATGGTTTTGTAATTCTCCCTTAATTTGTGCTTAAGTGTAAAAACATGCTTTTTAGGCCCTTAAATTGGTGATTTTAATTCACTTTAATTCCATTCGATGCCTTGATGTGTTTGTTGAGTGATTTCAGGTTTATAAGGTAAGTATTGGATGGAAAAAATGAAGAGGAAAGCATGCAAGTAGAGAATTCATGAAGAAATGAGAAAAATGGAGAATTGAGGACTACGCGCACGTGTCATGCACGCGTACGCATGCATTGAAGTTTCACAAGCCACGAACACGTGTTAAGCACGCGTACACGTGAGTAGAGTTTTTGCCAGCGACGCGTCGATGTTCACACGTGACCCACTTAAAGTGAAATCATTGGGGGCAATTTCTGAGTTGCCGAGGCCCAATTCCAACTCGTTTCTGATGGTATTTGATGCAGAATTGAAGATTGAGCAAGGGGGAGCACTTAGTTAGTCATGATGAGCTTTTAGTTAGTTTTCTAGAGAGAGAAGCTCCCTCTTCTCTCTAGAATTAGGTTAGGATTAGGTTAACTTCTCTTAGATCTAGATTTGATTAATTGATTTTATCTTGTTTCCTCTACAATTCCTTGTTCTAATACTTCACTTCTTCTTGGTTCTTTTGTTAGTTTTACTTTTATGCTTCTTCCATGTTCATGAATGCTCATGTTGGATTTGGTTTGCATTTAATGAAATTTGATGTTTGATGTTTTTTTATTATTAATTTGAGTTGTGAATTTTACTTTCCTTGCAATTGGTAACTGGTAGATTTATATTTCTTGCACTTTTACTATGCTTTCCTTTTATGCCTTCCAAGTGTTTGATAAAATGCTTGGTTGGATGTTAGAGTAGATTTTGAGCATTCTTGGCCTGGAAAGAGTATTTAGGCAATCTTGAGTCATGAAAACCCAACCTATGTTGGTGATCTAGAGTTGTTAGCTAGTATTGTTTCCATTAACTCTAATCTCTTGCTAATTCACTTAGTGAGTTGATTAGGACATTTGGATTGAGATTAGCTAGTCTTATTAGACTTTTTTCGAGTGTGAAGATAACATGATACCTTCTTCCATCGTCGGGGATGACGTAATAAGATAAATTCTTGTTTATTATTGTGACATGATTAACTAGTCTTGTTTGACGTTCTCCCTATGTGAAGATGACATGATACCTTATTCCATTTGTTGGAGTTGACTAAATAAGATGAATCAATCATTGTGTGACTAGGATAGAAAGCCTATATTCTCAAACCTTGCCATGAATGTCTCTCTCTTTATTATTTGCTTTCTTTAGTCACTTACTTGATTTACTCTTCTTGTCATTTAAATTCTTGTCCATTTAATTTCTTGCCCCTCTTATCAATCAAACCCCTTGTTCTTTGATGAGCGGATAATTTATACGCTTTTTGGCATTGTTTTTAGTATGTTTTTAGTAGGAACTAGTTACTTTTAGGGATGTTTTTATTAGTTTCTAGGCAAAATTCATATTTCTAGACTTTACTATGAGTTTTTGTGTTTTTCTGTAATTTCAGGTATTTTCTGACTGAAATTGAGGGAGTTGAGCAAAAATCTGAATCAGACTGAAAAAGGACTGCTGATGCTGTTGGATTCTGACCTCCCTGCACTCAAAGTGGCTTTTTTGGAGCTACAGAACTTCAAATGGCGCGTTTTCAATTGCGTTGGAAAGTAGACATCCAGGGCTTTCCAGAAATATATAATAGTCCAAACTTTGCTCAAGGATAGATGACGTAAACTGGCGTTCAATGCCAGCTCTCTGCCCAATTCTGGCGTCCAGCGCCAGAAACAAGTTGCAAGTTGGAGTTCAACGCCAGAAAAGGATCCAAAGCTGGCGTTGAACGCCCAAAACAGCCCTATGCACGTGAGAAGCTTTGGTCTCAGTCCCAGCACACATCAAGTGGGCCCCAGAAGTGGATTTCTGCACCATCTATCATAGTTTACTCATTCTCTGTAAACCTAGGTTACTAGTTTAGTATTTAAACAACTTTTAGAGATTTATTTTGTATCTCATGACATTTTAGATCTGAACTTTGTACTCTTTGACGGCATGAGTCTCTAAACTCCATTGTTGGGGGTGAGGAGCTCTGCTGTGTCTCGATGAATTAATGCACGTATTTCTGTTTTCTATTCAAACATGCGTGTTCCTATCTAAGATATTCATTCGCACTTCAACATGAATGTGATGAACGTGACAATCATCATCATTCCCCCACGAACACGTGCCTGACAACCACTTCCATTCCACTATAGAATGAATGAATATCTCTTGGATCTCTTAATCAGAATCTTCGTGGTATAAGCTAGATTGATGGCGGCATTCATGAGAGTCCAGAAAGTCTAAACCTTGTCTGTGGTTTTTCGAGTAGGACTCTGGGATTGAATGACTGTGACGTGCTTCAAACTCGTGAGTGCTGGGCGTAGTGACAGATGCAAAAGGATAGTAAATCCTATTCCGGTACGATTGAGAACCTGCAGATGATTAGCCGTGCGGTGACAGCGCACCTGGACCCTTTTCACTGGAAGGATGGATGGTAGCCATTGACAACGGTGATCCACCAACACACAGCTTGCCATAGGAGGAACGTGCGTGCGCGAACAAGAAGGCAGAGGAAAGCAGAGATTCAGAAGACAAAGCATCTCCAAAACTCCAACACATTCTCCATTATTGCATAACAAGTATTTATTTCATGCTCTGTTATTCCTTGCAATCAGATTTGATAAGTGAATTGTTTTATTGTTTTCCTGACTAAGAGTTACAAGATAACCATAGCTTGCTTCAAGGCAACAATCTCCGTGGGATCGACCCTTACTCACGTAAGGTATTACTTGGACGACCCAGTGCACTTGCTGGTTAGTGGTACGAGTTGTAAAAAGTGTGATTTACAATTCGTGCACCAAGTTTTTGGCGCCGTTGCCAGGGATTGTTCGTGTTTGGACAACTAACGGTTTATTTTGTTGCTTAGATTAGGAAAAATTTCCCTTTTTAGTTTAGAGTCTCTTATTATTGTCGTGTTAAAATTTTAGAATCCTTATTTTCTTTTTTTAAAATATTTTTTCAAAAATAATTTTTCTATTAAATCCTGTGCCAAACTTTAAGTTTGGTGTTTTCTTGTTGATTTTTCTGTGTTTTTCGAAAATTTTAAGTTTGGTGTTCTTCCTTCATGTTCTTGTGTTCTTGTGAGTCTTCAAAGTGTTCTTGAGTTTTCCTTGTGTCTTGATCTTAAAATTTTTAAGTTTGGTGTTCCTTGGTGTTTTCCCTCCAAAATTTTTGAAAACTAGGAGCATTAGATCTAAAAATTTTAAATTTTGTGCTATTTTATTGTTTTTCTCTTTCCTCACTAAAGTCAAAAATATCTTTTCTCTCTATTTCTAAAACAAATTTTCGAAATTTATTTCTAAAATTCAGATTTTTTTCAAAATTTAAAATCTTTTCCAAATCATATCTTTTTCAAAACTTCCTGACCACTTTCTCTCCCCTCATTTTTTCGAAAATCTTCACCTATTTTTATTTATTTTACATCATCTCCCTTTCTCCATCATGGATCTAAGTGGAAATGAATAGTCCAGGAGGACTCTGGGGTCATATGCTAACCCCTCTACTGCTTCATATGGGAGTAGTATCTGCATACCCTCCATTGGAGTCAGTAGCTTTGAGTTGAATCCTCAGCTCATTATCATGGTGCAGCAAAGTTGCCAGTATTCCGATCTTCCACAGAAAGAACCTACAGAGTTTCTGGCACAGTTTTTACAGATTGCTGACACAGTACATGATAAGGAAGTAGATTAGGATGTCTACAGATTATTACTGTTTCCATTTGCTGTAAAAGACCAAGCTAAGAGGTGGTTAAATAACCAACCTAATGCCAGCATAAGGACATGGAAACAGCTGACAGAAAAATTCCTGAATCAATACTTTCCTCCAAAATGGATGACACAGCTAAGGCTGGACATCCAAGGCTTTAAACAAGGAGATAATGAATCTTGAATCTCTTTATGATGCCTGGGAGAGATACAGAGAGATGCTACGAAAATGCCCCTCTGAAATGTTTTCAGAGTGGGTTCAGTTAGACATCTTCTATTATGGGCTTGCAGAGGGAGCTCAGATGTCTCTAGATTGCTCAGCTGGTAGATCTATCCACATGAGAAAGACAATTGAAGAAGCTCAAGAGCTCATTGATACAGTTGCTAGAAATCAGCATCTGTACCTAAGTTGTGACTCTTCCATGAAAGAAGAGGCAAAAACAGTAACTGCTGAACTCAGTCCTGCAGAGCAAGCTGCTGAATTCAATCATCAATTGGATTTTCTAACAAAGCAGTTAGCTGAATTCAAGGATAAACTACAAGAGACAAGGATGGCTAATATAAACATGGAAGAACAATTGAAGAAAACAAAGCAGCAGCTGTCAAGACAAATAACAGAAGAATGCCAAGCAGTTCAATTAAGAAGTGGGAAAGCACTAAATACCCCACCTTAAGGCAGCAGGAAACCAAGAAATGAGCAAACCACCCAAAATCCATCTGAGGACAGTAAGAGCCCAGGGAAAAGTAATTCTGGCGCTAAAATGCCAGAAGTTGGGTGGAAGGCTGGCGCTGAACGCCCAGACCATGCCCAAGACTGGCGTTCAACGCCAGTAACAAGCAAGGACTGGCGTTCAATGCCAGAAACAAGCAAAGATCTGGCGCTGAACGCCCAAAATGGGCACAGTTCTGGCGTTCAGACGCCAGGAACAGACAAGGAGTTGGCGTCTAACGTCACTCCAGCTTCTAACTCTGGCACTCCATTCCCAGTGAGGGATCAGACACACACAAGTGCTGATGACAACCCTTCTAAAAAGGCTTCTTCAACCACTTCTGTAGGCAATAAACCTACAGCAACTAAGGTTGAGGAATATAAAGCCAAGATACCTTATCCTCAAAAACTCCGGAAAGAGGAGCAGGATAAGCAATTTGCTCGCTTTGCAGATTATCTCAGAACTCTTGAAATAAAGATTCCATTTGCAGAGGCACTTGAGCAAATACCTTCTTATGCCAAGTTCATGAAAGAGATCTTGAGTCATAAGAAGGATTGGAGAGAAACTGAAAGAGTTCTCCTCACTGAAGAATGCAGTGCAGTCATTCTAAAAAGCTTTCCTGAAAAGCTTAAAGACCTTGGGAGTTTTATGATACCATGCACATTAGAAGGTAATTGCACCAAGACAGCTTTATGTGATCTTGGGGCAAGCATCAACCTAATACCTGCATCCACTATCAGAAAGCTTGGTTTAACTGAAGAAGTTAAACCAACCCGGATATGTCTCCAACTTGCTGATGGCTCCATTAAATACCCATCAGGCGTGATTGAAGACATGATCGTCAGAGTTGGGCCATTCACCTTTCCCACAGACTTTGTAGTGCTGGAAATGGAGGAGCACAAGAGTGCTACTCTCATTCTAGGAAGACCCTTCCTAGCAACTGGACGAACTCTCATTGATGTCCAACAGGGGGAAATAACCCTGAGAGTCAATGATGATGAGTTTAAGTTGAATGCTGTCAAAGCCATGCAGCATCCAGACACATCAAAAGACTGCATGAAAGTTGATCTTATTGACTCTTTGGTAGAAGAGATCAAGATGGCTGAGAGTCTCGAATCAGAGTTGGAAGACATCTTTAAAGATGTTCAGCCTGATTTGGAGGATTCAGAGGAGATGGAAGAGCCTCTGAAATTTCCTCTGGAAAAGGAAAAACCTCCTAAACCCGAGCTCAAACCATTACCACCATCCCTGAAATATGTATTTCTAGGAGAAGGTGACACTTTTCCAGTGATCATAAGCTCTGCTCTAAATCCACAGGAAGAGGAAGCACTTATTCAAGTGCTAAGGACACACAAGACAGCTCTTGGGTGGTCCATAGGTGACCTTAAGGGCATAAGCCCAGCTAGATGCATGCACAAAATCTTATTGGAGGATAATGCTAAACCAGTGGTTCAACCACAGAGGCGGCTAAATCCAGCCATGAAGGAAGTAGTGCGGAAAGAGGTCACCAAATTACTAGAGGCTGGGATTATTTATCCTATTTCTGACAGCCCCTGGGTGAGCCCTGTCCAAGTTGTCCCCAAAAAGGGAGGCATGACAGTGGTTCATAATGAAAAGAATGAACTGGTTCCTACAAGAACAGTTACAGGGTGGCGCATGTGTATTGACTACAGAAGGCTCAATACAGCCACCAGAAAGGATCATTTTCCTTTACCATTCATAGACCAGATGCTAGAAAGGCTGGCAAGTCATGATTATTACTGCTTTTTGGATGGCTACTCAAGCTATAACCAGATTGCAGTAGATCCCCAGGATCAAGAGAAAACAGCATTCACATGTCCATCTGGAGTGTTTGCTTATAGAAGGATGCCATTTGGGCTGTGTAATGCGCCTGCAACCTTCCAGAGATGCATGCTCTCTATTTTCTCTGATATGGTGGAAAATTTTCTGGAAGTCTTTATGGATGACTTCTCAGTATATGGAGACTCATTCAGCGCCTGTCTTGATCACCTGAAACTTGTTCTGAAGAGATGCCAAGAGACCAACCTAATTTTAAACTGGGAAAAATGTCACTTCATGGTGACTGAAGGGATTGTCCTTGGGCATAAAATCTCAAACAAAGGAATAGAGGTGGATCAAGCAAAAATAGAGGTAATTGAAAAATTACCACCACCTGCCAATGTTAAGGCAATCAGAAGCTTTCTGGGGCATGCAGGATTCTATAGAAGGTTTATAAAGGATTTTTCAAAAATCGCAAAACCTCTAAGCAATCTGCTAGCTGCTGACACGCCATTTGTGTTTAACACAGAGTGTCTGCAGGTGTTTGAAACGCTGAAAGCCAAGCTGGTCACAGCACCAGTTATTTCTGCACCAGACTGGACATTACCATTTGAGCTAATGTGTGATGCCAGTGATCACACCATTGGTGCAGTGCTGGGGCAGAGGCATGACAAGCTTCTGCACGTCATTTATTATGCTAGCCGCGTTTTAAATAATGCCCAGAAAAATTACACAACCACAGAAAAAGAATTGCTTGCAGTGGTTTATGCCATTGACAAGTTCAGATCATACTTAGTAGGATCAAAAGTGATTGTGTATACTGACCATGCTGCTCTTAAATATCTACTCACAAAGCAAGATTCAAAACCCAGGCTCATCAGATGGGTGTTACTTCTGCAAGAGTTTGATATAGAAATAAGAGACAAAAAAGGGACAGAGAACCAAGTGGCTGATCATCTGTCCCGGATAGAGCCAGTAGAAGGGACGCCCCTCCCCTCTCTTGAGATCTTTGAGACTTTTCCGGATGAGCATTTATTTGCCATTAAGGAAACACCATGGTTTGCCGATATTGCAAACTATAAAGCTGCAAGGTTCATACCCAAGGAGTACAACAGGCAACAAAAGAAGAAATTAATTACTGATGCAAAGTACTACTTGTGGGATGAACCTTATCTCTTTAAGAGATGTGCAGACGGAATGATCCGTAGGTGTGTGCCTAGAGAAGAAGCACAGAGGATCCTATGTCATTGCCATGGATCTCAGTATGGAGGCCATTTCGGAGGTGAGCGAACAGCCACCAAGGTTCTCCAATGTAGCTTCTATTGGCCCACACTCTTTAGAGATTCCCGAGAGTTTGTACGTAACTGTGACAGTTGCCAAAGAGCTGGTAATCTGCCTCATGGTTACGCCATGCCTCAACAAGGAATCTTGGAGATTGAGTTGTTTGACGTATGGGGAATTGACTTCATGGGACCTTTCCCACCATCATACTCAAACACTTATATTCTGGTGGCAGTTGACTATGTATCAAAGTGGGTTGAGGCCATTGCCACACCTACCAATGATACTAAAACAGTGCTGAAGTTCCTCTAGAAACATATCTTTAGCAGGTTTGGTGTCCCTAGAGTACTAATCAGTGATGGGGGCACTCACTTCTGCAACAAACAGCTTTACTCTGCCATGGTTCGGTATGGGATTCGCCACAAGGTAGCGACTCCATATCATCCACAGACAAATGGGCAAGCTGAAGTCTCTAACAGAGAACTAAAAAGAATCCTGAAACGGACTGTAAGTACCCGTAGAAAGGATTGGGCACGAAGCTTGGATGATGCTCTGTGGGCTTACAGAACAGCATTCAAGACTCCTATAGGGACCTCTCCATACCAACTGGTGTATGGTAAGGCATGCCACCTGCCCGTGGAACTGGAACATAAAGCCTACTGGGCAACCAGATTCCTAAACTTTGATGCTAAATTAGCTGGAGAAAAAAGATTGCTCCAGCTGAATGAGCTAGAGGAATTCAGATTCACTGCTTTCGAAAATGCCAAGCTTTATAAAGAAAAATAAAAAAGGTGGCATGACAGAAAGCTGTCATCTAGAATCTTTGAACCAAGACAAAAGGTTCTGTTGTTTAACTCTAGGCTCAAGCTATTCCCCGGGAAACTGAAGTCCCGGTGGAGGGGACCATATGTGATTACAAGTGTATCACCATATGGTTATGTGGAGCTTCAAGATATTGATTCTGATAAGAAGTTCATTGTTAATGGACAGAGAATCAAGCACTATCTTGAAGGCAATGTTGAGCAAGAGTGCTCAAGGCTGAGGCTAGATTAAAAACTCAGCAAGGTCAAGCTATTGACATTAAAGAAGCGCTTGTTGGGAGGCAACCCAATTTTTATTTATCTAATTTTCATTTTCATTGTTTTTCATGTTTTATTAGGTTCATGATCATGTGGAGTCACAAAATAAATATAAAAATTGAAAACAGAATCAAAAACAGCAGAAGAAAAATCACACCCTGGAGGAGGATCTCACTAGCGTTTAAACGCCAGTAAGGAGCATCTGTCTGGCGTTCAACGCCAGAACAGAGCATGTTTCTGGCGTTGAACGCCAGAAACAAGTAGCATCCTGGCATTCAGACGCCAGAAATGCACAGTGAAGAAGAGCTGGCGCTGAATGCCAGAAACAAGCATCTGGCTGGCGTTCAACGCCAGAAATATGCTGCATCTGGGCGTTGAACGCCCAGAACAAGCATCAGTTCGGCGTTTAAATGCCAGAATTGCATGCAAAGGCATTTTACATACCTAATTGGTGCAGGGATGTAAATGCCTTGACACATAAGGATCTATGGACCCCACAGGATCCCCACCTTCCCTCCTCATAATCCTAGTTTTTTTTCCACATCTTCTTCTTCATCTATTCCTTCTTCTTTTGCTCGAGGGCGAGCAACATTCTAAGTTTGGTGTGGTAAAACAATTATGTAAAGGATCTATAGCTCAGTGGTAGAACATGTGGCTACAAATCAAGAGATCCCTGAGATACCTCAGGGGATGCACATCCCTCCACATAATTATTGGATGCAACTGAGGATAGAAATACCAAAAATCACTAGGGATCAAACCACAAAGGCAAGGAAGAGACATAGAAGAGCTCAAGAACATCATTGGTTCCTCAAAAAGGAAACGCCATCATCACTAAGGTGGACTCATTCCTTGTTCTTACTTACTCTATTTTTTGTTTTCTTTATGTTAAGTGCTTATCCATGTTTGTGTCTCATTACATGATCATTAGTATTTAGTAACTATGTCTTAAAGTTATGAATGTCCTATGAATCCATCACCTCTCTTAAATGAAAAATGTTTTAATTCAAAAGAACAAGAAGTACATGAGTTTCGAATTTATCCTTGAACTTAGTTTCATTATATTGATGTGGTGACAATACTTCTTGTTTTCTGAATGAATGCTTGAACAGTGCATATGTCTTTTGAAGTTGTTGTTTTAGAATGTTAAATATGTTGGCTCTTGAAAGAATGATGACAAGGAGACATGTTATTTGATAATCTGAAAAATCATAAAAATGATTCTTGAAGCAAGAAAAAGCAGCAAAGAACAATGCTTGCAGAAAAAAATAGCGAAAAAAAAGGAGGAAAAAGAAAAAGCAAGCAGAAAAAGCCAAAAGCTCTTAAAACCAAAAGGCAAGAGCAAAAAGCCAATAACCCTTAAAACCAAAAGGCAAGGGTAAATAAAGAGGATCCCAAGGCTTTGAGCATCAGTGGATAGGAGGGCCTAAAGGAATAAAATCCTGGCCTAAGCGGCTAAACCAAGCTGTCCCTAACCATGTGCTTGTGGCGTGAAGGTGTCAAGTGAAAACTTGAGACTGAGCGGTTAAAGTCAAGGTCCAAAGCAAAAAAAAAAAAAAAAAAGAGTGTGCTTAAGAACCCTGGACACCTCTAATTGGGGACTTTAGCAAAGCTGAGTCACAATCCGAAAAGGTTCACCCAATTATGTGTCTGTGGCATTTATGTATCCGGTGGTAATACTGGAAAACAAAGTGCTTAGGGCCACGACCAAGACTCATAAGGTAGCTGTGTTCAAGAATCATCATACTGAACTAGGAGAATCAATAACATTATCTGAACTCTAAGTTCCTATAGATGCCAATCATTCTGAACTTCAATGGATAAAGTGAGATGCCAAAACTATTCAAGAGGCAAAAAGCTACAAGTCCCGCTCATCTGATTGGAAATATGTTTCATTGATAGTTTGGAATTTATAGTATATTCTCTTCTTTTTATCCTATTTGAGTTTCAGTTACTTGGGGACAAGCAACAAATTAAGTTTGGTGTTGTGATGAGCGGATAATTTATACGCTTTTTGGCATTGTTTTTAGTATGTTTTTAGTAGGAACTAGTTACTTTTAGGGATGTTTTTATTAGTTTCTAGGCAAAATTCATATTTCTGGACTTTACTATGAGTTTGTGTGTTTTTCTGTAATTTCAGGTATTTTCTAGCTGAAATTGAGGGAGCTGAGCAAAAATCTGAATCAGGCTGAAAAAGGACTGCTGATGTTGTTGGATTCTGACCTCCCTGCACTCAAAGTAGATTTTTTGGAGCTACAGACCTCCAAATGGCGCGTTTTTAATTGCGTTGGAAAGTAGACATCCAGGGCTTTCCAGCAATATATAATAGTCCATACTTTGCTCAAGGATAGATGACGTAAACTGGCGTTCAACTCCAGCTCTCTGCCCAATTCTGGCGTCCAGCGCCAGAAACAAGTTGCAAGTTGGAGTTCAACGCCAGAAAAGGATCCAAAGCTGGCGTTGAACGCCCAAAACAGCCCTATGCACGTGAGAAGCTTTGGTCTCAGTCCCAGCACACATCAAGTGGGCCCCAGAAGTGGATTTCTGCACCATCTATCATAGTTTACTCATTCTCTGTAAACCTAGGTTACTAGTTTAGTATTTAAACAACTTTTAGAGATTTATTTTGTATCTCATGAAATTTTAGATCTGAACTTTGTACTCTTTGACGGCATGAGTCTCTAAACTCCATTGTTGGGGGTGAGGAGCTCTGCTGTGTGTCGATGAATTAATGCACGTATTTCTGTTTTCTATTTAAACATGCGTGTTCCTATCTAAGATATTCATTCGCACTTCAACATGAATGTGATGAACGTGACAATCATCATCATTCCCCCACGAACACGTGCCTGAAAACCACTTCCATTCCACTATAGAATGAATGAATATCTCTTGGATCTCTTAATCAAAATCTTCGTGGTATAAGCTAGATTGATGGCGGCATTCATGAGAGTCCGGAAAGTCTAAACCTTGTCTGTGGTATTCCGAGTAAGACTCTGGGATTGAATGACTGTGACGTGCTTCAAACTCGTGAGTGCTGGGCGTAGTGACAGACGCAAAAGGATAGTAAATCCTATTCTGGTACGATTGAGAACCTGCAGATGATTAGCCGTGCGGTGACAGCGCACCTGGACCCTTTTCACTGGAAGGATGGATGGTAGCCATTGACAACGGTGATCCACCAACACACAGCTTGCCATAGGAGAAACGTGCGTGCGCGAACAAGAAGGCAGAGGAAAGCAGAGATTCAAAAGACAAAGCATCTCCAAAACTCCAACACATTCTCCATTATTGCATAACAAGTATTTATTTCATGCTCTGTTATTCCTTGCAATCAGATTTGATAAGTGAATTGTTTTATTGTTTTCCTGACAAAGAGTTACAAGATAACCATAGCTTGCTTCAAGCCAACAATCTCCGTGGGATCGACCCTTACTCACGTAAGGTATTACTTGGACGACCCAGTGCACTTGCTGGTTAGTGGTACGAGTTGTAAAAAGTGTGATTTACAATTCGTGCACCATTCTTCATAGCCAATAATTGACCACTTCATTGCAATTCCTTGTGAGATGATCCGAGGTTTAAATACTTCGGTTAATTTTTATTGGGGTTTGTACTTGTGACAACTCAAAATTTTGATGTGAGAATTGTTTGTTGGTTTAGAAATATACTTGCAACGAGAATTCATTTGAGGAAATTCTAAACCATCAACTAAAATTCTCACTATCAAAATGGCGCCGTTGCCGGGGAATTGCAATGGTGCTATGTTATTGGCTATTGTAAATATTGTGAATATGTTTACCTTTTTCTTCTTTGTTAATTTTTGCTAGTTCTAGGATTTGGTTTTCTTTGTCTCTTGTTAGAATTTGTTTTTGCTTTCTCTTATCACCATGAATTCTCATCACTTTGGCTATGAGTTTGGTTCAAACTATGTTGTAGGAAATGGAAACTTTAATGAGGATGTGCATCAAGGATTTGGAAATCAAAGGATGGAGGAGCCCCAAGCTTATGGACAACCTTCTTGGCAACAACCTCCTTCCGAATCGAGTTTGACAAGAGTGCTTGGGAACATGACTACTCTCCTCACAGAGATGCGCAAAGAACAAAAGGCATTTTATTCCATCCGAGCCGTTCAAGCGCCACCCCAACATGACCACTCTTCAGATTCTTATGGGTATAATCCTAATCCTAATGTATACCAATCTAATGTATGTGATGACCCTTATTGTGATTGTCAACCACAACCATCATATGCATATCAACCCCCTCCTCAACATAGCCCTCAACAACCATACTCACAAGCCTCCTACCACCATCCACCTCCATATGACCATAATCTATATCTAGAGCCACCACCATTCCAACACCAATACCCACAAGAACCACAAATTCCATATACACCACCTCAAGACTTTCACCAATATGAACTACCTTCCAACTACAATACCTTTCCCTCAAATAATGAACCCTCTCTTCCACCACCACCGTCCAATGAAGACCTCACGCAAGAACTAAGAGATCTTGAATCTCATATCCTAAGGTAACAAGAGGGGACGGAAAAGTAGTTTAAGGAGCTAGAAGCCAAGATGGCTATCATAGTAGAAGCCGTTAGTCATATAACCTCCCACCTAAGCTCATACATCCCAAGTACTCCCATTCTTGAATGTGGAAAAGCAATCAAGGAGCATAGTGAGGGAGTGAATTCGGAGCTCCAAGTTGAAGAAGAGGAGTTAAAGCAAGAAGTACAACAAGAGAAGGAGGTAGAGATTATTGAACAAGAGGAAGTAGTGGTTGGGTATTTAGGATATGTTGAGTACGTAGAGGAATCTCAAATCGAAGGGCCTTCTTCTACGGAGTTTGGAAGAGATGTTAAAGAGGAGAGTGAAGTTAAGGAAATGGATAGAGAGTTGAGGGAAATTGATCAAGAAGTGGATTCCATCATTAGTGATTTTTTGTCCACATTGATCAATCCCCTTAATGATCTTATTGAGCCTTCTCCCATTGGATTAGAAAGCAATGTTGAGGAGGATGTGCAACCTCTAAGGCATATTGTAAGTGAAGAATTGGAAGAAGTGTTCCAAGCAACAAGCCCTCCTATCTATGATGATTCCGCCTCAATATATGATCCTTTTGAGCATGATGAGTCCTTCCACACTATGCTTGAAATGAATGACGAGGTAGACTTCACTAAACCTCCTATTTATGATTTGAGTGATGGGGAAGAGATAGAAGAATTTTGTGAAGAAGAATGTGAACTTGAGGAAGCTTAGCAAGAGGTAGATCTTGAAGAACCTTGCCAAGTGGTGGACACCTCTAGAAGAGGATGGACGGGAGTGGAATGCGCTTTATCAAGACCGTTGGGAACTCCTCTACCTAGGTTGTCATCTAACCCTTCATTTGAGTGGGTAAAACTTCTAACTCTTGGCTTTATTATCCCACTTGAATTTGGTTTGCTTGAAACGGATGGACAACTTAGGGCGCTTTGTGGAATTAAGCGTGAGAGAAGGATGTTTAGTGGTTAGCGTTGTAAGTCTAGGCTCATTATGGTTGGAAGCTCGAAATTGAAGAGCATGGATTGGTGTAATGCTCGATTGAATGGGTCTAGGAGGATCGTTTGGTGCCTTCATGAGAATTCGACTTCTCTACCACCCGAAGAGGACTACCATGATCAAATCAAAGATGGGTGTGAGAATAAGATATGGGATCCCGGATCGCCACATGAAGACCAATTATGGGAGCTCATATCTTGGGAAGAACTACCCCCAAGCTTGGTGAAAATGGTTGAAAATTCTAACAACCGTTTGACGAGCAAGCATCCTTAGAGGTTCAAGGATGAATACAAGCATAAGCCACCATGACAAGGAGCTTTCCAAATGTCTAACTTAAGGACTTAAACTAAAAATGCTTGGTGGGAGACACCCCACCATGGTAAACTCTTTTCACTCTCTTGTAGATATAATTAATGAATGAATTGAGCTCCATTGTAGGTAGCTTCTTTACTCCTTTGCATATTCTATTTTACTTACTAGGGTGTTTATACATTTTATGCCTTGAATAATGATTATTATTTGAATTTGAGTTTTTGCTTGGATTGTAAGTTTTCTCAAATTGTTTGAAAAATCCTGAAAAATCCAAAAATATGGGTAATTTTGCATTTTGGCTGGTTTTTGAGTCATAGGGAAGGTTAGGAGAACTTTGAACTGTTTCTAGTGTTTCTGAAAAAAAAAAGGAGAACCAGGGACGCGTGCGCACGCTGTATGCACACACGTCGATAAGTGAATACAGCCCCTCATACATGGAACCCAAGAGTCGCGCGAACACCACGCGTGCACTGCACTCCTTGCGCAAGTTGCGACCCACGCGGACGCGTACATCACGCGTCCGCATCAACGAGCACTCTCCCCATCCACGCTTAAGCGCATCTGGTGCTTCCGTGTTAATTCCTTCTTCGCTCCACCCACGCGCACGCGTCCAGGACGCGTAAGCGTGGATTTAAAACCATAACCCAAAGGACACGAGAAACCCTCTCCAATTGCGTCTTTTCTTATCCCTCTCTTCCAACGTCTCATTCACCTTCTCCTCTCCCTCAACTCTCTGAACCACCTCCGGCCATCCAGTTTTCTCCCTCTTTCTCTATCTCTCTTCCCTCTTCTCACATCTCTCTCTCCAGTCCTCTCTTTTTGCTCTCTGTCCGGCGACTCACCGTCCGGCAAGCCACTTATTAACCATCACCCCCTGCCACCATCACCATACCCCTTTCTCTCTTCTTCTCCCATTCCACACCTTTTCCTTACTGAACCTCACTCCTCCCTCTGCCCTGTACTCGCACCGCTCCCTGCTACACGCTGGCACCTATGCCGCCGCGAGCCAGGCTGCCGTCGTTGGTGGTTCTGCCTTCCCCGGTTCGTCCTTTCCTCCTCTTACCATTTCTCCAATTCTGTTTCGCTCTCCCTTCCAGTTTCTCCGGCCTTCTGCTCTGTCTCTTTACTTTCTTTTATTAATTCTGTTTGTTGATTTTTGTTAGATTAGCTGTTCGAATTCTGTTTGTTAGGATAGATAGAGATGCATGCTGTTAGGTAGATAGGTTGTGGTTAGAAGATTCTTGGCCTGATAAGTGCTCCGTTCCTGTTTACTTTCTGAATTTAAATTGCTTGGTTGCAGAGTGATGGTGTTACATGCTCTTACATACTGCTATGCTGTTATTTTGAATGCTGCTGATGAGCGGATAATTTATACGCTTTTTGACATTGTTTTACATAGTTTTTAGTATAATTTAGTTAGTTTTTAGTATATTTTTATTAGTTTTTAAATAAAAATCACATTTCTGGACTTTACAATGAGTTTGTGTACTTTTCTGTGATTTCAGGTAATTTCTGGCTGAAATTGAGGGACTTGAGCAAAAATCATATTCAGAGGTTGAAGAAGGACTGCAGATGTTGTTGGATTCTAACCTCCCTGCACTCAAAGTGGATTTTCTGGAGCTACAGAACTCCAAATGGCGCGCTATCAATTGCTTTAGAAAGTAGACATCTATGGATTTCCAGAAATATATAATAGTTCATACTTTGCCTGAGTTTTGATGACGCAAACTGGCATTCAACGCCAGTTCCATGTTGCATTCTGGAGTTAAATGCCAGAAACAGGTTGCAAAGTGGAGTTAAACGCCAGAAACAGGTTACAAACTGGCGTTCAACTCCAAGAGAAGCCTCTATACGTGTAAAGCTCAATGCTCAGCCCAAGCACACACCAAGTGGGCCCCAGAAGTGGATTTCTGCATCATTTACTCATTTATGTAAACCTTAGTAACTAGTTTAGTATAAATAGGACTTTTTACTATTGTATTTACATCTTCGGATCAGATCTTTGATCAATTTTATGCTATCTTATACCTTTATGGGGGCTGGCCATTTGGCCATGCCTGAACCTTCATCACTTATGTATTTTCAACAGTAGAGTTTCTACACACCATAGATTAAGGTGTGGAGCTCTGCTGTTCTTCATGAATTAATGCGAAGTACTACTGTTTTTCTATTCAATTCAAGCTTATTCCTATTTTAAGATATTCATTCACACCCAAGAACATGATCAATGTGATGATTATGTGACGCTCATCACCATTCTCACCTATAAACGCGTGCCTGACAACCACTTCCGTTCTACATGAAGAAGAGATAGAATGAGTATCTCTTAGATATCTAATATAGGGGACCGAGTCCGAGATATTAGAGTCTTTGTGGTATAAGTTAGAACCCATGGATGGCCATTCCTGAGATCTGGAAAGTCTAAACCTTGTCTGTGGTATTCCGAGTAGGATCTGGGAAGGGATGGCTGTGACGAGCTTCAAACTCGCGAGTGCTGGGCGTAGTGACAGACGCAAAAGGATAGTAAATCCTATTCCAGTATGATCGAGAACCGACAGATGATTAGCCATGCAGTGACAGCGCATTGGACCATTTTAACAGAGAGGACGGGATGTAGCCATTGACAACGGTGATGCCCAACATACAGCTTGCCATGGAAGGAAGTAGGAATGATTGGATGAAGACAGCAGGAAAGCAGATGTTCAGGAGGAACGAAAGCATCTCTATACACTTATCTGAAATTCTCACCAATGAATTACATAAGTATCTCTATCCTAGTTTATATTTTAATTATGTCTTTATTATCAATTCACCATAACCATTTGAATCCGCCTGACTGAGATTTACAAGGTGACCATAGCTTGCTTCAGGCCGACAATCTCCATGGGATCGACCCTTACTCACGTAAGGTTTATTACTTGGACGACCCAGTGCACTTGCTGGTTAGTTGTGCGAAGTTGTGACAAAGTGTGATTAACGTTTGAGAGCACCAAGTCTTTGGCGCCATTGTTGATGATCGCAATTTCGTGCACCAAGTTTTTGGTGCCTGGTTGACGAAATTGTGATTACACTTTGATTATGTAAAATTCATTGCTCTTTCTTTCCCTGGCAATGGCACCAAAAACATGATGCCAATACCATGGTTCACAACTTCGCACAACTAACCAGCAAGTGCACTGGGTCGTCCAAGTAATACCTTACGTGAGTAAGGGTCGAATCCCACAGAGATTGTTGGTATGAAGCAAGCTATGGTCACCTTGTAAATCTCAGTCAGGCGGATATAAAATAGTAATGGGGTTTTCGAAATTAATTAATAAAATAAGGATAGAAATACTTATGTAAATCATTGGTGAGAATTTCAGATAAGCATGTAGAGATGCTTTCGTTCCTCTGAACCTCTGCTTTCCTGCTGTCTTCATCCAATCCATCTTACTCCTTTCTATGGCTGGCTTTATGTAAGGATGTCACCAGTGCCAATGGCTACTTTCGATCTCTCTCGGGAAAATGGTCCAAATGCTCTGTCACAGCACGGTTAATCGTCTGGAGGCATCACCCTTGTCGTTGGTTGCATCCTATTCCTCTCTGTGAAAATGGTCTGATGCGCTGTCACTGCATGGCTAATCATCTTGGAGGTTCTCGATCATACTGGAATAGGATTTACTATCCTTTTGCGTCTGTCACTACGCCCAGCACTCACGAGTTTTGAGTTCGTCACAGTCATTCAACCCCAGAGTCCTACTCGGAATACCACGGACAAGGTTTAGACTTTCCGGACTCTCATGAATGCCGCCATCAATCTAGCTTATACCACGGAGATTCTAATTAAGAGATCTAAGAGATACTCATTCAATCTAATGTAGAACGGAAGTGGTTGTCAGGCACGCGTTCATAGGGAATGATGATGATTGTCACGTTCATCACATTCAGGTTGAAGTGCGAATGAATATCTTAGAAGCAAAATAAGATGAATTGAATAGGAAAATAGTAGTACTTTGCATTAATCTTTGAGGAACAGCAGAGCTCCACACCATAATCTATGGAGTGTAGAAACTCTACCGTTGAAAATACATAAGTGAAAGGTCCAGGCATGGCCGAGAGGCCAGCCCCCAAAACGTGATCAATAGTCTCCTAAGATGAATAATGGATTAAAACTGAGACCAAAGATCCCTAATACAATAGTAAAAAGTCCAATTTATAATAAATTAGCCACTAGGGTTTACAGAAGTAAGTAATTGATGCATAAATCCACTTCCGGGGCCCACTTGGTGTGTGCTTGGGCTGAGCTTGAATGTTACACGTGCAGAGGCTCTTTCTGGAGTTGAACGCCAGCTTTTGTGCCATTTTGGGCGTTGAACTCCACTTTGCAACTTGTTTCTGGCGCTGGACGCCAGAATTGGGCAGAGAGCTGAGGTTGAACGCCAGTTTGCGTCATCTAAACTTGGACAAAGTATGGACTATTATACATTGCTGGAAAGCCCTGGATGTCTACTTTCCAACGCAATTGGAAGCGTGCCATGTCGAGTTCTGTAGCTCCAGAAAATTAACTTTGAGTGCAGCGAGGTCAGAATCCAACAGCATCAGCAGTCCTTCTTCAATCTCTGAATCTGATTTTTGCTCAAGTCCCTCAATTTCAGCCAGAAAATACCTGAAATCACAGAAAAACACACAAACTCATAGTAAAGTCCAGAAATGTGAACTTAACATAAAAACTAATGAAAACATCCCTAAAAGTAACTAGATCCTACTAAAAACATACTAAAAACAATGTCAAAAAGCGTATAAATTATCCGCTCATCACAACACCAAACTTAAATTGTTGCTTGCCCCAAGCAACTGAAAATCAAATAGGATAAAAAGAAGAGAATATACTATAAATTCCAAACTATCAATGAATCATAGCTTCAATCATATGAGCGGGACTTATAGCTTTTTGCCTCTTGAATAGTTTTGGCATCTCACTTTATCCATTGAGGTTCAGAATGATTGGCATCTATAGGAACTCAGAGTTCAGATAGTGTTATTAATTCTCCTAGTTCAGTATGTTGATTCTTGAATACAGCTACTTTATGAGTCTTGGCCGTGGCCCTATGCACTTTGTTTTCCAGTATTACCACTAGATACATAAATGCCACAGACACATAACTTGGTGAACCTTTTTAGATTGTGACTCAGCTTTGCTAAAGTCTCCAATTAGAGGTGTCCAGGGTTCTTAAGCATACTCTTTTTTTGCTTTGGGCCTTGACTTTAACCGCTCAGTCTCAAGTTTTTACTTGACACCTTCACGCCACAAGCACATGGTTAGGGACAGCTTGGTTTAGCCGCTTAGGCCAGTATTTTATTCCTTTAGGCCCTCCTATCCACTGATGCTCAAAGCCTTGGATCCTTTTTATTTACCCTTGCCTTTTGGTTTTAAGGGTTATTGGCTTTTTTTGCTTGCTTTTTCTTTTTCTATTTTTTTTCGCCATTTTTTTTTCTGCAAGCTTTGTATTCACTGCTTTTTCTTGCTTCAAGAATCATTTTTATGATTTTTCAGATTATCAAATAACATGTCTCCTTGTCATCATTCTTTCAAGAGCCAACATATTTGACATTCATAAACAACAACTTCAAAAGACATATGCACTATTCAAGCATTCATTCAGAAAACAAAAAGTATTGTCACCACATCAAAATAATTAAACTAGTTTCAAGGATGAATTCGAAACCATGTACTTCTTGTTCTTTTGTTTTGAAAACATTTTTCATTTAAGAGAGGTGATGGATTCATATTCACTACTTTAAGGCATAGACACTTAGACATTAATGATCATGTAATAAAGACATAAACATAGATAAACATTTAACATAAGAAAACGAAAAACAGAAAATTTGAGAACAAGGAATGAGTCCACCTTAGTGATGGTGGCGTTTTCTCCTTGAGGAACCAATGATGTCCTTGAGCTCTTCTATGTCTCTTCCTTGACTTTGTTTTTCCTCCCTCATTGCTCTTTGATCTTCTCTAATTTCATGAAGGATGATGGAGTGCTCTTGATGTTCCACCCTTAGTTGCTCCCAATAATTGTGTGGAGGAAAATGTATCCCCTGAGGTATCTCAGGGATCTCTTGATTTGCAGTCAAATGTTCTACCACTGAGCTATAGACCCTTGAGATGAATCTCTCCATCTCCTATGACTCGGAGGTGGAAGCTTTTGTCTTCCCTTTCCTCTTTCTAGAGGTTTCTCTGGCCTTAGGTGCCATTAATGGTTATGGAAAAACAAAAAAAGCTATGCTTTTACCACACCAAACTTAGAATGTTGCTCGCCCTCGAGCAAAAGAAGAAAGAATAGTAGAAGAAGAAGAAGATATGGAGGGATGTATGTATTCGGCTATATGGGTGGGATTGGGTGGGAAAGAGATTTTGAATTTTGAAGGTAGTTGGGGTGTATGGATGTGAGTGGTGAAGAGGTGATGGGGGAGAGATTAAGGTGATTGGTGAAGGGTTCTTGGGAAAGGATGATATAGGATTATGAGGAGGGAAGGTGAGTGGAGGTATGTGGGGATCCTGTGGGGTCCACAGATCTTGAGGTGTCAAGGATTTACATCCCTGCACCAATTAGGCATGTAAAATGCCTTTGCATGCATTTCTGGCGTTTAGACGCCGAAGTGATGCTTGTTCTGGGCGTTCAACGCCCATGTGCAGCATATTTCTGGCGTTGAACGCCAGCTTCATGCTTGTTTCTGGCCTTCAGCGCCAGCTCCATGCTCTGTTTTGGCGTTGAATGCCAGCCAGATGCTCCTTACTGGCGTTTAAACGCTAGTAAGCCCTTCCTCCAGGGTGTTCAATTTTCAATGCTGTTTTTCATTCTGTTTTTGATTTTTCAGTAGTTTTTGTGACTCCACATGATCATCAACCTAATAAAACATGAAATAACAAAGAGAAACTAAAATAAAAATGATTAAATAACATTGGGTTGCCTCCCAACAAGTGCTTCATAATGTCAATAGCTTGACAATGGGCTCTCATGGAGCCTCACAGATGTTCAGAGCATTGTTGAGACTTTCCAACACCAAACTTAGAGTTTGGATATGGGAGTTCAATACCAAACTTAGAGTTTGGCTGAGGCCTCCCAACACCAAACTTAGAGTTTGACTGTGGGGGTTTTAGTTGACTCTGTACTGAGAGAAGCTTTCTATGCTTCCTCTCCATGGTTACAGAAGGAGATTCTTGAGTTTTAAATACAAGGTTGTCTTTATTAAGTTGAAGGATCAATTCTCCTCTGTCCACATCAATCACAGCTCTTGCTGTGGCTAGGAAGGGTCTTCCAAGGATGATGGATTCATCCTCTTCCTTCCCAGTGTCTAGGATTATGAAATTAGCAGAGATGTAAAGGCCTTCAACCTTTACTAACACGTCCTCTACCTGACCATAAGCCTCTTTTCTTGAATTGTCTACCATCTCTAATGAGATTCTAGCAGCTTGCACCTCAAAGATTCCCAGTTTCTCCATTACAGAGAGTGGCATGAGATTTATTCCTGACCCAAGGTCACATAGAGCCTTCTCAAAGGTCATGGTGCCTATGGTGCAAGGTATTAGAAACTTTCCAGGATCCTGTTTCTTCTGAGGCAATCTCAGTTGATCCAATGCATTTAGTTCATTGGTGAACAGGGGAGGTTCATCTCCCCAAGTCTCATTACCAAATAAATTGGCATTAAGCTTCATGATTGCACCAAGGAACTTGGCAACTTGCTCTTCAGTAACATCCTCATTCTCTTCAGAAGAGGAATACTCATCAGAGCTCATGAATGGCATAAGGAGGTTCAATGGAATCTCTATGGTCTCTAGATGAGTCTCAGATTCCTTTGGTTCCTCAGAGGGAAACTCCTTATTGATCACTGGGATTCACGTTCTCCTCCTCTCTTGTGGGTTCAGCCATGATGGTCAATTCAATGGCCTTGCACTCTCCTTTTGCATTTTCTTCTGTATTTCTTGGGAGAGCACTAGGAGGGGTTTCAGTGATCTTCTTACTCAGTTGGCCCACTTGTGCCTCCAAATTTCTAATGGAGGACCTTATTTCATTCATGAAATTTAGTGTGGCCTTAGATAGATTAGAGACTAAATTTGCTAAGCTAGATGGATTCTGCTCAGAATTCTCTGTCTGTTGCTAAGTGGAGGATGGAAAAGGCTTGCTATTGCTAAACCTGTTTCTTCCACCATTATTAAAGCCTTGTTGAGGCTTTTGTTGATCCTTCCATGAGAGATTTGGGTGATTTCTCCATGAGGGATTATAAGTGTTTCCATAGGGTTCACCCATGTAATTCACCTCTGCTATTGCAGGGTTTTCAGGATCATAAGCTTCTTCTTCAGAAGATGCCTCTTGAGTACTGTTGGATGCAGCTTGCATTCTATTCAGACTCTGAGAAATTATATTGACTTGCTGAGTCAATATTTTATTCTGAGCCAATATGGCATTCAGAGTATCAATTTCAAGAACTCCCTTCTTCTGAGGCGTCCCATTACTCACAGGATTCCTCTTAGAAGTGTACATAAACTGGTTATTAGCAACCATGTCAATGAGTTCTTGAGCTTTTGCTGGTGTTTTCTTTAGGTGAATGGATCCACCTGTAGAAGTATCCAATGACATCTTAGCTAATTCAGACAGACCATCATAGAATATATCCAGGATGGTCCATTCTGAAAGCATGTCAGAAGGGCACTTTTTGGTCAGTTGCTCGTATCTCTCCCAAGCTTCATAGAGGGATTCACCTTCTTTCTGTCTGAAGGTTTGAACATCCACTCTAAGCTTACTGAGCTTTTGAGGAGGAAAGAACTTGGCTAAGAAAGCCGTGACCAGCTTATCCCAAGAGTTCAAGCTATCCTTGGATTGAGAGTCTAACCATATTCTAGCTCTGTCTCTCATAGCAAACGGGAAAAACATCAGCCTGTAGACTTCAGGATCTACTCCATTAGTCTTAACAATGTCACATATCTGCAAGAATTCAGTTAAGAACTGAAAAGGATCTTCAGATGGAAGTCCATAAAACTTGCAGTTCTGCTGCATCAGAGAAACTAATTGAGGTTTCAGCTCAAATTTGTTTGCTCCAATGGCAGGGATGGAGATGCTTCTTCCATGTAAATTGGAATTAGGTGCAGTAAAGTCACCAAGCATTCTCCTTGCATTATTATTATTTTTGGCTACCATCTCCTCTTCCTGTTCGAAAATTCCTGTAAGGTTGTCTCTGGATTGTTGTATTTTAGCTTCTCTTAAGTTTCTTTTCAGAGTCCTTTCAGGTTCAGGGTCTGCTTCAACAAGAGTGTTCTTGTCCTTGCTCCTGCTCATGTGAAAAAAAAGAAGAGGACTAAAGATACCGGGTATCCTCTTTACCACAGTATAGAGGTTCCCTTGTGTGAGTAGAAGAAAAGAAGAATAAGAATGTAGAAGAGAAGAATTCGAACTCAGAGGAGAGGAAGGGGTTCAAATTTTGGGTGAAGAGAAGTGTTAGTAGATGAATAAATAAATAGAAGGAGATAAGGGAGAGGGAATTTCGAAAATTAATTTTTGAAAAGAAGTTGATGATTTTCGAAAATTAAAGGAGAATTAAAATTTAAATTAAAATTTAAACAATTAATTAACTAAAAAGATTTTTTTTTGAAAAAGAGGGAGATATTTTCGAAAATTAAAATCAGAGAGCTGGCGTTGAACGCCAGTTTGCGTCATCTAAACTTGGGCAAAGTATGGACTATTATACATTGCTGGAAAGCCCTGGATGTCTACTTTCCAACGCAATTAGAAGCGCGCCATTTTGAGTTCTGTAGCTCTAGAAAATTCACTTTGAGTGCAGCGAGGTCAGAATCCAACAGCATCAGCAGTCCTTCTTCAACCTCTGAATCTGATTTTTGCTCAAGTCCCTCAATTTCAGCCAGAAAATACCTAAAATCACAGAAAAACACACAAACTCATAGTAAAGTCCAGAAATGTAAATTTAACATAAAAACTAATGAAAACATCCCTAAAAGTAACTAGATCCTACTAAAAACATACTAAAAACAATGTCAAAAAGCGTATAAATTATCCGCTCATCACAACACCAAACTTAAATTGTTGCTTGCCCCAAGCAACTGAAAATCAAATAGGATAAAAAGAAGAGAATATACTATAAATTCCAAACTATCAATGAAACATAGCTTCAATCATATGAGCGGGACTTATAGCTTTTTGCCTCTTGAATAGTTTTGACATCTCACTTTATCCATTGAGGTTCAGAATGATTGGCATTTATAGGAACTCAGAGTTCAGATAGTGTTATTGATTCTCCTAGTTCAGTATGATGATTCTTGAACACAGCTATTTTATGAGTCTTGGCCGTGGCCCTAAGCACTTTGTTTTCCAGTATTACCACCGGATACATAAATGCCACAGACACATAATTGGGTGAACCTTTTCAGATTGTGACTCAGCTTTGCTAAAGTCCCCAATTAGAGGTGTCCAGGGTTCTTAAGCACACTCTTTTTTTGCTTTGGACCTTGACTTTAACCGCTTAGTCTCAAGTTTTCACTTGACACCTACACGCCACAAGCACATGGTTAGGGACAGCTTGGTTTAGCCGCTTAGACCAGGATTTTATTCCTTTAGGCCCTCCTATCCACTGATGCTCAAAGCCTTGGGATTCTTTTTATTTGCCCTTGCCTTTTGGTTTTAAGGGTTATTGGCTTTTTGCTCTTGCCTCTTGGTTTTAAGAGCTTTTGGCTTTTTCTGCTTGCTTTTTTTTTCTATATAATTTTATTTTATTTTATTTTTTTTTTCTGCAAGCTTTGTTCTTTGCTGCTTTTTCTTGCTTCAAGAATCATTTTTATGATTTTTCAGATTATCAAATAACATGTCTCCTAGTCATCATTCTTTCAAGAGCCAACATATTTAACATTCTTAAACAACAACTTCAAAAGACATATGCACTGTTCAAGCATACATTCAGAAAACAAGAAGCATTGTCACCACATCAATATAATTAAGCTAAGTTCAAGGATAAATTCGAAACTCATGTACTTCTTGTTCTTTTGAATTAAAACATTTTTCATTTAAGAGAGGTGATGGATTCATAGGACATTCATAACTTTAAGACATAGTTACTAACTACTAATGATCATGTAATGAAGACACAAACATAGATAAGCACATAACATAGAAAACAAAAAGTAGAAGAAATAAGAACAAGGAATGAATCCACCTTAGTGATGGTGGCGTTTCCTTCTTGAGGAACCAATGATGTCCTTGAGCTCTTCTATGTCTCTTCCTTGTCTTTGTTGCTCCTCCCTCATTACTTTTTGATCTTCTCTTATTTCATGAAGGATGATGGAGTGCTCTTGATGTTCCACCCTTAGTTGTACCATATTAGAACTCAATTCTCCTAGGGAGGTGTTGATTTGCTCCCAATAGTTTTGTGGAGGAAAATGCATTTGAGGCATCTCCGGGATCTCATGGTGATGAGCTTCATACGCCTCTTGAGGTCCATGAATGGGCTCTCTTGCTTGCTCCATCTTTTTCTTAGTGATGGGCTTGTCCTCTTTAATGAGGATATCTCCCTCTATGTCAATCCCAGCCGAATTGCATAGGTGGCAAATGAGGTGAGGAAAGGCTAACCTTGCCATAGTGGAGGACTTGTTAGCCACCTTGTAGAGTTCTTGAGGTATAATCTCATGAATTTCCACCTCTTCTCCAATCATGATGCTATGGATCATGATGGCCCGGTCTATAGTAACTTCAGACCGGTTGCTAGTGGAAATGATTGAGCATTGAATGAACTCCAACCATCCTCTAGCTACAGGCTTAAGGTCCAGTCTTCTTAGTTGAACCGGTTTGCCTTTTGAGTCAATTTTCCATTGAGCTCCTTCTACACATATGTCCATAAGGACTTGGTCCAACCTTTGATCAAAGTTGACTCTCCTTGTATAGGGGCGTGCGTTCTCTTCCATGTTTGGCAAGTTGAACGCCAACCTCATATTTTCCGGACTAAAATCTAAGTATTTCCCCCGAACCATTGTAACATAGTTCTTTGGATCCGGGTTCTTACTTTGATCATGGTTCTTGGTTATCCATGCATTGGCATAGAACTCTTGAACCATTAGGATGCCGACTTGTTGGATGGGATTTGTTAGAACTTCCCAACCTCTTCTTTGAATTTCATGTCGGATCTCCGGATACTCATTTCTTTTGAGTTTGAAAGGGACCTCAGGGATCACCTTCTTTTTGGCCACAACATCATAGAAGTGGTCTTGATGGGCTTTGGAGATGAACCTTTCCATCTCTCGTGACTCGGAGGTGGAAGCTTTTGTCTTCCCTTTTCCTTTTCTAGAGGATTCTCCGGTCTTAGGTGCCATCAATGGTAATGGAAAAACAAAAAGCTTATGCTTTTACCACACCAAACTTAGAATTTTGCTCGCCCTCGAGAAAGAGAAGAAAGAATAGATGAAGAAGAAGAAGAAATGGAGGAGAGGGAGAAGGGGTTGTGTTTCGGCCAAGAAGAGAAGAGAGGGTTGTGTTATGTGAAAATGAGGAAGAATGGCGGGTTATATATAGGGATGGGAGGGGGGTGGAGGTTCGGCCATTTAGGGTGGGTTTGGGTGGGAAATTGATTTTGAATTTTAAAGGTAGGTGGAGTTTATGAGGTAGGTTTATGGGGATGAGTGGATGGATGTGAGTGGTGAGGAGGTGATGGGGAAGAGAGATTGAGGTGATTGGTGAAGGGTTTTGGGGAAGAGTGTTTATGGGATTTTGTGAAAGAGAGTGGTGAGGGGTGAGAAGAAGTGAGTGGAGGTAGGTGGGTATTCTGTGGGGTCCACAGATCTTAAGGTGATCCTATGGAGTCCACAGATCCTGAGATGATCCTGTGGGGTCCACAGATCCTGAGGTGTTCAAGGATTTACAACCTTGCACCAAATTAGGCATGTAAAATGCCCTTGCACACAACTCTGGGTGTTCAACGCCAGGTTGGTGCCCATTTTGGGCGTTCAACGCCCATTTGTTGCCCATTTCTGGCGTTGAATGCCAGAACCATGCTTGTTCTGGGCGTTCAGCGCCAGCTCCTCTCCAGGGTGCAATTCTGGCGTTCAGCACCCAGATGATGCCCATTTTGGGCGTTCAGCACCCAGATACAGCCCATTTTGGGCGTTCAGCGCCAGAACCATGCTCTGTTCTGGCGTTGAACGCCAGGCAGATGCTTCCTCCAGGGTGTGATTTTTCTTCTGCTGTTTTTGATTCCGTTTTCAATTTTTATATTTATTTTGTGACTCCTCATGATCATGAACCTACAAAGACATATAACTAAGAAAAAATATAGTTAGATAAATAAAAATTGGGTTGCCTCCCAACAAGCGCTTCTTTAATGTCAATAGCTTGACAGTGGGCTCTCATGGAGCCTTACAGATGTTCAGAGCATTGTTGAGGCTCTCCAACACCAAACTTAGAGTTTGGATATGGGAGTTCAACACCAAACTTAGAGTTTGGTTGTGGCCTCCCAACACTAAACTTAGAGTTTGACTGTGGGGGCTTTGTTTGACTCTGCTTTGAGAGAAGCTTTTTCTGCTTCCTCTCTATGGATGCAGAGAGAGATCCTTGAGTTGTAAGCACAAGGTTGTCCTTATTTAATTGAAGGATCAATTCTCCTCTGTCCACATCAATCACAGCTCTTGCTGTGGCTAAGAAAGGTCTTCCTAGGATGATGGATTCATCCTCTTCCTTTCCAGTATCTAGGACTATGAAATCAGCAGGGATGTAAAGGCCTTCAACCTTTACTAACACGTCCTCTACTTGTCTATAAGCCTGTTTTCTTGAGTTGTCTGCCATCTCTAATGAGATTTTAGCAGCTTGCACCCCATAGATTTCCAGTTTCTCTATTACAGAGAGGGGCATGAGGTTTATCCCTGAACCAAGGTCACACAGAGCCTTAAAGATCATGGTGCCTATGGTACAAGGTATTATGAACTTTCCAGGATCCTGTCTCTTCTGAGGCAATGTCAGTTGATCCAGATCACTTAGTTCATTGGTTGAACAAGGGAGGTTCATCTTCCCAAGTTTCAATACCAAATAATTTGGCATTTAGCTTCATGATTGCACCAAGGAACTTGGCAGCTTGCTCTTTAGTAACATCCTCATTCTCTTCAGAAGAGGAATACTCATCAGAGCTCATGAATGGCATAAGGAGGTTCAATGGAATCTCTATGGTCTCTAGATAAGCCTCAGAGTCCTTTGGTTCCTTAGAGGGAAGCTCCTTATTGATCACTGGACGTCCCAGGAGGTCTTCCTCCTTGGGATTCACATCCTCTCCTTCCCTTACAGGTTCGGCCATGGTAATAAATTCAATGGCCTTGCACTCTCCTTTTGGATTCTCTTCTGTATTGCTTGGGAGAGTACTAGGAGGGATTTCAGTGATCCTTTTACTCAGCTGGCCTACTTGTGCTTCCAAATTTCTAATGGAAGATCTTGTTTCATTCATGAAACTCACAGTGGCCTTAGATAGATCAGAGACTAAATTTGCTAAGCTAGAGGTACTTTATTCAGAGTTCTCTGTCTGTTGCTGAGTGGATGATGGAAAAGGCTTGCTATTGCTAAACCTGTTTCTTCCACCATTATTAAAGCCTTGTTGAGGCCTTTGATCCTTCCATGAGAGATTTGGGTGATTTCTCCATGATGGATTATAGGTGTTTCCATAAGGTTCACCTAAGTAATTCACCTCTGCTATTGCAGGGTTCTCAGGATTATAAGCTTCTTCCTCAGAAGATGCCTCTTGAGTACTGTTGGATGCAGCTTGCATTCCATTCAGACTCTGAGAAATCATATTGACTTGCTGAGTCAATATTTTGTTCTGAGCCAATATGGCATTCAGAGTATCAACTTCAAGAACTCCCTTCTTCATAGGCGTCCCATTACTCACAGGATTCCTCTCAGAAGTGTACATGAACTGGTTATTAGCAACCATGTCAATGAGTTCTTGAGCTTTTGCAGACGTTTTCTTTAGGTGAATGGATCCACCTGCAGAAGTATCCAATGACATCTTTGATAGCTCAGATAAACCATCATAGAAGATATCCAGGATGGTCCATTCTGAAAGCATGTCAGAAGGACACTTTTTGGTCAGCTGCTTGTATCTTTCCCAAGCTTCATAGAGGGATTCACCTTCTTTCTGTCTGAAGGTTTGAACATCAGCTCTAAGCTTGCTCAGCTTTTGAGGAGGAAAGAACTTGGCTAAGAAAGCCGTGACCAGCTTATCTCAAGAGTTCAGGCTGTCTTTGGGTTGAGAGTCCAACCACACTCTAGCTCTGTCTCTTACAGCAAAAGGGAAAAGCATGAGCCTGTAGACTTCAGGATCTACTCTATTAGTCTTAACAGTATCACAGATCTGCAAGAATTCAGTTAAGAACTGAAAAAGATCTTTAGATGAAAGTCCATGAAACTTGCAGTTCTGCCGCATCAGAGAAATTAGCTGAGGTTTTAACTCAAAATTTTTTGCTCCAGTGGTAGGAATGGAGATGCTTCTTCCATGTAAATTGGATTTAGGTGCAGTAAAGTCACCAAGCATTCTCCTTGCATTATTGTTGTTGGGTTCGGCTGCCATCTCCTTTACTTGTTCAAAATTTTCAATAAGGTTGTCTCTGGATTGTTGTAATTTAGCTTCTCTTAGTTTTCTTTTCAGAGTCCTTTCAGGTTCTGGATCAGCTTCAACAAGAATGCCTCTTTCTTTGTCCCTTCTCATAAGAAAGAGAAGAGAAAAAGAAAAGAAGAGGAATCCTCTATGTCACAGTAAAGAGGTTCCTTATCGTTAGTAGAAGAAGAGAAGAAGAAAAATTCGAACACAGATAGAAGAGGGGGTTCGAATTTGGTGAGTGATGTGAGGAAGAGATGTTAGTAGATGAATAAATAAATAGAATAAGATGAGAGAGGGAGAGGATTTTCGAAAATAATTTTTTGAAAAAGAGTTAGTGATTTTCGAAAATAGTTTTTGAAAAAGGTTAGTAGTTTTCGAAAATTAAGATTTAAAAATTTAAATAATTAGTTAATTAAAAAGAAATTTTGAAAAAGAGGGAGATATTTTCGAAAATTGGAGAGAGAGAGTTAGTTAGGTAGTTTTGAAAAAGATAAGAAACAAACAAAAAGTTAGTTAGTTAGTTGAAACAAATTTTGAAAAGATAAGAAGTTAGGAAGTTTAGAAAAAGTATTTTGAAATCAAATTTTTGAAAAAGATAAGATAAGAAGATATTTTTGAAAAGATATGATAGAAATTAGTTTTTAAAAAAGATTTGAATTTTAAAATCACAATTAATGACTTGATTCACAAGAAATCATAAGATATGATTCTAGAACTTAAAGTTTGAATCTTTCTTAACAAGCAAGTAACAAACTTGAAATTTTTGAATCAAAACATTAATTGTTATTGTTATTTTCAAAAATTTGATATAAAAATAAGAAAAATATTTTTGAAAAATATTTTAGGAATTTTTGAAAATAACTAAGAAATTTGAAAAAGATTTGATTTTTGAAAAAGATTTTGAGAAAGATAAGATTTTTAAATTGAAAATTTGATTTGACTCATAAAAAAAAACAACTTGATTTTTAAAAATTTTTGAAAAAGTCAAATCTAATTTTCGAAATTTATGAGAGAAAAGAGGGAAAGATATATATTTTTTTTATTTTTGAATTTTTATGATGAGAGAGAAAAACAAGAAAAATGATGCAATGCATGAAAGTTATGGATCAAAACAATGAATGCATGCAAGAATGCTATGAATGTCAAGATGAACACCAAGAACACTATGAAGATCATGATGAACATCAAGAACACATTTTTGAAAAATTTTTAATGCAAAGAAAACATGCAAGACACCAAACTTAGAATTCTTTAATGCTTAGACATAAAGAATTCAGGAATGCATATGAAAAACAAGAAAAGACACAAAACATGCAAATGCAAAGATCAAACAAGAAGACTTACCAAGAACAACTTGAAGATCATGAAGAACACTATGAATGCATGAATTTTCGAAAAATGCAAAATGGATATGCAATTGACACCAAACTTATAACATGACACATGACTCAAACAAGAAACATGAAAAATATTTTTGATTTTTTATGATTTTATGATTTTTTTGTATTTTCTTTTAATTTTTTCGAAAATCATTTTGAAAAAAGAAAAATAAGGATTCCAAAATTTTTAATATGAATTCCAGGAATCTTATGCTCCTTAGTCTAAAGCTCTAATCAAAGGTTCAGGCATGGCTTAATAGCCAGCCAAGCTTTAGTATGTAATCCAGACATGACACGCCTAACATGCCCTACAGTTGTGGCTTTACAGCCAACCAGGCTTCAACATGCTTTATGAAACACTAGAATTCATTCTTAAAAATTCTGAAGAAAAATATATTTTTGAAAACATTTTTATTTTAAAATTTTTTTTTGAAAACAAAGGAAAAATTTTTGAAAGATTTTTGAAAAATTTTTGAAAATAAAACAAAAAGAAAATTACCTAATCTGAGCAACAAGATGAACCGTCAGTTGTCCAAACTCGAACAATCCCCGGCAACGGCGCCAAAAACTTGGTGGACGAAATTATGATTACACTTTGATTATGTAAAATTCATTGCTCTTTCTTTCCCTGGCAATGGCACCAAAAACATGATGCCAATACCATGGTTCACAACTTCGCACAACTAACCAGCAAGTGCACTGGGTCGTCCAAGTAATACCTTACGTGAGTAAGGGTCGAATCCCACGGAGATTGTTGGTATGAAGCAAGCTATGGTCACCTTGTAAATCTCTGTCAGGCGGATATAAAATAGTAATGGGATTTTCGAAATTAATTAATAAAATAAGGATAGAAATACTTATGTAAATCATTGGTGAGAATTTCAGATAAGCGTGTAGAGATGCTTTTGTTCCTCTGAACTTCTGCTTTCCTGCTGTCTTCATCCAATCCATCTTACTCCTTTCTATGGCTGGCTTTATGTAAGGATGTCACTGGTGCCAATGGCTACTTTCGATCTCTCTCGGGAAAATGGTCCAAATGCTCTGTCACAGCACGGCTAATCGTCTGGAGGCATCACCCTTGTCGTTGGTTGCATCCTATTCCTCTCTGTGAAAATGGTCCGATGCGCTGTCACTGCATGGATAATCATCTTGGAGGTTCTCGATCATACTGGAATAGGATTTACTATCCTTTTGCGTCTGTCACTACGCCCAGCACTCACGAGTTTTGAGTTCGTCACAGTCATTCAATCTCAGAGTCCTACTCGGAATACCACGGACAAGGTTTAGACTTTTCGGACTCTCATGAATGCCGCCATCAATCTAGCTTATACCACGAAGATTCTGATTAAGAGATCTAAGAGATACTCATTCAATCTAATGTAGAACGGAAGTGGTTGTCAGGCACGCGTTCATAGGGAATGATGATGATTGTCACGTTCATCACATTCAGGTTGAAGTGCAAATGAATATCTTAGAAGCGAAATAAGATGAATTGAATAGGAAAACAGTAGTACTTTGCATTAATCTTTGAGGAACAGCAGAGCTCCACACCTTAATCTATGGAGTGTAAAAACTCTACCGTTGAAAATACATAAGTGAAAGGTCCAGGCATGGCCGAGAGGCCAGCCCCCAAAACGTGATCAATAGTCTCCTAAGATGAACAATGGATTAAAAGTGAGACCAAAGATCCCTAATACAATAGTAAAAAGTCCTATTTATAATAAACTAGCCACTAGGGTTTACAGAAGTAAGTAATTGATGCATAAATCCACTTCCGGGGCCGACTTGGTGTGTGCTTGGGCTGAGCTTGAATGTTACACGTCCAGAGGCTCTTTCTGGAGTTGAACGCCAGCTTTTGTGCCATTTTGGGCGTTGAACTCCACTTTGCAACTTGTTTCTGGCGCTGGACGCCAGAATTGGGCAGAGAGCTGGCGTTGAACGCCAGTTTGCATCGTCTAAATTTGAGCAAAGTATGGACTATTATACATTGCTAGAAAGCCCTGGATGTCTACTTTCCAACGCAATTGGAAGCTCACCATTTCGAGTTCTGTAGCTCCACAAAATCCACTTTGAGTGCAGGGAGGTCAGAATCCAACAGCATCAGCAGTCCTTCTTCAACCTCTGAATCTGACTTTTGCTCAAGTCCCTCAATTTCATCCAGAAAATACCTGAAATCACAGAAAAACACACAAACTCATAGTAAAGTCCAGAAATGTGAATTTAACATAAAAACTAATGAAAATATCCCTAAAAGTAACTAGATCCTACTAAAAACATACTAAAAACAATGTCAAAAAGCGTATAAATTATCCGCTCATCAGCGCCGTTGCCAGAGATTGTTCAAGTTTGGACAACTGACGGTTCATCTTGTTGCTCAGATTAGGTAATTTTATTTTAATTTTAATCTTTTTGTTTTTATTATTCTTATTTTCGAAAAATATACAAAAAAAATTAATAAAATCATAAAACCAAAAATAATTTGATGTTTCTTGCTTGAATCTAGTGTCAAGTCATAAGTTTGGTGTCAATTGCATGTTTATCTCTTTCTTGCATTTTTTGAAAATTCATGCATTGCATTCTTCATGATCTTCAAGTTGTTCTTGGTAAATCTTCTTGTTTGATCTTCATATTTTCTTGTTTTGTGTCTTTTCTTGTTTCTCATATGCATTTTTGAATTATTAATGTCTCAACATTGAAAATTTCTAAGTTTGGTATCTTGCATGTTTTTCTTTTCTAAAAAAAATTTTCAAAAATAAGTTCTTGGTGTTCATCTTGACATTCAAAGTGTTCCTGGTATTCATCTTAACATTCAAAGTGTTCTTGCATGCATCAATTGTTTTGATCCAAAATTTTCATGCATTAAGTATTTTTCATGTTTTTCTCTTCCATCATTAAAAATTCAAAAATAAAAAAAATATCTTTCCCTTATTCTCTCATAAATTTTCGAAAAGTTGAGTTGATTTTTTCAAAACTTTTTAAAATTTAGTTGTTTCTTATGAGTCAAGTCAAATTTTCAATTTAAAAACCTTATCTTTTTCAAATCTTTTTCAAAAATCAAATTTTTTTAAATTTCTTTTTCAAAATAAGTTTCAATCACATCTTTTTCAAAATCAATTTCAAAATCTTTTCTAACTTCTTTTCTAACTTCTTATCTTTTCAAAAATTGATTTTCAAATCTTTTTCAATTAACTACTTGACTTTTTGTTTGATTTTAAAAGTTTACTATTTCAATCATATCTTTTTCAAAACTACCTAACTAATTCTCTCTCTAATTTTTGAAAATCACCTTCCTCTTTTTCAAAATTCCTTTTTAATTAACTAATTATTTTTAATTTTAATTTTATTTCTTTTCTTATTTTCAAATTTTAACTTTTAATTTAAATTAAAAACAAAAATATTTTTCTTTTCTTTTCAATAATTTTCGAAAATTCTTCTCTCTCATCTCCTTCTAATTATTTATTTATTTACTAACACTCTTCTTCATCTAAGAATTCGAACCCACTCCTCTCCCCTGTGTTTGGATTCTTATCTTTCTCTTTTTGCTACTCACATAAAGGAATCTCTATACTGTGACATAGAGGATTCCTCTTTTCTGTTCTCCTCTTTTTTATATGAGCAGGAACAAGGATAAGAACATTCTTGTTGAAGCTGATCCGGAACCTGAAAGAACTCTGAAGAGGAAGCTAAGGGAAGCTAAAGCACAACTCTCTGGAGAAAATCTGACTGAAAATTTTGAAAAAGAAGGAGACATGGCCAAAAATAATAACAACGCAAGGAAGATGCTTGGTGACTTTACTGCACCAAATTCCAATTTACATGGAAGAAGCATCTCAATCCCTGCCATTGGAGCAAACAATTTTGAGCTAAAGCCTCAATTAGTTTCTCTGATGCAACAGAACTGCAAGTTTCATGGACTTCCATCAGAAGATCCTTTTCAGTTCTTAACTGAATTCTTGCAAATCTGTGATACTGTTAAGACCAATGGGGTTGATCCCGAGGTCTACAGACTTATGCTTTTCCTGTTTGCTATAAGAGACAGAGCTAGAATATGGTTGGACTCTCAACCTAAAGATAGCCTGAACTCTTGGGATAAGCTAGTCACGGCTTTCTTAGTCAAGTTCTTTCCTCCTCAAAAGCTTAGCAAGCTTAGAGTGAATGTTCAAACCTTCAAACAGAAAGAAGGTGAATCCCTCTATGAAGCTTGGGAGAAATACAAAGAACTGACCAAAAAGTGTCCTTCTGACATGCTTTCAGAATGAACCATCCTGGATATATTCTATGATGGTTTGTCTGAGTTATCAAATATGTCATTGGACCACTCTGCAGGTGGATCCATTCACCTAAAAAAAATGCCTGCAGAAGCTCAGGAACTCATTGACATGGTTGCTAATAACCAGTTCATGTACACTTCTGAGAGGAATCCTATAAGTAATGGGACGCCTCAAAGGAAGGGAGTTCTTGAAATTGATACGCTGAATGCAATATTGGCTCAGAACAAAATATTGACTCAGCAAGTCAATATGATCTCTCAGAGTCTGAATGGATTGAAGGAATCATCCAACAGTACTAAAGAGGCATCTTCTGAAGAAGAAGCTTATGATCCTGAGAACCCTGCAATAGCAGACGTGAATTACATGGGTGAACCCTATGGAAACACCTATAATCCCTCATGGAGAAATCATCCAAATTTCTCATGGAAGGATCAACAAAAGCCTCAACAAGGCTTTAATAATGGTGGAAGAAACAGGTTTAGCAATAGCAAACCTTTTCCATCATCCACTCAGCAACAGACAGAGAATTCTGAGCAGAACCCATCTAGCTTAGCAAATATAGTCTCTGATCTATCTAAGGCCACTGTGAGTTTCATGATTGAAACAATGTCCTCCATTATAAATTTGGAGGCACAAGTGGACCAGCTGAGTAAAAGGGTCACTGAAACTCCTCCTAGTACTCTCCCAAGCAATACAGAAGAAAATCCAAAGAGAGAGTGCAAGGCCATTGATTTGACCATCATGGCCGAACCTACAAGGAAGGGAGAGGACGTGAATCCTAGTGAGGAATACCTCCTGGGACGTTCAGTGACCAATAGGGAGTATCCCCTTGAGGAACCAAAGGAATCTGAGGCTCATCTAGAGACCATAGAGATTCCATTAAACCTCCTTCTGCCCTTCATGAGCTCTGATGAGTATTCTTCTTTTAAAGAGAATGAAGAAGTTACTGAAGAGCAAGTTGCTAAGTACCTTGGTGCAATCATGAAGTTAAATGCCAAATTATTTGGTAATGAGACTTGGAAAGATGAACCTCCCTTGCTCACCAATGAACTGAATGCATTGGATAGGCAGAAATTACCTCAAAAGAAACAGGATCCTGGTAAATTCTTAATTCCCTGTAACATAGGCACCATGACCTTTGAGAAAGCTCTGTGTGACCTGGGGTCAGGAATAAACTTAATGCCACTCTCTGTAATGGAGAAACTTGGGATCCTTGAGGTGCAAACTGCCAAAATCTCATTAGAGATGGCAGACAACTCAAGAAAACAGGCTTATGGATTAGTAGAGGACGTGTTAGTAAAGGTTGAAGGCCTTTACATCCCTACTGATTTCATAATCCTAGACACTGGAAAGGATGAGGATGAATCCATCATCCTTGGAAGACTCTTCCTAGCCACAGCAAGAGCTGTGATTGATGTGGACAGAGGAGAATTGGTCCTTCAACTGAATGAGGACAACCTTGTGTTTAAAACTCAAGGATCTCCTTCTGTAACCATGGAGAGGAAGCATGAAAAGCTTCTCTCACTGCTGAGTCAACCAAAGCCCCCACAGTCAAACTCTAAGTTTGGTGTTGAACCCCCACATTCAAACTCTAAGTTTGGTGTTGGGAGGTTCCAACCTTGCTCAGAATATCTGTGAGGCTCCATGAGAGCTCACTGTCAAGCTATTGACATTAAAGAAGCGCTTGTTGGGAGGCAATCCAATGATATTTAATCATATCTATTTTATTTTCTTTTTGTTATTTCGTGTTTTATTAGGTTGATGATCATGTGATGTCACAAAAACTACTGAAAAAAATAAAAAATAGAATGAAAAATAGCATTAAAAATAGCACACCCTGGAGGAGGAGCATTCTGGCATTTAAACGCCAGAAACAAGCATCTGTCTGGCGTTTAACGCCAAAACAGGCAGCAGTCTGGTGTTAAATGCCAGGATTGCACAGCAAGGGCATTTTACACGCCTAATTAGAGCAGGGATGTTAAGTCCTTGCCCCATTGGATCTGTGGACCCTACAGGATCCCCACCTACCACACCTCTTCTTCTCTCCTCCTCACACCTTCTCATAACACTCTTCCCCAAAATAACCTCCATCAATCACCTCTATTACTCCTCCAAAACCATCATACAACCCACCTATACCCACCCACTCAAATTCAACCCATCACTCCTTCCTTCTCACACATCATAACCACCAAAAACCCCCTTGGCCGAATACACATTCTCCCTCCATCTCCTCCATTTTCTTCTTCTTCTACTACTTTCTTTCTTCTTTTGCTCGGGGATGAGCAAACCTTCTAAGTTTGGTGTGGTAAAAGCGTTGCTTTTTGTTTTTCTATAACCATTTATGACACCTAAGGCCAAAGAAACCTCTAGAAAGAGGAGAGGGAAGGCAAAGGCTTCCACCTCTGAGTCATAGGAGATGGAGAGATTCATCTCAAAAGCTCATCACCAAGAAAAGGATGGAGCAAACAAGAGATCATGGACCTCAACAAGAGCATGAAGAAATCCCTAACCATGAAATCCCTGAGATGCCTCAGGGGATACACTTTCCTCCACAGAATTATTGGGAGCAAATCAATACCTCCCTAGGAGAATTAAGTTCCAACATGGGACAACTAAGGATGGAGTACCAAGAGCACTCCATCATCCTCCATGAGATTACAGAAGATCAAAGAGCTATGAGGGAGGAGCAACAAAGACAAGGAAGAGACATAGAGGAGCTCAAGAGCACCATTGGTTCTTCAAGAAGAGGAAGACGCCACCCTCACTAAGGTGGACTCATTCCTTAATCTCCTTGTCTATTTATTTTACTATCTTTCGATTTTTTGAGCTTTATGTTTTATTTATGTTTGTGTCTTTACTACATGATCACTAGTGTCTAAGTGTCTATGCCTTAAAGTTGTGAATGTCCTATAAATCCATCACCTTTCTTAAATGAAAAATGTTTTAATTACAAAAGAACAAGAAGTACATGGTTTCGAATTCATCCTTGAAACTAGTTTAATTATTTTGATGTGGTGACAATACTTTTTATTTTCTAAATGAATGCTTGAACAGTGCATATGTCTTTTGATATTGTGGTTTATGAATGTTAAATATGTTGGCTCTTGAAGAATAAGGAAAAAGGAGAAATGTTATTTGAAGATCTGAAAAATCATAAAAATGATTCTTGAAGCAAGAAAAAGCAGTGAATACAAAAGCTTGCGGAAAAAAATGAGAAAAATAGCAAAAAAAAAGAAAAAGAAAAAGCAAGCAGAAAAAGCCAAAAGCTCTTTAAACCAAAAGGCAAGAGAAAAAAGCCAATAGCCCTTAAAACCAAAAGGAAAGGGTAATAAAAAGGATCCAAGGCTTTGAGCATCAGTGGATAGGAGGGCCTAAAGGAATAAAACCCTGGCCTAAGCGGCTAAACCAAGCTGTCCCTAACCATGTAGTTGTGGCGTGAAGGTGTCAAGTGAAAACTTGAGACTGAGCGGTCAAAGTCAAGGTCCAAAGCAAAAATAGAGTGTGCTTAAGAACCCTGGACACCTCTAATTGGGGACTTTAGCAAAGCTAAGTTACAATCTGAAAAAGTTCACCCAATTATGTGTCTGTGGCATTTATGTATCCGGTGGTAATACTGGAAAATAAAGTGCTTAGGGCCACGGCCAAGACTCATTAAGTAACTGTGTTCAAGAATCAACATACTGAACTAGGAGAATCAATAACACTATCTGAACTCTAAGTTCCTATAGATGCCAATCATTCTGAACTTCAATGGATAAAGTGAGATGCCAAAACTATTCAAGAGGCAAAAAGCTACAAGTCCCGCTCATCTGATTGGAGCTAAGTTTCATTGATATTTTAGAATTATAGTATATTCTCTTCTTTTTATCCTATTTGATTTTCAGTTGCTTGGGGACAAGCAACAATTTAAGTTTGGTGTTGTGATTAGCGGAAAATTTATACGCTTTTTGGCATTGTTTTTACATAGTTTTTAGTATAATTTAGTTAGTTTTTAGTATATTTTTATTAGTTTTTAAATAAAAATCACATTTCTGGACTTTACTATGAGTTTGTGTATTTTTCTGTGATTTCAGGTAATTTCTGGCTGAAATTGAGGGACTTGAGCAAAAATCAGATTCAGAGGTTGAAGAAGGACTGCAGATGTTGTTGGATTCTGACCTCCCTGCACTCAAAGTGAATTTTCTAGAGCTACAGAACTCTAAATGGCGCGCTCTTAATTGCGTTGGAAAGTAGACATCCAGGGCTTTCCAGCAATATATAATAGTCTATTCTTTGCCCGAGTTTAGGTGACGCAAACTGGCGTTCAACGCCAGTTCCATGTTGCATTCTGGAGTTAAACACCAGAAACAGGTTGCAAAGTGGAGTTAAACGCCAGAAACAGGTTACAAACTGGTGTTCAACTCCAAGAGAAGCCTCTACACGTGTAAAGCTCAATGCTCAGCCCAAGCACACACCAAGTGGGCCCCAGAAATGGATTTCTGCATCATTTACTCATTTCTGTAAACCCTAGTAACTAGTTTAGTATAAATAGGACTTTTTACTATTGTATTTACATCTTCGGATCAGATCTTTGATCAGTTTTATGCTATCTTATACCTTTATGGGGGCTGGCCATTCGGCCATGCCTGAACCTTCATCACTTATGTACTTTCAACGGTAGAGTTTCTACACACCATAGATTAAGGTGTGGAACTCTGATGTTCTTCATGAATTAATGCGAAGTACTACTGCTTTTTCTATTCAATTAAAGCTTATTCCTATTCTAAGATATTCATTCGCACCCAAGAACATGATGAATGTGATGATTATGTGATGTTCATCACCATTCTCACCTATGAACACGTGCCTGACAACCACTTCTGTTCTACATGAAGAAGAGATAGAATGAGTATCTCTTAGATATCTAATACAGGGGACCGAGTCCGAGATATTAGAGTCTTCGTGGTATAAGTTAGAACCCATGGATGGCCATTCTTGAGATCCGGAAAGTCTAAACCTTGTCTGTGGTATTCCGAGTAGGATCTGAGAAAGGATAGCTGTGACGAGCTTCAAACTCGCGAGTGCTGGGCGTAGTGACAGACGCAAAAGGATAGTAAATCCTATTCCAGTATGATCAAGAACCGACAGATGATTAGCCATGCAGTGACAGTGCATTGGACCATTTTTACAGAGAGGACGGGATTTAGCCATTGACAACGGTGATGTCCAACATACAGCTTGCCATGGAAGGGAGTAGGAATGATTGGATGAAGACAACAGGAAAGCAGATGTTCAGGAGGAACAAAAGCATCTCTATACGCTTATCTGAAATTCTCACCAATGAATTACATAAGTATCTCTATCTTAGTTTATATTTTAATTATGCTTTTATTATCAATTCACCATAACCATTTGAATCTACCTGACTGAGATTTACAAGGTGACCATAGCTTGCTTCAAGCCGACAATCTCCATGGGATCGACCCTTACTCACGTAAGGTTTATTACTTGGACGACCCAGTACACTTGCTGGTTAGTTGTGCGAAGTTGTGACAAAGTATGATTCACGTTTGAGAGCACCAAGTCTTTGGCGCCATTGTTGATGATCACAATTTCGTGCACCAGCTGCCTTGCTGATTAAGCTGCATTGTTTTGTCTGAGGTTGCCTAATTCATAGGAAAACTTTGCTTGATATACATGCTGATATATGAATTCACATGAGTTTTTTGGCTGCCATTTACTATCCGGGAACATCCGTTTTACTACCGGAATGCTGTCTAAATTTCTAGAAATTGTGTTGTTTTCGAACTCGTTACCTAGAATTGCACTTGGCACTTTTAAATTGAGATTCACTTGACTTCCACCAATTTCAATTTTTAGGTTACTTTGGTTGCCATTTCCGTGTTTATTTTTGTTTCCCGTCACATGCATTGGAATGGTTAGTTCAAGAATTTGTTTGTCGGATTTCTGTGACAAATAATATCTTGCCTAACTCATCTATGTGAACCTTCATGTGCTTTCACTGCCAAGTTAAATCAAATGCTTTTGTGACTCATACTAAGTTTACCATTTGACTTTAACTTGCATTTTCCTGAATATGGTTCATTCACTTGCAATATTTGGTGCATTCCACTGGTGTAACCCTTTTTGATTCAAAATGGTTTTCAACTTGGTTTGGGTTACACTAGTGCATATTTCACTCTTTCAACACCAATTACTGCAATCTTAGTGACCATGACATTGTTGATGACTTGTTTTCCATTATATGCTTTGATGTAATTTCATATTTCATCATCAATGACTTGCATCATCCTCATGATTGTGGGTATGCTTGTTCTTTATATAATTATTTGAGCTTCTCTTGGTTGAGCCCAATAATTGTCATGCCACTAACATATGACTTAGTTTTCTAACTTTTGACCTTGTTAGCATTCTAACTCTCTTTTTACTTTTCTCACTAACACTTATGTTCTTTTGGGCATGATGACTATGGCTGCCTAACAAACAAGCACTCTGTTCTCATTGCACGATTTCTTGGCTGTAGTTGATTCGAATTCTGTATTTTGTCTGCTTGCATTCCAAGTTTTCATTCTTTTGACTCACTTCATGAATATGTCAATCCTCTTGCCTTTTGTTTATGCTTAATGACTTACTTTGTTTTCCTCTACGTGTCTTAATTGTTTGTATCCTGTATATCTCTTTTACAGGATGGCCGACAAAGGAAAAGCCAAGGTCACTTCAAGAAAGAGGAAGAAACCTTAAGCCTTCACTCTTTTTCCTTACCACGACTATGCCAAGAACCCTCTTAATGAGGAGGACAAGGCTAACCAGCAGCTGCTGCCTACAGATGCATATAGGTTCCCTAACCTATACTGCGAGCTCCACTTCCCGACATACCGGAAGAAGAATCTAAATATAGAAAAGAAACTGGCTATCCCAACTGACTCAATGCGAGCCATTCAGACACGTGTTCAGGGGATGGCATAGGTTTTATTGATAGGTAGCTAGGCAGGGTGAACTCATCATGAGTCAAGGAATTTTATAGTAACTTCTTCAGACACACCCTTGATTTAGTCCACCTGCAAGACGGTCAGATATTAGTTACGGAGGTAGCTATTGAGGATAGACTCCAATGTCTGCCTAGGACCGGTAACACAGATGCCATTGAGCAGGCAGAGGTGGCGATACATTGTATGACATTTGATTATGATGCTCTGAGGGATGTTATTGCCACCCCAGATGCCCCTTGGGTGATGGATGCTAACAACAAGAAGTCTAAGGGGATGCATTTTACAAATCTTTCGAGGGAGGCTAGGACATGGCAGCAGATCTTTGCCTATTATGTCATGCCGACCACCCACTTTACTGAAATTCCAGTGGACATGCTTGTCCCGATCGGATGTGTTATGGAGGAAAAGGAGGTATACTTCCTCCGATTGATCAGGAGATACATGTGGCGAGCACATGTCCGTGGCATACTTCCATTTCCCACTTTGGTCACCGAGATGATTCAGCTGGCAGGTGCCCCATGGGAGGCAGATGATGAGACACCACCCCCCGACTACGGAAAGGAGGAAGTGATTTCGTGGGGGTCATGGGTGCATGAGAAACCCGCATCCCGGCGCCGTTCCAGAGCCAGAGCAGTAGCGACACCTGGCCCTTCTTCATCCACAGCCGCAGCAGGTCCATCAGCACCAACAGCACCGGCACCACCACCAGCACCCCAGCTGACGTATCTCTTAGTACAGCATCTGATCCGCTTCATAGAGCGTAGTGAGCGCCGCATCATGCTTTGCCTGGACAGAGTGGATCAGATGTTTGTGGCACTGGGCGTTGAGTTGCCCCCTTTTCCCAACTTTTTCGCATCTGAGGAGGAGGAGCACGAGGAGGAGCCAGCTCAAACAGATACACCTTTACAGACACAGGCCGTCCCAGAGGCTTAGCAGCCCCTTGAGGAGCCACAGCCTCAGCCCCAGTAGCCAGATGCGACTCTTGACCCCCATTCTGAGCCCGAGCAGTAGCATCGAGGACGATGCTTCATTTTAAGTGTGGGGAGGTCATCGTCGTCACCGTCGGTGGATAGCGATTTTCGGGTGAATGATAAACCACTATTTTATGGTTTATCTTGTGCTTAATTGAGTGGATTTTATCAACTCTTTACCCACTTATTCATACTATTTGCATGGTTTTACATTTGCCTTCCTAATTTTGCGGTATGATTGAAAACATGCTTCTTTGATCTTATATTTGCTAATTATTAATCCTCTCTTATTACCATTAGATGCCTTGATATGTGTGTTAAGTGCTTTCAAAGATTACAGGGCAGGAATGGCTCAGAGGATGGAAAGGAAGCATGCAAAAGTGGAAGGAATACAAGAAGTTGGAGAAACTGCTAAGCTGTCCAGCCTGACCTCTTCGCACTCAAACGGCTATAACTTTAGCTACAAAGGTCCAAACGACGCGGTTCTAGTTGTGTTAAAAAGCTAACGTCCGGGGCTTCGATTTGATATATAATTTGCCATAGCTGCCTCAAAGTTAGATGACGCAAACGCGTGAATGACGCGTCCACGTCGCATCTGCGAACCTCAACCCGCGCAGCCGTATGGACGACGCCTCCGCGTCACTTGCCGGCAACCTGGACGTAACAGAAATCACAGGGGGCAATTTCTGGGCTGCTTTTGACCCAATTTTCAGCCCAGAACACACAGATTAGAGGCTATAAAGTGGGGGAATGCATCCATTCATAATAGAGCCTCCAATTAGTTAGTTTTCATGATTTAGATTTAGTTTAGAGAGAGGTTCTCTCCTCTCTCTTCTCTCTTTAGGATTAGGATTTAGAATTAGGATTTTATTCACTTTCCGGATTATCTCTTTAGCAGGTACAATATTCCTTTTCATTTACTTTTGCAATTTGATTTATGAATTCTTCCATGTTACAGACATTTTTATTCCAATAGATTTATTTTTCTCCTTTTGGTCTTGGTTAAAAAATCAGTAACTCAGGAGTTATCAAACTCAAACATGATTGATAATTGTTATCTTGTTAATTAAATTGAACTTCAATAATCCCAATCTTTTCTTAGGAAATAAATAGGATTTGAAGATCAAACCAGTTAATCCCTTGACCTTCCTTTATCTTAGTAAAGGTTAACAAAGTGGAATTAAGATTCAATTCTCATCATCATTGATAAGGATAACTAGGATAGGACCTCTAATTTACTCGCCATTTAAATTGCTTGTTCTTCATTTACTTTAATTGCTATATAAACTATTCACTCCTCATTCTCAAAACCCCAATTTACAATCTCCATAACCAATAATAAGAACATACTTCCCTACAGTTCCTTGAGAAGACGACCTGAGGTTTGAATACTTCGGTTATCAATTTATTTAAGGGGTTTGTTACTTGTGACAACCAAAACATTTGTATGAAAGGACTTTGAAAGGTTTAGAGACTATACTTGCAACGAGGATTTATCCGCAAATTTCTAGACCACGCAAAAGTTCCTCTCGTCAAAATGGCGCCATTGCCGGGGAACTGCTAACGTGTGCCTTATTATTCGTTATTGTAAATATTTTTCTTTTACTTATTTATTTACTTCTGTTTTTCCTTTTTAATTTTATTTGCTACTATGAACTCTCACCCCTCTCGCTTTGAGTTTGGTTCTAACTTTGTTGAAGGAAATAGAAGTTACAGCAGGAATATGCATCAAGGTCAGACCAATCAAGGATGGATGGAGCCAAGAGGATCTAATCAACCCTTTAGGTAACAACACCCTCCAAGATATCACGGACAACAACCATTCTACAATGCATACCCAGCTGAAAGATATGATGGACAACCTTGTGACTACCAACAAGTCCCAGCCCGTGCCTATAGACCAACCTGTCAACATAACCTCGAACCACCACACTCACAAGCTTCTCTTCACTATTCGCCATCGTATGATCCTTTCCTACCCCAGTTCCAATCCAATCACCCACAAGCACCACCACTTCCCTATGTTTCATGTCCAAATCCATCACCCCGAGAATCAGAGGTTCGCTTTAAGGCAACAGTAAATAAACTTTAAACAACCATTCGACAACTGGAGCAAGCAGTAATTCAATTAGCTTCTAGATGCGCGAACATTCAAGGACCAACCACAGCCCCATATGGACAATCTAACGAAGAGCGTAGCATGAAGGAAATACTAGAAACTCCAATGGACAAGACAAAGAATGAATTCATACTAGAACAAGTAGAAGAAGTTGTCAATACGCAAGAAGAAGAGTTGGTTAAAGATTTAGGAGACGCTGAACCTCCAAGGGAATTCAGAGCTGAAGAGAACTCTGTCAAGGACATTACAGTTGATGCTAAGGAGGACAGTACACAATCCCCAAGGCAAGTCGTTTATGAAGAACTAGACGGAATAACCCAAGACACAAATTCCCTTGATGGTGATAGTCACAAGTCAAGTTCTCTTAGTAATGAACTTGCATCCGTAAGTGAATTCTCTGAGATCGAAGAATCTTCCCCAAATGAATACGAAGATGATGCAGAGGTAGATTTCTCTCAACCTCCAATCTGTGACTCGAGTGATGAGAAAGACACAGAAGACTTTGACCAGGACACAGATGTATTTGAAGAATCTTGCAAAGAAGTGGAGGAATTCACAGAAGAGCACAAGGGAGTAGAACTTACAGAACCACCGAAAACACCTATCCCAAGGCCATTACCACCCAATACAAGCTTCAAGTGGGTACAATCCTTATCTTTAATCTTTACTTTTCCACTTGAATATGGTTTGCCTGAAACAGATGGCCAGCTTAGAGCTCTCTGCGGTTTTAAGAGTAAGAGGGAAATGGCTCGCACTCAGAGATGGTGCACAAGGTTCAATAAGGTTCCAAGCTTCAACTCGAAGTGCACAGATTGGTATCACGTTCAATCGAATGGATCTCGGAAAACGTTTGGTCATCTTGGTGAGAATCTAATTTCCAAACCGCCCGGATGGAAAAGTATAGATCAAAATGAAGGCGGATTTAGAACCAAAGTTTGGGATCCTGGAAAATATTCTGATATTCATCACCCCGGGAGCCTGAAAATATGTTTGAAGCTGCTCAGAAGCTTTACATGCCTAGTTTCGGACCCCGGAGGCTGTTGGCATTCCAAACATTGGTAGAGATTTCTGGATGAATTTAAATGCAAGCCACCATAACAGAAAGCTCATCTAATGTCCAACTTAAGGACTTTAACTAAAAGTGCTAGGTGGGAGATAATCCACCATGGTATGATCGTTCCTTTTGCAATTTTAATTTTATTTAGTTTTGTTTGTTTTTGAATTTTATTTTTACTTTATTGAACCTGGAATCATGCATAGCATTCACATTAAGCATTGCATTCTGCATACTGCATTCTGCATTCTTCAAAAAAAAAATTGCAGGTATTGGGAGAGAATAATGAACAGAAAGTTACGCAGGAGCAGCGCTGGAGGCGTGCCAATGGCACAAATCGTCCCACGCGACCGCGTTGCTGACGCGACCGCGTCATATGGGAATAATGGCTTCCCACGCGACCGCGTGCCCCACGCGGCCGCGTGACCAGGATTTCGACGTCAAAGTGGTGCACACTCGAAAGTTGTGCGAGAGTGGTGCTGGATTGGTACTGAACGCATAATCCTTCTGGTGCACGAAATTGTGATCCCTGGTATTGGCTCCAAAAACTTAGTGCTCTAATCTTAATTCATAATTTGTCACAACTTCGATACAACTAACCAGCAAGTGCACTGGGTCGTCCAAGTAATAAAACCTTACGTGAGTAAGGGTCGATCCCACGTAGATTGTTGGTATGAAGCAAGCTATGGTCATCTTGTAAATCTCAGTCAGGCAGATATCAAATGGTTATGGAGTTTTCGAATAACAATAATAAATAAACAGAAAATAAAGATACGAATACTTATGCAAATCATTGGAGAGAAATTCAGATAAGCGTATAGAGATGCTTTCGTTCCTCTAAACCTTTGCTTTCCTACTGTCTTCATCCAATCATTCCTACTCCTTTCTATGGCATGCTTTATATAGGGCATCACCGTTGTCAATGGCTACATCCCATCCTCTCTGTGAAAAAGGTCCAAATTCTCTGTCACGGCATGACTAATCATCTGGAGGTTCTCGATCATACTGGAATAGGATTCACCCTCCTTTTGCGTCTGTTACTACGCCCAGCACTCGTGAGTTTGAAGTTCGTCACAGCCATCCCTTCCCAGATCCTACTCAGAATACCACACACAAGGTTTAGACTTTTTGGATCTCAGGAATGGCCATCCATGGGTTCTAACTTATACCACGAAGATTCTAATATCTCGGACTCGGTCCTTTGTATTAGATATCTAAGAGATACTCATTCTAGCTTGTTTGCATGAAGAACGGAAGTGTTTGTTAGGCACGTGTTCATAAGTGAGAATGATGATGAGCGTCACATAATCATCACATTCATCATGTTCTTGGGTGCGAATAGATATCTTAGAAGCGGAATAAGTTGAATTGAATATAAAATAGTAGTACTTTGCATTAAATCATGAGGAACAGTAGAGCTCCACACCTTAATCTATGGAGTGCAGAAACTCTACCATTGAAAAATACATAAGTGAAAGGTTCAGGCATGGCCGAATGGCCAGCCCCCATGATCTAAGAACTAGATGTCCCAAGATGTCTAATACAATAGTAAAAAGTCCTATTTATACTAAACTAGTTACTAGGGTTTACAGAAGTAAGTAATTGATGCATAAATCCAGTTCCGGGGCCCACTTGGTGTGTGCTTGGGCTAAGCTTGAAGTTTACACGTGCAGAGGCCTCTTTTGGAGTTGAACGCCAAGTTGTAACGTGTTTTTATTGTTCAACTCTGGTTCGTGACGTGTTTCTGGCGTTTAACTCCAGACTGCAGCGTAGAACTGGCGTTCAACGCCCTTTTGCATCATCTAAACTCGGGCAAAGTATGGACAATTATATATTGTTGGAAAGCCCTGAATGTCTACTTTCCAAAGCTGTTAAGAGCGCGCCATTTTGAGTTCTGTAGCTCCAGAAAATCCACTTTGAGTGCAGGGAGGTCAAAATCCAACAGCATCAGCAGTCCTTCTTCAACCTCTGAATCTGATTTTTGCTCAAGTCCCTCAATTTCAGCCAGAAAATACCTGAAATCATAGAAAATTATACAAACTCATAGTAAAGTCCAGAAATGTGACTTTAACATAAAAACTAATAAAAACATCCCTAAAAGTAACTAGATCCTACTAAAAACAATGCCAAAAAAGCGTATAAATTATCCGCTCATCACAACACCAAACTTAAATTGTTGCTTGTCCCCAAGCAACTGAAAATCAAATAAGATAAAAAGAAGAGAATATACTATAAATTCCAAAATATCAATGAAACATAGCCCCAATCAGATGAGCGGGACTTGTAGCTTTTTGCCTCTTGAATAGTTTTAGCATCTCACTTTATCCATTGAGGTTCAGAATGATTGGCATCTATAGGAACTCAGAGTTCAGATAGTGTTATTGATTCTCCTAGTTCAGTATGTTGATTCTTGAATACAGCTACTTTATGAGTCTTGGCCATGGCCCTAAGCACTTTGTTTTCCAGTATTACCACTGGATACATAAATGCCACAGACACATAACTGGGTGAACCTTTTTAGATTGTGACTCAGCTTTGCTAAAGTCTCCAATTAGAGGTGTCCAGGGTTCTTAAGCACACTCTTTTTTTGCTTTGGGCCTTGACTTTAACCGCTCAGTCTCAAGTTTTTACTTGACACCTTCACGCCACAAGCACATGGTTAGGGACAGCTTGGTTTAGCCGCTTAGGCCAGTATTTTATTCCTTTAGGCCCTCCTATCCACTGATGCTCAAAGCCTTGGATCCTTTTTATTTACCCTTGCCTTTTGGTTTTAAGGGTTATTGGCTTTTTCTGCTTGCTTTTTCTTTTTCTATTTTTTTTCGCCATTTTTTTTTCTGCAAGCTTTGTATTCACTGCTTTTTCTTGCTTCAAGAATCATTTTTATGATTTTTCAGATTATCAAATAACATGTCTCCTTGTCATCATTCTTTCAAGAGCCAACATATTTAACATTCATAAACAACAACTTCAAAAGACATATGCACTGTTCAAGCATTCATTCAGAAAACAAAAAGTATTGTCACCACATCAAAATAATTAAACTAGTTTCAAGGATGAATTCGAAACCATGTACTTCTTGTTCTTTTGTTTTGAAAACATTTTTCATTTAAGAGAGGTGATGGATTCATATTCACTACTTTAAGGCATAGACACTTAGACATTAATGATCATGTAATAAAGACATAAACATAGATAAACATTTAACATAAGAAAACGAAAAACAGAAAATTTGAGAACAAGGAATGAGTCCACCTTAGTGATGGTGGCGTTTTCTCCTTGAGGAACCAATGATGTCCTTGAGCTCTTCTATGTCTCTTCCTTGACTTTGTTGTTCCTCCCTCATTGCTCTTTGATCTTCTCTAATTTCATGAAGGATGATGGAGTGCTCTTGATGTTCCACCCTTAGTTGCTCCCAATAATTGTGTGGAGGAAAATGTATCCCCTGAGGTATCTCAGGGATCTCTTGATTTGCAGTCAAATGTTCTACCACTGAGCTATAGACCCTTGAGATGAATCTCTCCATCTCCTATGACTCGGAGGTGGAAGCTTTTGTCTTCCCTTTCCTCTTTCTAGAGGTTTCTCTGGCCTTAGGTGCCATTAATGGTTATGGAAAAACAAAAAAAGCTATGCTTTTACCACACCAAACTTAGAATGTTGCTCGCCCTCGAGCAAAATAAGAAAGAATAGTAGAAGAAGAAGAAGATATGGAGGGATGTATGTATTCGGCTATATGGGTGGGAAAGAGATTTTGAATTTTGAAGGTAGTTGGGGTGTATGGATGTGAGTGGTGAAGAGGTGATGGGGGAGAGATTGAGGTGATTGGTGAAGGGTTCTTGGGAAAGGATGATATAGGATTATGAGGAGGGAAGGTGAGTGGAGGTATGTGGGGATCCTGTGGGGTCCACAGATCTTGAGGTGTCAAGGATTTACATCCCTGCACCAATTAGGCATGTAAAATGCCTTTCCATGCATTTCTGGCGTTTAGACACCGAAGTGATGCTTGTTCTGGGCGTTCAACGCCCATGTGCAGCATATTTCTGGCGTTGAACGCCAGCTTCATGCTTGTTTCTGGCCTTCAGCGCCAGCTCCATGCTCTGTTTTGGCGTTGAACGCCAGCCAGATGCTCCTTACTGGCGTTTAAATGCCAGTAAGCCCTTCCTCCAGGGTGTTCTATTTTCAATGCTGTTTTTCATTCTATTTTTGATTTTTCAGTAGTTTTTGTGACTCCACATGATCATCAACCTAATAAAACATGAAATAACAAAGAAAAACTAAAATAAAAATGATTAAATAACATTGGGTTGCCTCCCAACAAGCGCTTCTTAATGTCAATAGCTTGACAGTGGGCTCTCATGGAGCCTCACAGATGTTCAGAGCATTGTTGAGACTTTCCAACACCAAACTTAGAGTTTGGATATGGGAGTTCAATACCAAACTTAGAGTTTGGCTGAGGCCTCCCAACACCAAACTTAGAGTTTGACTGTGGGGGCTTTAGTTGACTCTGTACTGAGAGAAGCTTTCTATGCTTCCTCTCCATGGTTACAGAAGGAGATTCTTGAGTTTTAAATACAAGGTTGTCTTTATTAAGTTGAAGGATCAATTCTCCTCTGTCCACATCAATCACAGCTCTTGCTGTGGCTAGGAAGGGTCTTCCAAGGATGATGGATTCATCCTCTTCCTTCCCAGTGTCTAGGATTATGAAATTAGAAGAGATGTAAAGGCCTTCAACCTTTACTAACACGTCCTCTACCTGACCATAAGCCTCTTTTCTTGAATTGTCTACCATCTCTAATGAGATTCTAGCAGCTTGCACCTCAAAGATTCCCAGTTTCTCCATTACAGAGAGTGGCATGAGGTTTATTCCTGACCCAAGGTCACATAGAGCCTTCTCAAAGGTCATGGTGCCTATGGTGCAAGGTATTAGGAACATTCCAGGATCCTGTTTCTTCTGAGGCAATCTCAGTTGATCCAATGCATTTAGTTCATTGGTGAACAGGGGAGGTTCATCTCCCCAAGTCTCATTACCAAATAAATTGGCATTCAGCTTCATGATTGCACCAAGGAACTTGGCAACTTACTCTTCAGTATCCTTATTCTCTTCAGAAGAGGAATACTCATCAGAGCTCATGAATGGCATAAGGAGGTTCAATGGAATCTCTATGGTCTCTAGATGAGTCTCAGATTCCTTTGGTTTCTCAGAGGGAAACTCCTTATTGATCACTAGACGTCCCAGGAGGTCTTCCTCACTGGGATTCACGTTCTCCTCCTCTCTTGTGGGTTCGGCCATGATGGTCAACTCAATGGCCTTGCACTCTCCTTTTGCATTTTCTTCTGTATTTCTTGGGAGAGCACTAGGAGGGGTTTCAGTGATCTTCTTACTCAGTTGGCCCACTTATGCCTCCAAATTTCTAATGGAGGACCTTGTTTCATTCATGAAATTTAGTGTGGCCTTAGATAGATTAGAGACTAAATTTGCTAAGCTAGATGGATTCTGCTCAGAATTCTCTGTCTGTTGCTAAGTGGATGATGGAAAAGGCTTGCTATTGCTAAACCTGTTTCTTCCACCATTATTAAAGCCTTGTTGAGGCTTTTGTTGATCCTTCCATGAGAGATTTGGGTGATTTCTCCATGAGGGATTATAAGTGTTTCCATAGGGTTCACCCATGTAATTCACCTCTGCTATTGCAGGGTTTTCAGGATCATAAGCTTCTTCTTCAGAAGATGCCTCTTGAGTACTGTTGGATGCAGCTTGCATTCCGTTCAGACTCTGAGAAATCATATTGACTTGCTGAGTCAATATTTTATTCTGAGCCAATATGGCATTCAGAGTATCAATTTCAAGAACTCCCTTCTTCTGAGGCGTCCCATTACTCACAGGATTCCTCTTAGAAGTGTACATAAACTGGTTATTAGCAACCATGTCAATGAGTTCTTGAGCTTCTGCTGGTGTTTTCCTTAGGTGAATGGATCCACCTGCAGAAGTATCCAATGACATCTTAGCTAATTCAGATAGACCATCATAGAATATATCCAGGATGGTCCATTCTGAAAGCATGTCAGAAGGGCACTTTTTGGTCAGTTGCTTGTATCTCTCCCAAGCTTCATAGAGGGATTCACCTTCTTTCTGTCTGAAGGTTTGAACATCCACTCTAAGCTTACTGAGCTTTTGAGGAGGAAAGAACTTGGCTAAGAAAGCCGTGACCAGCTTATCCCAAGAGTTCAAGCTATCCTTGGGTTGAGAGTCCAACCATATTCTAGCTCTGTCTCTCATAGCAAACGGGAAAAACATGAGCCTGTAGACTTCAGGATCTACTCCACTAGTCTTAACAGTGTCACATATCTGCAAGAATTCAGTTAAGAACTGAAAAGGATCTTCAGATGGAAGTCCATAAAACTTACAGTTCTGCTGCATCAATGAAACTAATTGAGGTTTCAGCTCAAATTTGTTTGCTCCAATGGCAGGGATGGAGATGCTTCTTCCATGTAAATTGGAATTAGGTGCAGTAAAGTCACCAAGCATTCTCCTTGCATTATTATTATTTTTGGCTACCATCTCCTCTTCCTGTTCGAAAATTCCTGTAAGGTTGTCTCTGGATTGTTGTATTTTAGCTTCTCTTAAGTTTCTTTTCAGAGTCCTTTCAGGTTCAGGGTCTGCTTCAACAAGAGTGTTCTTGTCCTTGCTCCTGCTCATGTGAAAAAAAAGAAGAGGACTAAAGATACCGGGTATCCTCTTTACCACAGTATAGAGGTTCCCTTGTGTGAGTAGAAGAAAAGAAGAATAAGAATGTAGAAGAGAAGAATTCGAACTCAGAGGAGAGGAAGGGGTTCAAATTTTGGGTGAAGAGAAGTGTTAGTAGATGAATAAATAAATAGAAGGAGATGAGGGAGAGGGAATTTTGAAAATTAATTTTTGAAAAGAGGTTGATGATTTTCGAAAATTAAAGGAGAATTAAAATTAAAATTAAAATTTAAACAATTAATTAACTAAAAAGATTTTTTTTGAAAAAGAGGGAGATATTTTCGAAAATTAGAGAGGGATAGTTAGTTAGGTAGTTTTGAAAGAGATAAGAAACAAACAAAAAGTTAATTAGTTAGTTGAAACAAATTTTGAAAATCAATTTTTAAAAGATAAGAAGATAAGAAGTTAGAAAAGATATTTGAAAAAGATATGATATGAAAAGGTATGATTAAAAAGATATGATTTTGAAAAAGATAAGATAAAAAGATATTTTTGAAAAGATATGATTGAAATTAGTTTTGAAAAAGATTTGATTTTTAAAATCACAATTAATGACTTGATTCACAAGAAATCACAAGATATGATTCTAGAACTTAAAGTTTGAATCTTTCTTAACAAGTAAGTAACAAACTTGAAATTTTTGAATCAAAACATTAATTGTTGATGATATTTTCGAAAATATGATATAAAATTAAGAAAAAGATTTTTGAAAAATATTTTTAGAATTTTCGAAAAGAAATAAGAAAAATGAAAAAAAGATATGATTTTTGAAAAAGATTTTGAAAAAGATAAGATTTTTAAACTGAAAATTTGATTTGACTCATAAGAAACAACTAAATTTTAAAAAGATTTGAAAAAGTCAACTCAAATTTTCGAATTTATGAGAAGAAAAAGGGAAAGATATTTTTTTATTTTTGAATTTTTAATGATGAAAGAGAAAAACATGAAAAAGATTCAATGCATGAAAATTTTGGATTAAAACCTGTGATGCATGCAAGAACACTATGAATGTCAAGATGAACACCAAGAACTTATTTTTGAAAATTTTCAAGAAAAAAAGACATGCAAGACACCAAACTTAAAAATTTTTAATATTTAGACACTAATGTTTCAAGAATGCATATGAAAAACAAGAAAAGACACAAAACAAGAAAATATGAAGATCAAACAAGAAGACTGGCCAAGAACAACTTGAAGATCATGAAGAATGCAATGCATGAAATTTTCGAAAATAATTTTTAGAAAATTAAAAAGATGCAATTAACACCAAACTTAAAACTTGACTCAAGACTCAAACAAGAAACACAAAAAATATTTTTGATTTTATGATTTTGTAAATTTTTTTGTATTTTTCGAGAATTAATTGGGAAAACGAAAAAGAAGAAAATATATATTTTTTTTCGAAAATTTATTTTAAGAGAAATGAAAACAAAGAAAAATTTTTGAAAAAGTTTTTGAAAACCAAATAAAAGTTGAAACAAGAAGAAAATTACCTAATCTGAGCAACAAGATGAACCGTCAGTTGTCCAAACTCAAACAATCCCTGGCAACAGTGCCAAAAACTTGCCAAAAACTTGGTGCTCTAATCTTAATTCATAATTTGTCACAACTTCGATACAACTAACCAGCAAGTACACTGGGTCGTCCAAGTAATAAAACCTTACGTGAGTAAGGGTCGATCCCACGGAGATTGTTGGTATGAAGCAAGCTATGGTCATCTTGTAAATCTCAGTCAGGCGGATATCAAATGGTTATGGAGTTTTCGAATAATAATAATAAATAAACAGAAAATAAAGATAGGAATACTTATGCAAATCATTGGTGAGAAATTCAGATAAGCGTATAGAGATGCTTTCGTTCCTCTGAAACTCTGCTTTCCTGCTGTCTTCATCCAATCATTCCTACTCCTTTCCATTGCAAGCTTTATATAGGGCATCACCGTTGTCAATGGCTACATCCTATCCTCTCTATGAAAAAGGTCCAAATGCTCTGTCACGGCACGGCTAATCATCTGGAGGTTCTCGATCATACTGGAATAGGATTCACCCTCCTTTTGCGTCTATCACTAAGCCCAGCACTCGCGAGTTTGAAGTTCATCACAGCCATCCCTTCCCAAATCCTACTCGGAATACCACATACAAGGTTTAGACATTTCGGATCTCAGGAATGGCCATCCATGGGTTCTAACTTATACCACGAAGATTCTAATATCTCGGACTCCGTCCTCTGTATTAGATATCTAAGAGATACTCATTCTAGCTTGTTTGCATGTAGAACGGAAGTGTTTGTCAGGCACGCGTTCATAAGTGAGAATGATGATGAGCGTCACATAATCATCACATTCATCATGTTCTTGGGTGCGAATGGATATCTTAGAAGCGGAATAAGTTGAATTGAATATAAAACATTAGTACTTTGCATTAAATCATAAGGAACAATAGAGCTCCACACCTTAATCTATGGAGTGCAGAAACTCTACCGTTGAAAAATACAAAAGTGAAAGGTTCAGGCATGGCCGAATGGCCAGCCTCCATGATCTAAGAACTAGACGTCCCAAGATGTCTAATACAATAGTAAAAAGTCCTATTTATACTAAACTAGTTACTAGGGTTTACAGAAGTAAGTAATTGATGCATAAATCCACTTCCGGGGCCCACTTGGTGTGTGCTTGGATTGAGCTTGAAGTTTACACGTGCAGAGGCCTCTTTTGGAATTGAACGCCAAGTTGTAACGTGTTTTTGGCGTTCAACTCTGGTTCGTGACGTGTTTCTAGCGTTTAACTCCAGACTGCAGCGTAGAACTGGCGTGCAACGCCCTTTTGCGTCGTCTAAACTCGGGCAAAGTATGGACTATTATATATTGCTGGAAAGCCCTGGATGTTTACTTTTCAACGCCGTTGAGAGCGCGCCATGTGGAGTTCTGTAACTCTAGAAAATCTAGTTTGAGTGCAGGGAGGTCAGAATCCAACAGCATCAGCAGTCCTTCTTCAACCTCTGAATCTGATTTTTGCTCAAGTCCCTCAATTTCAGCCAGAAAATACCTGAAATCACAGAAAAACACACAAACTCATAGTAAAGTCCAGAAATATGAATTTAACATAAAAACTAATAAAAACATCCCTAAAAGTAACTAGATCCTACTAAAAACATACTAAAAACAATGCCAAAAAAGCGTATAAATTATCCGCTCATCACATTCCCATGCGGTCCCGTGACCCACGCGACCGTGTCATATCCTTCTATAGCCCACTCACGCGATCGCATGCCCCACGCAATCACGTCACTTAAAATTTGGCAATTAATGATTTTGAACAGAGAGTTGTGCGAGTGCGAGGCTGCCCTCGCGCCAGTCGCATAAAATGGGTCACGCGACCGCGTGACCGACGCGACCGCGTCAATCAGTTTAAGCGCAATTCACGCGACCGCGTGCCCCAGGCGGCCGCGTCGCTCGCGTCGCACAACTCATTCAAAATATCTTATATCTTTCTTTTCCAAATCCTTATTTTTTCTCTTTTCTTATTTCTTTCTGTTCCGAGGGTTACCTGAAACTGGAGGTCGATCTCGGTTGAGATCCTCTGTACGGATCAGTACCGACGTGTCCGGCTGGTAGGAGACAACCGGAGCTGTCATGTCCGACTTGTTGGACTAGTTGTACTGCAGATCCTTCGTCACCGGAGGGTGGGGGTACCTGCAAGAGACTCCGATGCTTAAGTTAGCATGGGTATTAAACAGGTGTTATGTAGAATCAGAGTATGAGTTATACCTGGGTGTTCCAGTGTATTTATAATGGTGAGATGTGACCTTTGGATAAGATAAGTTAGTTATCTTATCTTATCTTTATCTTTTGGGTTGAGGTCAGCGTATCTTCAACGGAACCGCCCTTCTCTTCGTAGGCCTGAACGACCTTTGGATTTGGGTCGTATTCCTTGAATTGGGCCCTTTTTGGGCTTTCCTATCGATTTGGCTGAGTTCTTCGTAAAGAAGTCGGTCTGCTTGACCTAAAGAGGTCGGTCGCTTTATCGTCGATCACCCCAGGTCGGATATCTCGACCCAGGGTATGAACAGTGCCCCTGCTTGAGCTCGGTCTTCTTTGTTGAGGTCGAGTCCTTGACTTCGGTCCTTCTTGTAGCGAAGCCGAACTCAAGCATCTTGTCGACTCCTTTTTGTAGCAGCTTTTGAATGTAGAACGTTTTTCCTCAACAAGCGCGCGCTTTTGTATTAGCGCTTTTTTGGGAATACAAGCGGTTTTAATATCCGCATTTAATTGGCATTTAATTGCCCCGTTTCCCCTAACATCTCTATTTTTGAATTTTGCATTCAAGAAACGGTTTCTCTCCTTCGCCCTTTTTATAACTTCTTCGCACTTATTCATTTTCTGCCTTTCACTCAGATTTCAACTTTTCTTGCGACGTCGCTTGGTGATTTCTCTGAAGCTTCTGTTTTCGCCTGGAGTTTTGTGGTTTCGCGTTTCTCTCTGTGATACTACTTTTGTTCGTGCTTTTTTGCTCGTGAGAGGGCAATTCCAGATTTCGTCTTCCATCCTCAATTTCCCTGAAGCTTGCGACTTTTTCCAGGTTGGTATTAGCTTTCTTGTTTCTTTCATAGCTTCGTCTTCAGTTTTTTAGTGAAGCTTTGATTTTGCATGTTTGAAAGTTTGAATCTTTTTCGTGGTCTTGTATTTGCTTGTCACTGCAATGTGTTTTCCCTGACTTTCTTTTATGCATTCTCTTGGCATTTCCGTCGAGGCTTTCTAGGGTTTTGTTGTTGCTTCTGGTTGTTTCCTGTCTGATATTGATAGAGAATCTGCATCTGTTCCTCGCTTTGTTTAGAGATTTCTTTTTGATTCTGACAAAGTTTGCACCTTTGATGATTTCTACTTGGCGTGTTCGATGTTAGTGCTTGCTCTTTGCTGATGATTTTTTGCTTGATTTCGAAAAAGTTTGCGCCTTTGCTGTTTTTCCGCTGATAAACTGTAAGAGGGTGGACCTTTTGCATTTTTTGCTTCCTTTATTTTCTTTCTGGATTTTATTTTGATGAGTACCGGGATGTAGGTTGTAGAAATAACTTAAAGACCTTGCTTTGTTTACTGCCTCCAAGGGATGCCCCAAGACCTTTGTCTTGAGTCTTGGGGTTTTCTCTTTTTGTTTATCTGCCCGTCGAGATGTTTTGCCCTCTATCCGAGATGTTTTTAAGTAATCCATTCTTCTTTTCTCTTTGTAGGATTTAGTTGACCTCATGTCTTCCCGAAATAACGTTGTAGAGATGCCTTCCCAGGTTCCCGCGGGTATGGCCGATTGGGTAGACTCCATGGTTCTCATATGTGTCTCGCTGGTTGATTCTGAATTTTGTGCTCAGCTTAGGCAGTTTCATAGTGTCTGTAGTAATTCTGGTAATGAGAAGAACTATGAACTTGTCTCTCCCTCTTCTGACGAGAGAGTCTGCTTTTCAACTCGGGTTGTTGATGGTCGCCCTTTCTTTTATGCTTATGATTTTTTCTTTGGTCAGCTGGGTATCACCCTTCCTTTTACCAAATTTGAAACCGACCTGTTATGGTCTTGTAATGTTGCCCCTTCTCATCTTCACCCCAATTCCTGGGGTTTTATTAAAATTTTTCAATTGCTGTGCAATGGTTTTGGTATTCTTGCTTCCCAATCTCTCTTTTTCTATCTTTTTGTCTTGACTAAGCCCGGTGTGGTAAAAAAGAAGTCAGCTTGGGTCTCCTTTCGTTCTACCTAGAGAAAGAAGGTTTTTTCCATGTTTGACGAGTCGTTCCATGATTTTAAAAACTACTTTTTCAAGGTCCGAGCTGTTGAAGGAGCTCGGCCCTTTTTTCTGGATGAAAATGACGAACCTGCTTTTCCCTTGGAATGGCAAAAAGACGTGAGGGTCTCCAGGTATTCGTGGGAGATGTTGGATGATGCTGAGCGAGCCTTTGTGACTATCTTGGAAGAACGCTGAGGTCAACCTCCCATCTCGACACAAAGAAATTTCTAACCAATCCTTCTCTTCTTCAAACTGAACTGGGTATCTTTGTGTTTTCTTTATTATCCATGTATGTTGCTTGTAGTTGTCTTTCCGACTTGTTCAACTTGTAACTGATTTTCTATTTTATTTGCAGAGGCAATGAAGAATAGTGAATCCATGAAAGCTTTTAAGAGGGCGCAGAGGGCGACTGCTGCCAGAAATGTTGCTGTCAAGGCGGCTGGGGAAGGATCCTCCCAAGTGCGCGAGAAGCCATCAGTGCAGAGTTCCGCCGGGGTGAAGAAGATGATCCCTACACCCCGAGTTCGTTTGGTAGATCCTCACGTCACCTCTGCTGCTCCTTCTATTGCTCCTCCCAATAAAAAACAAAAGACTGCTGAGCCCTTTGACCTCGATGCTCCTTATTTTAATGCTATTGAATTTGTGGATCAACAAATCGGTCCCTACGACGCTCTCTCCATGGACGATGTGTCCATCCTCCATCACTTGGAGTTTATGGCCCGAAATCATGTGAAGATGGCGTATATGTCAGCTGCCATATATCAGACTGCTCAGAATCTCCCTCTCCACGCTACTAAGGCGTTTATGGAGGAGGCGAAACAAGAGTTTGATCGGATGAAGGAGTTAAAAGAGGAGCTTGAGATGAAGGTAGCCAAGCTGGAGAAGGACTTGAAGAATGAGGAGGCGAGTTCTCAGTCATTGGCGGCTTCTTTGAGGTTGGCTGAGGATGCAGTCCTGATGCACAAGGAGAGTTACCTTTCATCTTATCGGGAGGTGATGCGCCTGAGGGGGGAGCTTGACAGTGTTCGGGAAGATTATGCTGAGCTCCAAAGTCATCTCGTTGGCAGCGTGACTGCTGTTTATGAGAAATTGAGGGAGCAAGTTCAGGTCATTGCTCCCGAGGCCGACCTCACCCTTTTCAGCCTGGATAATATAGTCAGGGATGGCAAGATTGTCCCTGATGATGAGGGTGATGATGATGATGTTGTTGCTCCCCCTGTGTCCTCTACCAAAGTGCCGACCTCTTCGGTTCCTCCTGGTGTGCCCGACTCGGATTACCAGATCCTGAATCGGGAGGATGGAACTGTGGATGCTGTGCCGATCCAGACTCGCCCTCCTTCTCCTTGTCCTGATGCTGCCAAGAAGGCTCCTGACGCTTGCTGGTGCATGAAATTATGATCTCAGGCAACGGTGCCAGAAACTCTGTACGCACGTCTTAATAAATCGTTTTTCATTCACAACTTCGATACAACTAACCAGCAAGTGCACTGGATCGTCCAAGTAATAAACCTTATGCGAGTAAGGGTCGATCCCACGGAGATTGTTGGTATGAAGCAAGCTATGGTCATCTTGTAAATCTCAGTCAGGCGGATATAGAATGGTTATGGAGTTTTCGAATATTAATAGTAAAGTAGGGATAGAAATACTTATGTAAATCCTTGGTGAGAATTTCAGATAAATGCATGGAGATGCTTTCGTCCCTCTAAACCTCTGCTTTCCTGCTATCTTCATCCAATCAGTCTTACTCCTTTCTATGGCTGGCTTTATGTAAGGACATCACCGTTGTCAATGGCTACTTTTAATCCTCTCTGAAAAATGGTCAGATGCGCTGTCACTGCATGGCTAATCGTCTGGAGGCATCACCCACTACAAAAAAATGATATAAAACGGCATTAATAATATGGCGGTTCTATAATATTGCCATAATATTTGAGTATTTTGACGTTTATGATTATTGCCGTAATTCATTGGTAGTTAACGGCGTTTTTTTTTGCTTCTGGCAGTTTTAAATGCCATTATCAATTTGTATAAAATGCTCAACCCTAAATTAACCCATCATTACTGTGTTGAACTTGAAATGCTGCCAGTGTGAGAAAAATCTTGAAGCTCTGCCACTACGATCTCCTCTGTCACGATCTCTCCTCCGACGACTCCTCTCTCCAGTGACGGTCTCCTCCGGCAACGTCTCCTCCAGCGGCGTCTCCTCCAGCAACGACCTCCTTCTGCGACCTCTGCTCCAATGACGGTCTCCTTCGGCGACGTCTCCTCTTGCGACTTCTCCTCCAGCGACGTCTCTTCCAGCGGCTTCTCCTCCAGCGACGATCTCCTCCTGTGGCATTCTCCTACGCTGGCAATCTCGTCAATCGAGCTATTGAGCTGCGAGTTTCTCTTCCGGCAGACTCACGAGTAGGTTCTTCTCTCTCTTTGCCTTTGTTCTCTTGAAAATATTTCATTCTAATCGATGGTTTTAGGCTTGCCTTAGATTAGATGAACAAATTTAATTAAAATTGGTTTGAATCTCAGTATAGTAGTCAAAATGTTTCTCGTTCTTTATTCTCAGCATGTATGTGCTCTATTTTGTTGTTCAATTTCCATAAAAGAAAAGAGGAAAACACTCTTTGTAATTATTATATTCTTGTGATTTGCTATAAAATTATACCATTGCTTTGCTTTTCTGGATGAGTTATGATTTGAGTACGACATAATACTCTTAAAATTAACTTTCTAAGAGATTATATTTAGTTTATTGAACTATAGCAATTTCTCATGTTAGTATACTCATCTTTGTCAGGGCTTTGTCCTGTCTGATCCAAAAAATAGGATGTTCCTTTGCAGTTTCCTCATTGTGATATCATTGGTTTGTGGTGCTTATTTAGTTGGCAATGCATTCACCACCAAGGAGTATAAACAAGTAAGTACGAATTTCTATTCCAAACTTCTAACTCTGAAATATGAATTGCTAGACAGAAAGAGAGAAGATTGTTATAGCTTAACTTTTTGTTGTATCTTACACATTATGTCTCTGAAAAGTCTCAAAATAAAATTTTAGTCATTGCTGTCTTATACTCTATCTCTAGTGTTTCTATCCTTCAATCTTTCTATGATGGCTTCATTCATGTACTAATAGATAGTCATAATCTCCATGGATGCAAATATCATTTATTTTTATTATATAGAGTCTTCTCTCTTTTCTCCCCTGTCTGCTGCACTTTGAAGTTTGAACCCAACTCCTATATGTTTTCTTCTTCTTCTCCTAGGCGAAGGACACCTTCAAAGTTCTCTTCAAATCTGAAGGGAAGGGAAACTTCAGAACAGTGAGCTTCAAGTTCAAAGCAATTGCACCAAGAACAAGACTCACATTCTACAGCTCCTTTTACCATACCAGAATTGATGATTATGGATCTCTCTGTGGCCCTGTTCTTGACCAGGTTATAGTGTTCCCTGTCACCTAAGTTATTAAACCATTAATGTAGTACTTAGTAACTATGATTTTTGCAAGTTACTTGAGCCTGTCTTCTGTATAATTGCATGAGACCACTCTTTTACTCTAGTTTGCTGAGCACAAGACACCAATTTTAATTTCTGTTCATTAAAAAATTTGGCTCAAGAGTTTGAAGAACAAATTTTTAATCATGGGAGTTGAATGTTCATGAAATGATTAAGTAGTATATTTTAGTTTTTGATTGTTACCATGTGTTATTGGAAATCATGAGTTTCAATAAGCATGCATTTGTTTCATGCCAACATTCTGATCAATGCAACTTTTTCCCCTTCTTTTTTCTTTATTTGTTTGTTCCAGGTTTTGGGGTTGTAGGTTCTTGTAGTATAGGAAAAAAAAGGTAGATTTCATGGAATTGGCTACTGGAAGTTACCTTCTAAAGTTGTCGACGTGGTATGCAGTACAGGAGATTTTTGCAGCATGGTTATTGTAACATGGTTATTGGCTACTGGAAGTTACCTACTGAAGTTATTGTAAAATGGTTTTGTACCTGCAGGGTGAGGAGATTTTTGCAGCAGCTATTAGTGAAGTAAAAGAAGAGACAGGACTGAGTATCTAAGTAAATGTGACCAGTTTTTTTTATTGATCATAAGTTCATAACAACTGTTTCATATGGTCCATCTTTTTTTTTCTGTTTAGATTGATACAGAATTTGTAGAAATACTAGCATTCAGGTGTGAATCTTCTAACTTTTGTATGGAATTTAATCCTGATATATCGTTGTAACATTGTATTTATGAATTGTAATAACTAATTTAAAAACACAATATGTATGTATGATTTTCACTGAAATTCTAACTCTATTTTCGATATATTAAGCACAAAAGAGGCATATTAATGATTTTCTTAGGAGGAATTTGAATTTTCAGTGATTGAACAAAAATCATTAATCACCATCACCAAGTCCTGTTTTTCTATTTTTCAGGGAAGTGCAGAATTCATTCTTTGGGAAATCAGATTTGTCATTTCTTTGCATCTTGCGCCATCTTTCTGTTGAGATAAAAAAGCAAGAATTGGAAATTGAAGCAGCTCAGGTACTTTTGTTTGACGATTTCACATCATTCTTCTGTTTATTTTGTTCACCCAACGTAACTTTTCAGCAACTGATACTATAAGTATGAGATGATAGAAGGAGAAATATCCAAAAGATGAACCTAGTGGTGCTAATAAGTTATTTTCTTAATATACAGAAAGAAGAATTAGGATTTGACCACCAGGAGGTAGCCATGCCATCTGTGCCTCCACCAAATAAGGTAAGTTACATGGTTATTTATATTAATTAAGATTTAAGAATGAAAATGTATTGCTGATTTCAGATTATTAATTGTTTCTAGCTTTTGTCAATGGAGGAGCTGCGGGAGAGACGCCTTACTGACCCTCGTCTTCCAAAGTAAGATTTTGGGGGGGTGCAATGTGTTGTTAAAGAATATGTATAAGATTCTATTTAGAGAACATTCATGTATCTAAAGCTAAGGATCTCTGATGACTAAGTTTGTTGCTTCAGAACTTACCGGAACAAAATTGCTACAACTAAATTCACCCCTTGACCAATAGAGATACGGTTCTGTGAACCTACAACTTCAACAAATCAGACCAAATCTCCTCCCAGGTAATACTTTGCAGGGGAAAAGAAGGGTAGATCAATTCTTTGCCTTTTTTAATACTTGTTTAAATGTTTTATGCAGTTTGAATTTTTGGTTTAGAGCAAAGGGAAAACTTTCAGATGATCAGGCCTTGCATAGGTACATTATCTTGTATCAGCTTTTTATTTCTTTTACTCTACATGTTAATGTTGTTATTGCCTAAAGTATTGTACTTATCTCAGTATGCCAAACCATATTCAATTCCGGAAGTGAAGACTACTCACAACAAAAAGAAGAAAAGTACGCGGATTTAATTAAAAGTTTGAAATCTAGCATGGACAACTTGAATAAGGAGGTAACATTTTAGGCACTATTATTTGTAACTACTCTTTCTTCATTCATCTATACTTCTAAATATAGTAAATTTATTTTCTAGTATCATGCGAAAGGTAATATGGATAGCATTTGCATTTTCCTTATATTCGAGTTGTGACTTTTATTGTTGTGTCTGGTGTAAATGTGATCTAAATTGTGTCTTCTTATTGCAGTTGGAAAAGATGAAAAAAAAGAATTAAACTCCATGAAGTAAATAACTCATTTGCATTGATTGCCGTGAAACATGTCTTTTTCTTTGTTTAGATTCTTATGAATTTTATCCGTTGCTCAGGCTAATCAAGAATGGGGAAATATATTCCCTGTGTTCAAGGAAATATCTGTCACTGACAATGCATTAGAAAGGGTTCTTGCTTTGGAGATTGAGCTTGCCGAAGCATTGCAGGCCAAGAAGAAATCAAGCATGCAATTTCAGAGGTACACCTTTCTTTTGGAGCAGTAATTAGATTTTGGTACATATAGATGCTAATTTTGGAAGCACTTCACTTAAATTTACCATTTTCTTTGTTCTCGGTTAAAATTTGATGACTGGTTAGAATCTAAATTCTGATGCATCATCTTTTTTACTCTTTGAAATGAAGTTATGATCTTTTTCTTGTTTTAGCTATCAATTGCATTTTAAAACAAGTACTTTGCTGATTGAATTAAATAATCTCCAAAAGATATTAACACTGTTGTTTTGCACAATTAATTAATGTAGAAGAGTTTTATACTAACATCTAATTAAGAGTCACTTTTATCTACGTGGCAGTTCCTAACTTAATGGAGCAAATCATAATCCCACTACGTACTTATTCCAAATTAAAAGTTCCTTATGAATAATTGCTTGGTTTATATTCTTATTTATTTCATCGGCATACTAATTTCTTATAGTGTTTGATTTTGTACGTTACAGATTCAAGTGTCCTTTTGGTGAATGAAGCAATGCAATTAAGTACGTACCATGAGGAGGATATATGTAGTGGTCTTATTTGTTTATTTTATTTGTTAGTTTGACTCCACTTACATTTGTTAAAATATGTACTTAGTCATACAATATTACATCTTCTTAACTAGATGAAAGAGATGCCAACTACTCATAATGATAGTAACTTTACTCAAGAATTTCACAAGCTTTTCGAAATGATTGAATTATTAGTAACACCTTAGATTTGAACAATTTAAAATTCATTGCTACAAGTAAAAACAAATTCAGTTAAGAATGCCTTATTTTTCACGGTTGAATTAGATTATTGTATGGCATGGGAAGCAATGTCACAAAGTTGGAATAATGGTTTCTTAAATTTAATACACATTAACGGTTCATATCTAAATTGAGTCTCTGTTTTTATTATTAGCAGCAATTGAACTTGAGATTAACTAAGGGTTACAAATAGTACAGCAGCTTGTTTTATATACTGATATGACAAATCTGGAATTGGTTAAGGGACATTTTTCTACTGCATGCAGGTTCTGGATTTTAGCCTTCATCCTCAAGAACTCAAGTCTGTGTCTTATAACACAACATACCACTCAATTAGGCAAGTTTCTTCCATCTTTTATTCCCTCTGATTCTTTTTAGCTATCACTGTTGCTTTTTGGTACATCTTTGATCAATTGACATTGGTCCAAGTAACATAAATAACATATAAATGAAAATGGAGAGAATATTATTGACTGTTGATAACTCAATGTAACTCGTCCAGTAGGTTGAAAATGACACCAAGTAGTGTTTTAATTAAGCTCTCTGCTGTTTCTGGAGATGCTTCAACAATGCATACTATGCAAGAGTTGGAGGAGTAAGCACATACGAATTTAATTCCCTCTGGTTTGTTGCAGGGAACAGCGTCGGTGGTCCTCGCTGGACTTGTTGCCACTACAAAAAAAAGAAGTATAAAAGAGAAAGGAAGTCCCAATCTCTCAGATCTAAAATTCCATCCGAAGACGCGAAGTTCCACCGAGTTTGCTGTCGCAGAAGGAGGAAACTTTTGGCCTCCAAATCTTATTCATCATCACTTAGCTAAGCTACTTGTCTTGTATATTCATATTCTAAGTAGTAAAAACAGCACTTGTTAGATGGTTTAAATACATTATTAGTCTTGACTGATTAGTGTTTATTGCAATGCTTGTATTTTGGTAAGTTTAGTAAGACAAGCTTTTGTATAGGAGTTATTACTTTTGATTTTCAATAATAAAAAATTATATATTATATTAATATTTTGTTTTTGAGTTATATAATATTTCATTTATGGATTATGATTTTTTGCTATTGTGAAATTTTAATCACAAAATTATTTATTTAACGCGATAAAAATGACGGTAAAAATTGTTAAAAACAACGATAAAAAATGTCACTGTCAGGGTAAAATGGCGATTCAAAAATGCCATTTTAACCAACCAAAACGCTACTGTCAAGGTAAAAATGGCGGTTCAAAAATGCCATTTTAACCAACCAAAACGCCACTCTGTCAGAGTAATAATGGCGGTTTAAACCGCCGTTTTAACCTATCCAAAAACCGCCATTTTAACCTTGGAAATAACGGCGGTTTAAACTGTCGTTTTAACCAACCAAAACGACACTCTGTCAGGGTAATAATGGCGGTTCAAACCGCCATTTTAACCAATCAAAAAACCACCATTTTAACCCTGGAAATAACGGCGGTTTGAACCGCCGTTTTAACCTATTCAAAAACCGCCGTTTTAACCCAGGGAATTGTGGCGGTTTTCAGAAAACCGCCGTAATAACCAGAATGGCGCCCAAAATTACGTCACTTTACGAAACCGCCATTATTGGTAATAATGGCGGTTAAAACCGCCTTAAATACAAAAAAAACCGCCATTTTTACCAAAATTTTTTGTAGTGACCCTTGTCAATGGCTACATCCTATCCTCTTGTGAAAATGGTCCAAATGCTCTGTCACAGCACGGCTAATCATCTGAGGTTCTCGATCGTACTGGAATAGGATTCACCCTCCTTTTGCGTCTGTCACTACGCCCAGCACTCGCGAGTTTGAAGTTCGTCACAGTCATTCAATCCCAGAGTCCTACTCGGAATACCACAGACAAGGTTTAGACTTTCCGGACTCTCATGAATGCTGCCATCAATCTTGCTTATACCACGAAGATTTTGATTAAGAGATCCAAGAGATACTCATTCAATCTAAGGTAGAATGGAAGTGGTTGTCAGGCACGCGTTCATAGGGAATGATGATGATTGTCACGTTCATCACATTCAGGTTGAAGTGCGAATAAATATCTTAGAAGTGGAATAAGTTGAATTGAATAGAAAAACAGTAGTACTTTGCATTAATCTTTGAGGAACAGCAGAACTCCACACCTTAATCTATGGAGTGTAGAAACTCTACCGTTGAAAATACATAAGTGAAAGGTTCAGGCATGGCCGAATGGCCAGCCCCCATGATCTAAGAACGAGACGTCCCAAGATGTTCAAAGATGTCTAATACAATAGTAAAAAGTCCTATTTATAATAAACTAGCTACTAGGGTTTACAGAAGTAAGTAAATGATGCATAAATCCACTTCCGGGGACCACTTGGTGTGTGCTTGGGCTGAGCTTGAATGTTACACGTGCAGAGGCTCTTTCTGGAGTTGAACATCAGGTTGTAATGTATTTCTGGCGTTCAACTCTGCTTTGTGACTTGTTTCTGGCGTTTAACTCCAGACAGCAGCGTAGAACTGGCGTTCAACGCCCTTTTACGTTATCTAAACTCGTTCAAAGTATGGACTATTATACATTGCTGGAAAGCCCGAGATGTCTACTTTCCAACGCAATTGGAAGCACGCCATTTTGAGTTCTGTAGCTCCAGAAAATCCACTTTGAGTGCAGGGAGGTCAGAATCCAACAGCATCAGCAGTCCTTCTTCAACCTCTGAATCTGATTTTTGCTCAAGTCCCTCAATTTCAGCCAGAAAATACCTGAAATCACAGAAAAACACAAACTCATAGTAAAGTCCAGAAATATGAATTTAACATAAAAACTAATAAAAACATCCCTAAAAGTAACTAGATTCTACTAAAAACATACTAAAAATAATGCCAAAAAGCGTATAAATTATTCGCTCATCACAACACCAAACTTAAATTGTTGCTTGTCCCCAAGCAACTGAAAATTAAATAGGATAAAAAGAAGAGAATATACTATAAATTCCAAACTATCAATGAAACATAGCTCCAATCAGATGAGTGGGACTTGTAGCTTTTTGCCTCTTGAATAGTTTTGGCATCTCACTTTATCCATTGAAGTTCAGAATGATTGGCTTGTATAGGAACTCAGAGTTCAGATAGTGTTATTGATTCTCCTAGTTCAGTATGATGATTCTTGAACACAGCCATTTTATGAGTCTTGGCCGTGGCCCTAAGCACTTTGTTTTCCAGTATTACCACCTGATATATAAATGCCACAGACACATAATTGGGTGAACCTTTTCAGATTGTGACTCAGCTTTGCTAAAGTCCCCAATTAGAGGTGTCCAGGGTTCTTAAGCACACTCTTTTTTTTTTTTGGACCATGACTTTAACCGCTCAGTCTCAAGTTTTAACTTGACACCTTCACGCCACAAGCACATGGTTAGGGACAGCTTGGTTTAGCCGCTTAGACCAGGATTTTATTCCTTTAGGCCCTCCTATCCACTGATGCTCAAAGCCTTGGGATCCTTTTTATTTGCCCTTGCCTTTTGGTTTTAAGGGTTATTGGCTTTTTGCTCTTGCCTCTTAGTTTTAAGAGCTTTTGGCTTTTTCTGCTTGCTTTTTCTTTTTCTTTCTATTTTTTTCGCCTATTTTTTTCTCTTTTTTTTCTGCAAGCTTTGTTCTTTGCTACTTTTTCTTGCTTCAAGAATCATTTTTATGATTTTTCAGATTATCAAATAACATGTCTCCTTATTATCATTCTTTCAAGAGCCAACATATTTAACATTCTTAAACAACAACTTCAAAAGACATATGCACTATTCAAGCATTCATTCAGAAAACAAGAAGCATTGTCACCACATCAATATAATTAAACTAAGTTCAAGGATAAATTCGAAACTCATGTACTTCTTATTCTTTTGAATTAAAACAGTTTTCATTTAAGAGAGGTGATGGATTCATAGGACATTCATAACTTTAAGACAAAGTTACTAAATACTAATGATTATGTAATGAAGACACAAACATAGATAAGCACTTAACATAGAGAACGAAAAACAGAGAAAGTAAGAACAAAGAATGAGTCCACCTTAGTGATGGGTGCGTTTCCTTCTTGAGGAACCAATGATGTCCTTGAGCTCTTCTATGTCTCTTCCTTGTCTTTGTTGCTCCTCCCTCATTGCTTTTTGATCTTCTCTAATTTCATGAAGGATGATGGAGTGCTCTTGATGTTCCACCCTTAATTGCCCCATGTTGGAACTTAATTCTCCTAGGGAGGTGTTGATTTGCTCCCAATAATTTTGTGGAGGAAAATGCATTTGAGGCATCTCCGGGATCTCATGGTGATGAGCTTCATGCGCCTCTTGAGCTCCATGAATGGGCTCTCTTGCTTGCTCCATCCTTTTCTTAGTGATGGTCTTCTCTTCCTCAATGGGAATGTCTCCTTCTATGAAAGCTCCGGCTGAGTAACATAGATGGCAAATAAGATGAGGAAAAGCTAGCCTTGCCATGGGGGAGGACTTTTCGGCTATTTTGTAGAGTTCAAGGGAGATGATTTCATGAACTTCTACTTCCTCTCCAATCATGATGCTATGAATCATGATGGCCTGATCCACAGTAACTTCGGATCGGTTGCTAGTAGGGATGATGGAGCGTTGTATGAACTCTAACCATCCTCTAGCTACAGGCTTGAGGTCCAGTCTTCTTAGTTGAACCGGCTTGCCTTTGGAGTCAATCTTCCATTGAGCTCCTTCCACACATATGTCCATGAGGACTTGGTCCAACCTTTGATTAAAGTTGACACTTCTAGTGTAGGGGCGTGCATCTCCTTGCATCATAGGCAAGTTAAACGCCAACCTCACATTTTCCGGACTAAAATCTAAGTATTTCCCCCGAACCATGGTGAGATAATTCTTTGGGTCCGGGTTCTTACTTTGATCATGGTTCCTAGTGATCCATGCATTGGCATAGAACTCTTGAACCATTAGGATGCCAACTTGTTGGATGGGTTTTGTTAGAACTTTCCAACCTCTTCTTTGGATTTCATGTCGGATATCCGGATACTCATTTCTCCTGAGTTTGAAAGGGACCTCGGGGATCACCTTCTTCTTGACCACAACATCATAGAAGTGGTCTTGATGAGCTTTGGAGATGAATCTTTCCATCTTCCATGACTCGGAGGTGGAAGCTTTTGTCTTCCCTTTCCCTTTTCTAGAGGATTCTCCGGTCTTGGGTGCCATCAATGGTAATGGAAAAACAAAAAGCTTATGCTTTTACCACACCAAACTTAGAATATTGCTCGCCCTCGAGCAAGAGAAAAAAGAATAGATGAAGAAGAAGAAGAAATGGAGGAGAGGGAGAGAGGTGTATTCGGCCAAGAAGAGAAGAGAGGGTTGTGTTGTGTGAAAATGAGAAAGAATGGAGGGCTTTATATAGGGAAGGGAGGAGGGGTTAGGTTCGGCCATTTAGGGTGGGTTGGGTGGGAAATTGATTTTGAATTTTGAAGGTAGGTGGAGTTTATGAGGTAGGTTTATGGGGAAGAGTGGATGGATGTGAGTGGTGAAGTGGTGATAGGGAAGAGAGATTGAGGTGATTGGTGAAGAGTTTTGGGGAAGAGTGTTTATGGATTGTGTGAAAGAAGGGTGAGAAGAAGTGAGTGGAGGTAGGTGGGGATCCTGTGGGGTCCACAGATCCTGAGGTGTTTAAGGATTTACAACCTTGCACCAAATTAGGCATGTAAAATGCCTTTGCACACAACTCTGGGCGTTCAGCGCCAGATTGGTGCTTGTTCTGGGTGTTGAACGCCCATTTGTTGCCCATTTCTGGCGTTGAACGCCAGAACCATGCTTGTTCTGGGCGTTCAGCGCCAGCTCTTCTCCAAGGTGCAATTCTGGCGTTCAAACACCCAGATGCTGCCCATTTTGGGCGTTCAGCGCCAGAACCATGCTCTGTTCTGGCGTTGAACACCAGCCAGGTGCTTCTTACTGGCGTTTAAACGCTAGTAAGGTCTTCCTCCAGGGTGTGATTTTTCTTCTGCTGTTTTTGATTCCGTTTTTGATTTTTATTTATTTTGTGACTCCACATGATCATGAACCTAATAAAACATGAAAGAACAAGAAAAATAGAATTAGATAAATAAGAATTGGGTTGCCTCCCAACAAGCGCTTCTTTAATGTCAGTAGCTTGACAGTGGGCTCCCATGGAGCCTCACATATGTTCAGAGCATTGTTGAGACTCCCCAACACCAAACTTAGAGTTTGGATATGGGAGTTCAACACCAAACTTAGAGTTTGGTTGTGGCCTCCCAACACCAAACTTGAAGTCTGACTGTGGGGACTCTGGTTGACTCTGTAGTGAGAGAAGCTTTTTATGCTTCCTCTCCATGTTTACAGAAGGGTAACCTTGAGTTGTGAACACAAGGGAGTCCTCATTCAATTGAAGGACTAATTCACCTCTGTCAACATCAATCACAGCTCTTGCTGTGGCTAGGAAGGGTCTTCCAAGGATGATGAATTCATCCTCATCCTTCCCAGTATCAAGGACTATGAAATCAGCAGGGATGTAAAGGCCTTCAACCTTTACTAACACATCCTCTACTTGTCCATAAGCCTGTTTTCTTGAATTGTCTGCCATCTCTAATGAGATTTTAGCAGTTTGTACCCCATAGATTCCCAGTTTCTCTATTACAGAGAGGGCATGAGGTTTATCCCTGAACCAAGGTCACACAGAGCCTTTTCAAAGATCATGTTGCCTATGGTACAAGGTATTACGAACTTTCCAGGATTCTATTTCTTCTGAGGCAATGTCAGTTGATCCAGATCACTTAGTTCATTGGTGAACAAGGGAGGTTCATCTTCCCAAGTCTCAATACCAAATAATTTGGCATTTAGCTTCATGATTGCACCAAGAAACTTGGCAGTTTGCTCTTCAGTAACATCGTCATTCTCTTCAGAAGAGGAATACTCATCAGAGCTCATGAATGGCATAAGAAGGTTTAATGGAATCTCTATGGTCCCTAGATGAGTCTCAGATTCCTTTAGTTCCTCAAAGGGAAGCTCCTTATTGATCACTGGACGTCCCAGGAGGTCTTCCTCCTTGGGATTCACGTCCTCTCCTTCCTTCACAGGTTCGACCATGGTGATCAATTCAATGGCCTTGCACTCTCCTTTTGGATTTTCTTCTGTATTGCTTGGGAGAGTACTAGGAGGGATTTCAGTGATCCTTTTACTCAGCTGGCCCACTTGTGCCTCCAAATTTCTAATGGATGACCTTGTTTCATTCATGAAACTCACAGTGGCCTTAGATAGATCAGAGACTAAGTTTGATAAATTAGAGGTATTTTGTTCAGAGTTCTCTGTCTGTTGCTGAGTGGATGATGGAAAAGGTTTACTATTGTTAAACCTATTTCTTCCACCATTATTAAAGCCTTGTTGAGGCTTTTGATCCTTCTATGAGAAATTTGGGTGATTTCTCCATGATGGGTTAAGGTGTTTCCATAAGGTTCACCCATATAATTTACCTCTGCTATTGCAGGGTTTTCAGGATCTCTAGCTTCTTCTTCAGAAGATGCCTCTTGAGTACTGTTGGATGCAGCTTGCATTTCATTCAGACTCTGAGAAATTATATTGACTTGCTGAGTCAATATTTTGTTCTGAGCCAATATGGCATTCAGAGTATCAATTTCAAGAACTCCCTTCTTCATAGGCGTCCCATTACTCACAGGATTCCTTTCAGAAGTGTACATGAACTGGTTATTAGCAACCATGTCAATGAGTTCTTGAGCTTCTGCAGGCATTTTCTTTAGGTGAATGGATCCACCTGCAGAAGTATCCAATGACATCTTAGCTAACTCAGACAGACCATCATAGAATATATCCAGGATGATCCATTATGAAAGCATGTCAGAAGGACACTTTTTGGTCAGTCCTTTATATCTCTCCCAAGCTTCATAGAGTGATTCACCTTCTTTCTGTCTGAAGGTCTGAACATCCACTCTAAGCTTACTCAGCTTTTGAGGAGGAAAGAACTTGGCTAAGAAAGCCTTGACCAGCTTATCCCAAGAGTTCAGGCTATCCTTAGGTTGAGAGTCCAACCATACTCTAGCTCTATCTCTTACAGCAAAAGGGAAAAGCATGAGCCTGTAGACTTCAGGATCTACTCCAATAGTCTTAACAGTATCACATATCTGCAAGAATTCAGTTAAGAACTGAAAAGGATCTTCAGATGGAAGTCCATGAAACTTGCAGTTCTGCTGCATCAGAGAAACTAATTGAGGTTTCAGCTCAAAGTTGTTTGCTCCAATGGCAGGAATGGAGATGCTTCTTCCATGTAAATTGGAATTTGGTGCAGTAAAGTCACCAAGCATTCTCCTTGCATTATTGTTGTTGGGTTCGGCTGCCATCTCCTTTACTTGTTCGAAATTTTCAATAAGGTTGTCTCTGGATTGTTGTAATTTAACTTCTCTTAGTTTCCTCTTCAGAGTCCTTTCAGGTTCTGGATCAGCTTCAACAAGAATGCCTTTTTCCTTGTTCCTGCTCATAAGAAAGAGAAGAGAACAAGAAAAGAAGAGGAATCCTCTATGTCACAGTAAAGAGGTTCGTTATTGTTAGTAGAAGAAGAAAAGGAATAGGGGTGAAGAAGAATGAAGAATCCAAACACAAGGGTAAGGATAGGAGCAGTGATGTGAGATGAAGAGAAGTGTTAGTAGATGAATAAATAATTAGAAGGAGATGAGGGAGAAGGATTTTCGAAAATTATTTTTGAAAAAGGGTTAGTGATTTTTGAAAATAGTTTTTGAAAAAGGTTAGTAGTTTTCGAAAATTAAAATCAAAAATTAAAATAATTAGTTAATTAAAAAGAAATTTTGAAAAAGGGGGGAGATATTTTCGAAAATTAGAGAGAGAGAGTTAGTTAGGTGGTTTTGAAAAAGAAAAGAAACAAACAAAAAGTTAGTTAGTTAGTTGAAACAAATTTGAAAATCAATTTTGAAAAGATAAGAAGATAAGAAGTTAGAAAAGATATTTTAAAATCAAATTTTGAAAAAAGATAAGATAAGAAGATATTTTTGAAAAGATATGATTGAAATTAGTTTTGAAAAAGATTTAATTTTTAAAATCACAATTAATGACTTGATTCACAAGAAATCACAAGATATGATTCTAGAACTTAAAGTTTGAATCTTTCTTAACAAGCAAGTAACAAACTTGAATTTTTTGAATCAAAATATTAATTGATGATGTTATTTTCGAAAATTATGAGATAAAGATAAGAAAAAGATTTTTTTGAAAAATATTTTTAAAATTTTCGAAAATAACTAAGAAAAATGAAAAAGATTTGATTTTTGAAAAAGATTTTGAAAAAGATAAGATTTTTAAATTGAAAATTTGATTTGACTCTTAAAAACAACTAGATTTTAAAAATTTTTTAAAAGTCAAATCTAATTTTCGAAATTTTAAGAGAGAAAAAGGGAAAGATATTTTTTTTTTTATTTTTTTTTGAATTTTTATGATGAGAGAGAAAAAAATTAAAACATCATTTTCATGTTTTTCTCTTTTCTTTTTGGATCAAAACAAGGAATGCATGCAAGAATGTTATGAATGTCAAGATGAACACCAAGAACACTTTCAATGTCAAGATGAACATCAAGAACTTATTTTTGAAAATTTTTATATGCAAAGAAAACATGCAAGACACCAAACTTAGAAATCTTTCATGTTTAGACACTATGAATGCAAAAATGCATATGAAAAATAAGAAAAGACACAAAACAAGAAAACATCAAGATCAAACAAGAAGATTTATCAAGAACAACTTGAAGATCATGAAGAACACCATGAATGCATGATTTTTTTCGAAAAATGCAACATGAACATGCAATTGACACCAAACTTATAACATGACACATGACTCAAACAAGAAACATGAAATATTTTTTATTTTTATGATTTTATGATTTTTTTTTTGGATTTTTCGAAAATTATTTGAAAAATAAAAATAAGGATTCCAAAATTTTTAATATGAATTCCAGGAATCTTATGCTCTTTAAACTAAAGCTCCAATCAAAGGGTCAGGCATGGCTTAATAGCCAGCCAAGCTTTAGCATGTAACTCAGACATGACACGCCTGACATTCCCTACCCAGAAGGATTAGGCATGGCTTTACAGCCAGCCAGACTTCAACATGCTTCATGAAACACTAGAATTCATTCTTAAAAATTCTGAAGAAAACATATATTTTTTTGAAAACATTTTTTTTATTTTAAAATTTTTTCGAAAACAAAGGAGAAATTTTTGAAAGATTTTTTTTTTGAAAAAATTTTGAAAAGAAAACAAAAAGAAAATTACGTAATCTGAGCAACAAGATGAACCGTCAGTTGTCCAAACTCGAACAATCCCCGGCAACGGCGCCAAAAACTTGGTGCACGAAATTGTGATCTCAGGCAACGGCGCCAGAAACTCTGTACGCACGTCTTAATAAATCATTTTTCATTCACAACTTCGATACAACTAACCAGCAAGTGCACTGGGTCGTCCAAGTAATAAACCTTACGCGAGTAAGGGTCGATCCCACGGAGATTGTTGGTATGAAGTAAGCTATGGTCATCTTGTAAATCTCAGTCAGGCGGATATAGAATGGTTATGGAGTTTTCGAATATTAATAGTAAAGTAGGGATAGAAATACTTATGTAAATCCTTGGTGAGAATTTCAGATAAATGCATGGAGATGCTTTCGTCCCTCTAAACCTCTGCTTTCCTGCTGTCTTCATCCAATCAGTCTTACTCCTTTCTATGGCTGGCTTTATGTAAGGACATCACCGTTGTCAATGGCTACTTTTAATCCTCTCTGGAAAATGGTCCAATGCGCTGTCACTGCATGGCTAATCGTCTGGAGGCATCACCCTTGTCAATGGCTGCATCCTATCCTCTTGTGAAAATGGTCCAAATGCTCTGTCACAGCACGGCTAATCATCTGAGGTTCTCGATCGTACTGGAATAGGATTCACCCTCCTTTTGCGTCTGTCACTACGCCCAGCACTCGCGAATTTGAAGTTCGTCACAGTCATTCAATCCCAGAGTCCTACTCGGAATACCACAGACAAGGTTTAGACTTTCCGAACTCTCATGAATGCTGCCATCAATCTAGCTTATACCACGAAGATTCTGATTAAGAGATCCAAGAGATACTCATTCAATCTAAGGTAGAACGGAAGTGGTTGTCAGGCACGCGTTCATAGGGAATGATGATGATTGTCACGTTCATCACATTCAGGTTGAAGTGCGAATGAATATCTTAGAAGCGGAATAAGTTGAATTGAATAGAAAAACTGTAGTACTTTGCATTAATCTTTGAGGAACAGCAAAGCTCCACACCTTAATCTATGGAGTGTAGAAACTCTACCGTTGAAAATACATAAGTGAAAGGTTCAGGCATGGCTGAATGGCTAGCCCCCATGATCTAAGAACGAGACATCCCAAGATGTTCAAAGATGTCTAATACAATAGTAAAAAGTCCTATTTATAATAAACTAGCTACTAGGGTTTACAGAAGTAAGTAAATGATGCATAAATCCACTTCCGGGGCCCACTTGGTGTGTGCTTGGGCTGAGCTTGAATGTTACACGTGCAGAGGCTCTTTCTGGAGTTGAACGCCAGGTTGTAACGTATTTCTGGCATTCAACTCTGGTTTGTGACTTGTTTCTGGCGTTTAACTCCAGACAGCAGCATAGAACTGGCGTTCAACGCCCTTTTACGTTATCTAAACTCGTTCAAAGTATAGACTATTATATATTGAGGGAAAGCCCTGGATGTCTACTTTCTAACGCAATTGGAAGCGCGCCATTTTGAGTTCTGTAGCTCCAGAAAATCCACTTTGAGTGCTGGGAGGTCAGAATCCAACAGCATCAGCAGTCCTTCTTCAACCTCTGAATCTGATTTTTGCTCAAGTCTCTCAATTTCAGCCAGAAAATACCTGAAATCACAGAAATGTGAATTTAACATAAAAACTAATAAAAACATCCCTAAAAGTAACTAGATTCTACTAAAAACATACTAAAAACAATGCCAAAAAGCGTATAAATTATCCGCTCATCACTTGCTGATCTCTTCTTGAAAATTTTTGTAGTTGTCCCGGCTTGTGGGATCTTTTAGAACTTTTTTATTTATTTGCTGACGCTTCTTAGCAAATTTTTATGAGGAACAAAAAGTATCTTGTTATCTCTTCGTGGTAGGTTTTGGTGGCCTTCCATGCCTTATAACTTTATTGAGTAAAAGTAGTTGTTTGACTTGACATCTTTTTTATTTTTCTATTGATGTTCGAAATCTTGCTGCTCGACCTCCTTGGATTACTTTGCTTTATTTGCTTGTATCTTGGATCCTTTGAGGCTGTGATTGTATAGATTCAACTTGTATTTCGGTTTTCTGTATTTGTGACCGATTCCTTTGCATTGGTCCCCTTCTAAGTTATTTTGGTAATCCTCTTTTTTGGATCTTTGTTAGGTCTCTTTCAGGAATTACTTTGATAACTTTTTCGATAGTAGGAGTCCGACTTGGTTATATCGGTCTCCTTTAAGTTATTTTTTATAGTCCTCTTTCTTGGATCTTTGTCAGATCTCTTTTAGGGACTACTTTGATAACTTTTCAGTAGTAGGAGTTTGACTTGGTTATATCGGTCTCCTTTAAGTTATTTTTTGTAGTCCTCTTTCTTGGATCTTTGTCAGATCTCTTTTAGGGACTACTTTGATAACTTTTCAGTAGTAGGAGTCCGACTTGGTTATATCGGTCTCCTTTAAGTTATTTTTTTGTAGTCCTCTTTCTTGGATCTTTGTCAGATCTCTTTTAGGGACTACTTTGATAACTTTTCAGTAGTAGGAGTTCGACTTGGTTATATCGGTCTCCTTTAAGTTAGTTTTTGTAGTCCTCTTTCTTGGATCTTTGTCAGATCTCTTTTAGGGACTACTTTGATAACTTTTCAGTAGTAGGAGTCCGACTTGGTTATATCGGTCTCCTTTAAGTTATTTTTTGTAGTCTTCTTTCTTGGATCTTTGTCAGATCTCTTTTAGGGACTACTTTGATAACTTTTCAGTTTTGGGCTGACTTTGTTATGTCGGGCCCTTCTAAGTTAAAGTAATCCTCTTTAATAGGGTTGGCCAGACCTCTTTCCAGGGTTTACTTATAACTTGGGTTGACTTGGTTCGACATCTTAACGTTTGACCAGTCTTTAAGTTATTATTTTAGCGATCCGTAAGACCTCGTCAGGTTCTTTTTTAGATCACTTTCGATAACTTCTTACATTATTATGTGTTCATCTCTGCCGATTTGTAGAAAGTGGTTGTCATCTCTAGATCGTCCTTTAGGTGAATCGCGTTTTCACCTTTATCGAACGGTTTGTCTTTATCGTGATCGTGCAGTGAAATTGTTTTTCACTTTCTGCCGATCTGTTGCTTTATAATCGGACGATGAATACTTCAGATTAATGATTCTTGAAATCTTTGTAGAATATCTAAAATGTATTTTATTTAAAGGAAAAGTGCAAATATATACATATGGGATTGTCTGAGTCTCAACTCGGTGCCTCATTAAAAAACCTTTTCAGGAAAAAGAGTGCATCCAATGATGAGATCTTTTATCTCTTCTAACTGTAGTACCTTCTTAGGTTGCAGGTGTGCCATGACCTGGGAAGCTCTCGTCCATCGAGTTCAGACAGTTTGTAGTAGCCTTTTCCAAGTACTTCTATAACTCGGTAAGGTCCTTTCCAGTTTGCTGCCAGCTTTCCTTCTCCTGGTCGAGTTGTTTCGATATCATTTCGGATTAGGATGAGATCATTCTCTGCAAAACTTCTCAGCACTACCTTTTGATTATATCTGGAAGCCATTCGGCACTTTAGAGCTTCTTCCCTGATCCGAGCTCTTTCCTGGATTTCAGGTAACAAGTCGAGTTCTTCTCTCTGAAGTTGGGAGTTTGCTTCCTCATTGTAGTGAACTACTCTAGGCGACCCTTCCTCAATCTCTACTGGGATCATTGCCTCTATTCTGTATGCTAATCGGAAGGGAGATTCCTTCGTAGTGGAATGTGGCGTTGTTCGATATGCCCATAGGACTTGTGGAAGCTCTTCTGCCCAGGCTCCTTTTGCATCTTGTAATCTCCGTTTTAATCCGGCCAGTATGACTTTCTTAGCGGCTTCGGCCTGTCCGTTGGCTTGTGGGTGTTCAACGGAGGTGTACTGGTGCTTTATATTCAAGTCTGCTACTAGTTTCCTGAATCCTGCATCTGTGAATTGAGTGCCATTGTCTGTGGTTATTGAATATGGAACCCCAAACCTCGTGACAATGTTTCTATATAAGAATTTCCGGCTTCTTTGAGCGGTGGCATTGGCTAGGGGCTCTGCCACGATCCACTTTGTAAAGTAATCTACCCCTACTATGAGGAATTTGACTTGTCCTGATCCCTGTGGGAAGGGGCCGAGAAGATCGATTCCCCATTTTGCAAATGGCCAAGGCGAGGTCACGCTGATGAGCTCTTCTGGCGGGGCGATGTGAAAGTTGGCATGTTTCTGACATGGTGGACATGTCTTTACAAATTCTGTGGCTTCCTTCTGTAGAGTTGGCCAATAAAATCCCGCCCGGAGTACTTTTTTGGCGAGAGCTCGTGCTCCGAGATGATTGCCACAAATGCCGCCGTGTATTTCTTCTAGCACTTCCTTTGTGTTGGAGGTCGGCACGCATTTTAGTAAAGGTATAGAGATTCCTCTTTTGTACAAGATGTTGTTTATGATGGTGTAGTACTGTGCTTCCCTTTTTAACCTCTTTGCCTCCTTTTCTTCTGTGGGGAGCGTTCCTGTTTTGAGGTAGTTGGTTATGGGGGTCATCCATCCTTGGTCCTGACTTGTTATAGTCATGACTTTTTCCTCTTCCAAGATTGACGGGTTCTGCAACATTTCCTGGATGAGGCTTCTATTGTTGCCCCCTAGTTTGGTGCTGGCTAGTTTTGAGAGTGCATCAGCTCGGCCATTTTGTTCACGGGGTATGTAGCAGATCTTATACTCCCCGATTTGTCCGAGCTGTTCCTTGGTTTTATCCAAATACTTTTTCATGGTGGAATCTTTGGCTTGGTAGCTCCCTGTTATTTGTGATGTGACCACTTGTGAATCGCTGTAAATGTTGAGTTTTTGAGCTCCGACCTCTTTAGCCAGCTTCAAACCAGCTAATAATGCTTCATATTCCGCCTGGTTGTTTGAGGCCGGGAACCCGAACTTGAGGGAGAGCTCAACTTAGGTTCCTTGGTTGCTTTCTATTATCACGCCTGCGCCGCTTCCAGTTTTATTTGAAGAACCATCCACGTAAAGATTCCATTCTGTGGGGGTTTCTAGGGCATCTGTGAATTCTGCGATAAAGTCGGCCAGATACTGTGATTTGATGGCCGTCCGAGCTTCATATTGGAGGTCAAACTCTGACAACTCGACTGCCCATTGTAGAATTCTGCCTGCTAGATCTGTTTTCTGCAATATTCCTTTTATGGGCTGGTTAGTTCGAACCTTAATGGTGTGAGCCTAGAAGTACGGGCGGAGTCGTCGAGATGTTAGGACAAGAGTATAGGCAAATTTTTCTGTTTTCTGGTAGTTCAGCTCGGATCCCTGTAGTGCCTTGCTAATGAAGTAGACAGGTTGTTGCCCATCTTCGTCTTCTCTAACTAGTGCTGAGGCTATTGCCTGGCTCCCTACTGCGAGATATAATATGAGCGGTTCTCCTTCTCGTGGTCGAGATAGGATAGGTGGTCGTCCTAAGAACCCTTTGAAGTCTTGGAAGGCTTGCTCACATTCTGTCGTCCATTCAAATTGTTTTCCCTTTCTTAAAGTAGCATAGAAGGGAAGGGATCTTATCGCAGCTCCTGCTAAGAATCGGGATAGGGCAGCCAGTCTCCCATTGAGTTGTTGTACTTCTTTGACACAGGTTGGGCTCTTCATGTTGAGTATGGCTTGACATTTGTCTGGATTTGCTTTAATTCCCCTTTGTGTGAGCATGAAACCTAAGAATTTTCCTGCTTCTACTGCGAAAGTGCATTTTGCGGGATTGAGTCGCATGTTGTGCTTCCTTATGGTGTCGAACACTTGAGCCAGGTCGGATAATAATGTATCTTCGTTTTGTGTCTTTATCAACATGTCGTCCACATAAACTTCCATGATTTTTCCGATGTGATCTGAGAAGACTTTATTCATTAGCCTTTGATAAGTAGCTCCTGCGTTCTTGAGACCGAAAGGCATCACGATGTAGCAGTAGTTTGCCTTTGGTATTAAGAACGAGGTCTTTTCCTGATATGGTGGATACATGGGGATTTGGTTGTATCCCGAATATGCGTCCATAAATGAGAGGTATCTGTATCCGGAGGAAGCATCTACCAGAGCGTCGATGCTTCGGAGTGGGTATGGATCTTTTGGGCAGGCTTTGTTGAGGTCGGTGTAATCGGTGCACATTCGCCACTTCCCATTTGATTTTTTCACCAAGACGACGTTAGCTAGCCATAGTGGGTACTTGACTTCTCTTATAAATCCTGCCTCCAGTAGTGCTTGTACTTGTTCTTCCACAGCTTTGGATCGTTCTGGCCCGAGTTTCCTTTGTCTCTGATGCACCGGCCGAGATCCTGGGTAGACCGCCAACTTGTGGCACATTAGCTTAGGGTCTATGCCTGGCATGTCTGCGGCTTTCCATGCGAAGAGATCGACATTATCTCGTAAGAATTGTATCAGTAATTCTTTTGAGTCTCCTCTTAGGATCGTGCCAATATTGGTCGTTTTGTCCGAGGTGTCTCCAATTTGAATCTTCTCTATCTCGCCTTCTGGTTGCGGACGGAGTTCTTCTCGTTGCTAGACTCTGCCCAGTTCAATTGTATGAAACTCTTCTCCTTTTCCTCTGAGGTTTAGGCTTTCGTTATAACAGCGAAGTGCCATATTTTGGTCAGCTTTTATCGTAGCTATCCCTTTCAGAGTTGGGAATTTCATACATAGGTGTGGGGTCGAGACTATTGCGCCGAGTTGGTTGAGTGTTGTCCGACCTATGAGAGCATTGTAAGCTGAACTTACATCGACTACGATGTAATCTATTTTGAGGGTCCTGGATTGGTCCCCTTTTCCGAAGGTTGTATGTAGTGGTATGTATCCTAGTGGTCGAACCGGGGTATCTCCTAACCCGAACAGACTGTTTGGATATGCTTTAAGTTCTTTTGCTTCTAAGCCGAGTTTATCAAAAGCTGTTTTGAATAAGATGTCGGCAGAACTCCCTTGGTCTATTAAGGTGAGGTGTAGGTTGGTGTTTGCCAATATGATGGTGATAACCATGGGATCGTCATGTCCTGTGATGACGCCAGACGCGTCTTCCTTAGTGAATGTTATCGCTGGGATGTTGAGCGCTTCTTCCTCTCCTTCGACATGATATACTTCTTTGAGATATCTTTTGCGAGAGGATTTGGAGATCCCTCCTGCTACGAATCCGCCATGTATCATGTGGACATGCCTTTCTGGTGTCCGAGGTGATCGTTCAGTTCGTTCGTCATCCTCGTCCCTTCGTCTTTTTCTTTGGTCATCATCTCGGGTAGCCAGAAATCGATCTAATCTTCCTTCTCTCACTAATTTTTCTATGATATTCTTTAAGTCGAAGCACTCGTTGGTGGAGTGCCCTTGAACTCAATGGTATTCACAATATTTCTTCCGGTTTCCCCCTCCCCTTTTGCCTTTGAGTGGTCGCGCTGGGGGGATTTTCTCTGTATGGCAGACTTCTTTGTACACGTCGACCAGGGATACCCTGAGAGGGGTGTAATTATGGTACTTTTTTATTTTCTCCCCCTGTCGATCTTCTTTCTTTTTGGATTCCTTGTCTTTATCCCGGTAGGGGTTCCCAGATTTTGAGGTTTCTCCCAACCGAGCGTTTTCTTCCATGTTGATGTATTTTTCTGCTCGCTCCTGTACTTTGTCTAATGAGGTAGGGTACTTCTTTGATATAGATTGGCTAAATGGTCCCTCTCGTAGGCCATTGATGAGTCCCATGATGGCAGCCTCTGTTGGTAAGCTTTGTATGTCCATACATGTTTTGTTGAATCTTTCCATGTAGTTGCGGAGGCTCTCCCGATCTCCTTGCTTGATCCCTAGTAGACTGGGGGCGTGCTTGGCTTTATCTTTCTGGATGGAGAATCTGGCCAGGAACTTTTTGGCCAGGTCATCGAAGTTTGAGATGGAATTTGGAGGTAAGTTGTCGAACCATCGGATTGCTGTCTTCGTGAGAGTTGTTGGGAAAGCTTTGCAGCGAACAGCGTCTGAGGCGTCGGTAAGGTACATTCTGCTTCTGAAATTGCTAAGATGGTGGTTGGGGTCTGTGGCACCGTCATATAAAGTCATATCTGGGAGTTTCAAGTCCTTTGGGATTTTGGTTTTCATGATCTCCCTAGTGAATGGATCCTGTTCTTTGCGTGAGCTTTCCTCAGAAGTGATCCGAGGGGCCTTCGATTTGAGATCGGCTTCTAATTGCTGTAATTTTTCTTCCAATTCTCGGCGTCGCTGTACCTCTCTTTGTAGATCCTTTCTGATTTCTCGTTATTGTTGGGTTTCTTCTTCAAGCTGTTTCAAGCGATCTTGAAGAGCTTATATTGCTCCCGGTTTAGATGTATTTTTGTCTCCATTGGATTCTAGGGTGTCTTTTAGTGGGGTGTCCGCATTTTTGTGCGGCGTTCTATTTCTAAATCTGAATCGTGGTTGTTGTCACGGTTGTCCGCCATGGTGATGGGATGACTTCCAGGTTCCCCGGCAACGGCGCCAATGTTCCGAGGGTTACCTGAAACTGGAGGTCGATCTCGGTTGAGATCCTCTGTACGGATCGGTACCGACGTGTCTGGCTGGTAGGAGACGACCGGAGCTGTCGTGTTCGACTTGTTGGACTGGTTATACTACTGATCCTTCGTCACCGAAGGGTGGGGGGTACCTGCAAGAGACTCCGATGCTTAAGTTAGCATGGGTATTAAACAGGTGTTATGTAGAATCAGAGTATGAGTTATACCTGGGTGTTCCAGGGTATTTATAATGGTGAGATTTGACCTTTGGATAAGATAAGTTAGTTATCTTATCTTATCTTTATCTTTTGGGTTGAGGTCAGCGTATCTTCAACGGAACCGCCCTTCTCTCTGTAGGCCTGAACGACCTTTGGATTTGGGTCGTATTCCTTGAATTGGGCCCTTTTTGGGCTTTCCTGTCGATTTGGCCGAGTTCTTCGTAAAGAAGTCGGTCCGCTTGACCCAAAGAGGTCAGTCGCTTTATCGTCGATCACCCCAGGTCGGATATCTCGACCCAGGGTATGAACACTTTCTTCTTCCTTTCTTATTTTTTTCTCTTCCATTCTATTTTATTTAATTTATTTGCATACTTTCATTCATTGCATATTTTTTATTTTACCATTGGTGCTCAAATATTTCTATTCCACTGTTACATCTTTTCTGGTATTTTCTTGGTGCTTAGTGACTTGTTTAATTCTGATTGAGTAATATTATTTAAATCAATGTCAATTTTTTATATCTGTATTACTTTTGCATTGATATGAATTTATATTATCTCTCCTTCCTCACTCTCTTCGCCATTGTTGCAAATTTTGTACCATTGGTATGCCATGTGCTTCTATTGTTTTTCTCACGTACATGTTGAAGCTTCCATGTAATTGAGACCCTTATTATCTGGCATTAACACCCATATTTTATTTATTTTCTATCTTTAATTTTGGGTTACTTTTTTTCTTTTTCTCTTCTTCAGGATGGCCACCAAAGAAGGGAAAGGAAAAACTTCTAAAAGGGGAGACAAACAAGTCCATCTGCACAATCCTTGAAGGAAAGCATCATTTGGAACAACCCGTCCACCTGCACATCTCAGCATGCACCGAGGATGGTGCAATCTTTAAGTGTGGGGAGGTCGATACCGATCTCCATGGGTTAGTATTTTCTTATCAACACCAATATTTTATTTTCCTTGTTAGTTGTTACATTTGCATGTTTGATTGCATATTTATTTGATTTTATGCATTCAGTTACTACTTGGTTGAAGTAATATTTTCTTTTCTAAGAAATTTTTATAGTATTTCACTAATTGAAAAATTTTTATGTTAAAACTTGTTTGAAGTTGTATTTGGAACATGGTTTTTAAGCCAAAGAACACACAACCTGTGAGATTTTGAGCTTATTTACATGGTTACATTATTTAACCATAATTTTTTATTCTTGTGTGTTTTCTTCTCTATAATTACAATCTTTGCTTTGTTCCATTCTATATGTCCATTATTTAGTGTATTTACATGCTTGCATATGATTGAGGCCATTACTTGTTATTAACTCACTTATCCCAAATAAGCCTACCTTTTACATCACCCTTGTTAGCCACCTTGAGCCTTTTTATCCCCATTTATTTTGTTCTATAACCACATCACTAGCCTTAAGCAGAAAAATAATTAAAAACCCCAATTGAATCTTTGGTTAGCTTAAGATAGAGATTGCGCATCAACTAAGTGTGGGGAAATTGTGGGAACATGGGTTAATAAGGGAATGTGTTATGTTTTTACTTTGATAAAATATTGGGAATTTGGGTACCTACTCATGTGAGACTAGAAAAATAAAAAATCCATGTGCATTGATAAGTTATGTTTATTTTTCTATTTAAAAAAAAAACAAAAAAATAAAAAAAATAAAAAAAAGAAAAGAAAAAGATATATATATATATATATATATATATATATATATATATATATATATATATATATATATATATATATATATATTCAATAAGTAAATAAATAAGGGGACAAAATTAGTCCAATGTTAAGTTAATGAAAAAATCAATACATATGTGATAAAATTAAAGAAAAGTTGATACACGAGTATGTAATGCAAAAGTAAGAATTTTGGGTAGCTAGGCATGATTCTAGAGTTATATAGAGTATATGTATATTAGGTGAGAGCTTAGGTTAGTCAAAGATTCATATTATAGCTCACTTGGCCATACATATATCCTCACCCTTACCTTAGCCCCATTACAACCCTGAAAAGACCTCATGATGTTTGCATTAATATACTAAATATTTGTTGATTGGTTAGATGAAGAACAAAGTTTAGAAAGCATGACTAGAGAAGAGTAGAGTGATTAACCCTAGACACTTGAGAGTTAGAGTGATATACACTACCAGTGAGGGTTCAGTGCTTAATTCTATGTTCCCTGCTTTCACGAGCTATCTTCTTACAAGTTTATTTGCTTTTTATTGTATGATTTGAATTAGTGAAATCTTATTTATGTTTGTCTTGAAGAGCTTATTTACTTTTAACCAAGAAGGAAGAAACATTTTGCATGTAGTTGCATTTCATACATTCTATCATTCCTCTTCACTCCTTTATAGCTTCTCTTGAGCTTAGCATGAGGACATGCTAATGTTTAAGTGTGGAGAGGTTGATAAACCACTATTTTATGGTTTATCTTGTGCTCAATTGAGTGGATTTTATCAACTCTTTACCCACTTATACATACTATTTGCATGGTTTTACATTTGCCTTCCTAATTTTGTGCTATGATTGAAAACATGCTTCTTTGATCTTATATTTGCTTATTATTAATCCTCTCTTATTACCATTAGATGCCTTGATATGTGTGTTAAGTGTTTTCAGAGATTACAGGGCAGGAATGGCTCAGAGGATGGAAAGGAAGCATGCAAAAGTGGAAGGAATACAAGAAGTTGGAGAAACTGCTAAGCTGTCCAGCCTGATCTCTTTGCACTCAAACGGCTATAACTTTAGCTACAGAGGTCCAAATGACGTGGTTTTAGTTGTTTTGGAAAGCTAACGTCCGGGGCTTTGATTTGATATATAATTTGCCATAGCTGCCCCGAAGTTAGGTGACGCGAACGCGTGAATGACGCGTCCGCGTCGCATCTGCGAACCTCAACCCGCGCGGCCGCATGGACAACGCCTCCGCGTCACTTGCCCGCAACCTGGACGTAACAGAAATCACAGGGGGCGATTTCTAGGCTGTTTTTGACCCAGTTTTCAGCCCAGAACACACAGATTAGAGGCTATAAAGTGGGGGAATGCATCCATTCATAAGAGAGCCTCCAATTAGTTAGTTTTCATGATTTAGATTTAGTTTAGAGAGAGGTTCTCTCCTCTCTCTTCTCTCTTTAGGATTAGGATTTAGAATTAGGATTTTATTCGCTTTCCGGATTATCTCTTTATCAGGTTCAATATTCCTTTTCATTTACTTTTGCAATTTGATTTATGAATTCTTCCATGTTACAGATTACTCTTTTGAATTAATGTTATTTGAGGTATTTCAGTTTAATCTTGCTTTATTTTATTTCTGTTGCTATTATTCCCATCTGAAGACATTTTTATTCCAGTAGATTTATTTTTCTCCTTTTGGTCTTGGTTAAGAAATCAGTAACTCAGGAGTTATCAAACTCAAACATGATTGATAATTGTTATCTTGTTAATTAAATTGAACTTCAATAATCCCAATCTTTTCTTAGAAAATAAATAGGATTTGAAGATCAAACCAATTAATCCCTTGACCTTCCTTTATCTTAGTAAAGGTTAACAAAGTGGAATTAAGATTCAATTCTCATCATCATTGATAAGGATAACTAGGATAGGACCTATAATTTCTCATACCTTGCCAAAAGTCTATTTACAGTCATTGATTTATTTTACTCGCCATTTAAATTGCTTGTTCTTTATTTACTTTAATTGCTAATTAAACTATTCACTCCTCATTCTCAAAACCCCAATTTACAATCTCCATAACCAATAATAAGAACATACTTCCCTGCAGTTCCTTGAGAAGACGACCCGAGGTTTGAATACTTCGGTTATCAATTTATTTAAGGGGTTTGTTACTTATGACAACCAAAACGTTTGTATGAAAGGACTTTTGAAGGTTTAGAGACTATACTTGCAACGAGAATTTATCCGTAAATTTCTAGACCACGCAAAAGTTCCTCTTGTCAATGAACATTTTCGGACATTTATCTCCTAGTTTATGTTATTTTGCTTTATTTTGCATTTTATTTCTTTTTAGGATTGTTGTACTAGTTTTGCGGATACTTATATTCTAGTTGTTGCATTTTGCACCTTAGATTGGATACATTTCATATTTTTAGTAGATTTTCTTTACATAGTTGTTTTTGCTTGTTTTAGCTTTTTGGTTGTGATTAGGAAAATATTTTGGATTGTTGAAACCTGGTTACCCCTTTTTGGTATATGAAATTTTTTTTTTGAAAAAGGGGTAAACTAAGGATTTTTTTTTTAAATTCTCAATCACAACGTTGCATCAATAAGCTTAGTCAAAATGATGAAATTTTTCAAGAAATTTATTTATAGGGCACCACCCTAATTGATCGAATTTTTTTTAGAACTTGCTTGGATTATACACTGTGGATCATGTTTTGAGCTAAGAACACAAGCTTGTGAGTTTTGAGCCTAATGGTGTGGTTACATCTTATAACCATTTATTTTCCTTCTTGTGTGTAATTGTTCTCTTTCTATGATTGTCATTCTTGATTTGTTTAATTCTATATGTCCATCATTCCTTGTATATATGCACTTATATGATTGGGGCCATTGTTTCATTAGCTCACTTACCCAAATAGCCTTCCTTTTACTCTCCATTGTTAGCTAATTTTGAGCCTATTCTTAACCCAATTGTTTTTTATTTTAGCACATTACAAGCCTAAAGCGAAAAATAATAAAAGTCCCTTGTTTGGATCTTTGATTAGCTTAGGCTAGTGAGAGTGTTTATTATTCAAGTTTTGGGAGAATTGGGAACATTGGTTGGGATGAAAGGGTGTTTTTGTATTTCCATATTTGAGAATTGGGTGCATGCTCATATATAGATTAAATGTATTAACCTTATGCATTGATGTTCTTGTGCATAGTTTGAAAAAAAAAAGGAAGAAAAACAATAAATAAGGGGACAAAATGCCCCAAAGTAAAGTTCAATAAAATCAATGCATAAGTGTTGTAAAATGAAGAGAAAATGCATGAGCATGTGAAAAGTGAAGAATGGGTAGTTAGGGTAGCACTTAATTGTATAGGTTATTATATAGGTTAGGTGGGAAGTCTAGGTTAATCAAAGATTCAAATTTTAGTCCACTTAACCATATATGACCCTACCTTGACCCTAACCCCATTACAACCTTATGGAAAGTCCTCATGATGATTGTATGTATGCATTGGATGATTGTTGATTGTTAGATGAAGAATAAATCTTGGAAAGCATGATTAGGGGAGAATTGAGTGAATCATCCCTTAAACACTTGAGTGATTAGAGCGGATACACATCCGGTGAGGGTTCGATCGCTCAATTACATGCTTTCACTATGGTCATTCTTCTTCATGCAAGTTTGTAAATCTTTTTGATAATTCAATACAATTGTGGGTTTGGTTTGGTTCGAATTGATTCCTATTGCTCTAGTCCTTATGCCTACACATGCTTTCTTTTCTTGGAAGTTTAGTTATTGTGACCAAGTGATTGCATTCGTTTAGATAGGTTACAATTAGGTAGTTTACATTGAATAAATGTTGATACCCTTTGCTTCTTTCTTGATTTTAGCATGAGGACATGCTTAGTTTCAGTGTGGGGAGGTTTGATAAACCCCAATTTTGTGGTTTATCTTGTGCTTATTTTAGGGAATTTTATCACCTTTTCCCACATTTATTCAATGAAATAGCATGGTTTTGTAATTCTCCCTTAATTTGTGCTTAAGTGTAAAAACATGCTTTTTAGGCCCTTAAATTGGTGATTTTATTTCACTTTAATTCTATTCGATGCCTTGATGTGTTTGTTGAGTGATTTCAGGTTTATAAGGCAAGTATTGGATGGAAGAAATGAAGAGGAAAGCATGCAAGTGGAGAATTCATGAAGAAATGAGCAAAACGGAGAATTGAGGGCCACGCACACGCGTCATGCACGCGTACGCGTGCATTGAAGATTCACAAGCCACGCGCACGCGTGCATTGAAGATTCACAAGCCACGCGCACGCGTTAAGCATGCGTACGCGTGAGTAGAGTTTTTGCCAGCGACGTGCACGCGTCAAGCACGCGTACGTGTCAAGCACGCGTACGTGTCAAGCACGTGTATGTGTCGATGTTCGCACGTGACCCACTTAAAGTGAAATCGCTGCGGGCGATTTCTGAGCTGCCCAGGCCCAATTCTAACTCGTTTCTGAGGGTATTTTATGCAGAATTGAAGATTGAGCAAGGGGGAGCACTTAGTTAGTCATGATGAGCTTTTAGTTTGTTTTCTAGAGAGAGAAGCTCCCACTTCTCTCTAGAATTAGGTTAGGATTAGGTTAACTTCTCTTAGATCTAGATTTGATTAATTGATTTAATCTTGTTTCCTCTACAATTCCTTGTTCTAATACTTCACTTCTTCTTGGTTCTTTTGTTAGTTTTACTTTTATGCTTCTTCCATGTTTATGAATGCTCATGTTGGATTTGGTTTGCATTTAATGAAATTTGATGTTTGATGTTCTTTTATTGTTAATTTGAGTTGTGAATTTTACTTTCCTTACAATTGGTAGCTGGTAGATTTATATTTCTTGCACTTTTACTATGCTTTCCTTTTATGCCTTCCAAGTGTTTGATAAAATGCTTGGTTGGATGTTAGAGTAGATTTTGAGCATTCTTGGCTTGGAAAGAGTAATTAGGCAATCTTGAGTCACGAAAACCCAACTTATGTTGGTGATCTAGAGTTGTTAGCTAGTATTGTTTTTGTTAACTCTAATCTCTTGCTAATTCACTTAGTGAGTTGATTAGGACATTTGGATTGAGATTAGCTAGTCTTATTAGACTTTCTTCGAGTGTGAAGATAACATGATACCTTCTTCCATCGTCAGGGATGACGTAATAAGATAAATTCTTGTTTATTATTGTGACATGATTAACTAGTCTTGTTTGACGTTCTCCCTATGTGAAGATGACATGATACCTTCTTTCATTTGTTGGAGTTGACTAAATAAGATGAATCAATCATTGTGTGACTAGGATAGAAAGTCTATATTCTCAAACCTTGCCATGAATGTCTCTCTCTTTATTACTTACTTTCTTTAGTCACTTACTTGATTTACTCTTCTTGTCATTTAAATTCTTGCGCATTTAATTTCTTGCCCCTTTTATCAATCAAACCCATTGTTCTTCATAGCCAATAATTGACCACTTCATTGCAATTCCTTGTGAAACGACCCGAGGTTTAAATACTTCAGTTAATTTTTATTGGGGTTTGTACTTGTTACAAGTCAAATTTTTTATGTGAGAATTGTTTGTTGGTTTAGAACTATACTTCCAACGAGAATTCATTTGAGGAAATTCTAAACCATCAACTAAAATTCTCACTATCATGGACTCCTCCTGAAGGTGGAATTTTGGGATTTCCATGCTCAATCCCCTTAATAAAAGCTTAGCTTAAGGGCAATTACAACTCTTGGATTCAACAATTAAGGCCCAAGACTAATTATCCATGTCATCAAAAGCCCTAACCATACTCAGAAGCATTGAAGATGTAGAAGATTAATTATTAAATTCTCTCAAGAAGCAAAAGAAAATTGGTCATTTAGATTTGATTTGAATTATTTGTTTTTAAATTTGAATAAGAGTCATTAAGTAGTTATCTTGTTTTTCTCTCCGGAAGATAAGTGATTATCCTATCTTTCTCTTTGAGATATAAGATTAGGATAGTTTGAATTTGAATTCTAGAATTTAGGCTATAAATAAATGAGCATAGGTTACAGAGAAGATCATCAAGTCCTCAGACTACTTCTGTTCTTCTAGTTTTTCTTACTTCTTCATGGGTAACTAATTCTCTGTGAAAGGGGTTAGGAGCTCTATTTATGTTTTCTACGGATAATTAATCTACGTTTATTTTATTTAAAAGTCTTGCAGTGATCTATTTCATGATTGAGTTATTCGTTCTTCATTCGAATTAGTGGAACGAAAGGTAAGCTAATTCTTCTTGGATTCTTTTATTATAATTTGAAAATTTGATCGTTAAATCAAATCTTGAAAACTCTTTCTCATGACTATTTGAATTTGGCTAAAAATAGTGGTTCAATTAGTGTGCGACACATACATGATTTTCAATCACTCTAATTTTAAATAAGTGACATATAATTCAGATTAGAATAACTTTTGGAAATTATGTTTTCTTTTAAGATTTAACTGGACAGTACTAGCTTGAATACGTGACATATAATTTGACCTAAGGACTACTTTTAAATCTTTTTTGAATAAAAAATTAGTTTGTGTGCTTAATCTCTTGATTAATTAATTGATGCCTAATTAATGCTTGAGAAACTCAGGAGCCAAGGTGTAACACCCCATATTTTTTAAACTTTAAATTATTATAATTTATTTTAAGTTACGATTTATTTATTAAATTGAACTCATTATTTTTAGATATTATTTTTTGAAAAGTAATTAAATTAATTTTATAACTATTTGAGTTCAATTAAATTAAGATTCTAATAAATATTTTGGTTATGATAAAATTGGTGCGCGAAATTGAACTCCGCACAACTGAACCGGCAAGTACACCGGGTCGTCCAAGTAATACCTCAGGTGAGTGAGGGTCGAATCTCACGGAGATTGTCAGATTGAGCAAGCAATGGCTATCTTGTAGATCTTAGTCAGGCGATTAGAAAAGATGGTTGTTTGTTTAAAAGCATAAATGAGATAATAAATATGAAATAACATATTGATGTGAAAAACAGTGATAGAGATTCAGTTTAGGCTTCAGAGATGCGTATTCTTTTTGGATTAACTTTTGTTACTGTCTACTTCAATAACGAATGATTCATTCAATGGCAGCCATAAGTGATTAACTCATGTCCTACGATCAAGCTAATCTCTTCTAAACCATAGCAGTCCACCATATCCGAGCAACTCATGTCTTCTCATCAAGTTAACTCATAGCTTCCCACTATGGCCGAAGGTGAAGACCTAAGCAATCCACTCCCCTTCGCGATCCTACTCAAAACGCCACAGACAAGGTCGGATCTTCCAGATTAGGGAATGCTGCTTCTCTGACTCTAGCCTTAACGCCACAGAGACCTCAGTAACCCACGGTTAATGGAATTGTATGTCACTTATCCAAAGTTGCCCAGGTATGCTCTTGGAATCCGCAGTGCACTCTCTAGCTATAGTTCAATGCTATCCAGGTCAGAACTCACATGGAACCCATGTAGAACGAGGATGAATGTCATGGTTCATCCTCAATTCATGAGATGAAGACCGAAAATGTACAAAAGAATGGAATCAATCATGTATTGAGATAGAAACAGTAATATTATTAATCCATGAGAATCAGCAGAGCTCCTAACCCTAACTTAGGAGGTTTAGTTGCTCATAGCTTACAGAAAGTAATAGTAAAATGTGCAAAAGGGAAAATATTAAAAGTCCTTAACGAATGTGATCTTTGTTCTATTTATACTAACCTAATAACTAAGGAGTACAAAAGTATGATAGACTAGACTAAAGGTGCGAAAGCCCACTCTTGGGCCCACTTTCGTTGAGTACTTGGGCGGAGCTTGGCATCTGATAAACCATTATTTTATGGTTTATATTGTGTTTAATTGTGTGGTTTTATCAAATCTTTACCCACTTATTCATATGATTAGCATGTATATACAATTCCTTCCCAAAATTACTCCATGGTTGAAAACTTGCTTCCTAGAGACTTTTAATTATGTATTTTAATTCTCCTTTATTCCACTCGATGCCATGACCCCTGTGTTAAGTGTTTCAGGCTTTATAGGGCATGAATGACTTGGAAATTGGAGAGGAGGCTTGCAAAAATGGAAGGAACACAAGAAATTAAGGAGAAGACCAGTGAAAAGTGACGCGAATGGATGGCTCACGCGACCGCATGAAATGGAAAAATCGTAGTGACGCGCTCGCGTGCCTGACGCGAACGCATGGATTGGAAACTGTACGAATGACGTGAATGCATGGACAACGCCCACGCGTGGCAAGGCAAAACACTGGATGACGCGATCGCGTGACGTGCGCGATCTGCAGAATTTGCAAAATTCGCTGGGGGCGATTTTGGGCCATGTTTTGACCCAATTTTCGGCCCAAAAAAGGAAATTAGAGCCAGGGAACATGCAGAGACGGGGGAGACATTCATTCCGCATAATTTTTTAGTTTTTAGATCTGACTTTACTCCTCCTCTAGGTTTTCTCTCTACACATTCATAGTTCTTAGGATTTTGTTTTTATTGCTTTTTGGATTGGGATATTGAGAAGAATTATTACCTCCGCCAAGACTTCATCATTCTAGTTTGTTTTCCTTACTTGTCACTTACTCTTTCATATCCTTAATTTGTTCAGAATTATTATTGGATTATTTTTAGAATTTATTAATACAAGAACTATTTTTATTTTTAATTGGTCTTTTTTTATTATTATTTATCATGTCTTCCTTTATTTCCCTTTCTTATTTTGTGAAGTTTACATTCATAATGAGTGAGTAGTTCCTAACTTGATTAGGAGTTGATTGAAAGGAGAACCTTGAGTTGGAATGCTCAAGAGTAAAATTGTAATTGGGTTTATTGTTGGATCGCCCTCTAGTCACTGACACTAATCCTTCCCAAGGGAGAGGATTAGAACTTGTGAATAGAAATAGACTTCCAACTTGCTTGACTTTCCTCTACCTAGTAGAGGATAACTAAGTAGAACAACCTTCAATTATCAATTAATCTTTGGAGAACCCCAACAAGGATAGAACTTCCGATTAATCTACTCCTGGTCAAGGTTTTTATTTAAATTACATAAATTCTCTGATTTAATTTCCTGTTTATCAAACTCAAAACCATTTTGGAAAACATCTGATTAATAAAATAGCACATCTTTCTGCAACTCGTTGGGAGACGACCTGGGATTCATACTCCCAGTATTTTAGTTCTAATTTTGTGATAACCCTTCTAAATTGATAAGCAGATTTTTGTTGGTTAAGAACTGTACTTACAACGTATCTCTTACATCAATTTCTTAATCCGCCAATTTCCGCAACATCAGCATCCAATCTTGAGAGATTGGTGTTGAACGCCCATTAGGGGGTTGATCTATGCTGCCTTGTGCTCCTTGGTGGAACGTGAATGCCCCAAAGGGGGTGATTGAGCGTTCAACGCTGGCTTGAATCTCCTTGGGGCGTTGAACGCCAGAAAAGGGTAGTTCATTGGCGTTCAATGCCCAATATGGGTAGGATCCTTCGATGGAAAGTATAAAATATTATATATTGCTGGAAAGCTCTGGAAGTTAGCTTTCCAACATCCTTAAGAACGTGTCATTTGGATCTCTGTAGCTCGGGAAAAGCTCATTTGAATGAATGGAGGTCAGAATTTGCCAGCATCTGCTACGCTTTCCTTGCCTCTGAATCAGACTTTGCCAAAACTCCTCAATTTCAGCTAGAATTTACCTAAAATCATCAGAAAACACAACTTAAAGTAGAATCCAAAAATGTGAATTTTACACTAAAACCTAAGAAAATATAATGAAACTTAAACAAAATATAACTAAAACTATATGAAAATGATGCCAAAAAGCGTATAAAATCTTCGCTCATTAGAACACCAAACTTAAACGGTTGCTTGTCTCCAAGCAACCAAAAACAAATTAGGATCAGAAAGAAGAGAAGGGTATAATAAATCTCAGAGTTTTAAATGAAGCTCAGCTCCAATTTATGAGCGGGGCTAGTAACCATTTACTCCTGAACAGTTTTGGCATCTCACTATCCTTTGAAGCACAGAAGTATTGGCATCTTTAGGAATTTAGATTCCGGATGATATTATTGACTCTCTTAGTTTAATTCTTTTTTATTCTCAAACACAACTTCCTTTTGCGCCTGGCCGTGACCTAAGCATTTTTTTTTCCAGTATTACCACCAGATACATAAACGCCACAGGCACTTAACTGGGTGAACCCAATTAGATTGTGATTCAGCTTTGCTAGAATCCCCAGACAGTGGTACCCAGAGTTCTTAGGCACACTCTTTTGCTTTAGGGATCACGACTTTAACTGCTCAATCTCAAGCTTTTCACTTGACACCTTCACACCACAAGCATTTAGTTAGGAGAAGTAGCTCATTGAACTTTTTCGGCCAAGATTTTGTTTCTGTAGACCCTTCTAACAATTGATGCTCAAAGCCTTGGATCCTTGCTCTTGTCGTTTAGTTTAAAAAGCTGTTGGATTTTTCTTTTACTTGATCTTTTTTTTTGCTTTTTGCTTTTTCTTTCTTTTTTTTTTTTACTGCTTTTTCTTGCTTCAAGAATCAATTTTTTTTATTTTTTAGATTACCAATAATACTTCACTTTTTCCATCATTCTTTCAAGAGCTAACACACTTTACTCCAACATCAAATATGCATTGTTAATTCATACATTTAAAAAGTAAAAGTAATGCCACTACATCAAATAATTGCACTATTCTTATTATATAACTTGAGTTTATGTATCTCACTTTTTTTTTCCAAATAAATTTTTTCTTTTGAGTATGGTGAGAGATACATGGGATATTTCATAGCTTTAAGACATAAACAAAGATGATTATTCATTAGAAACAGGAAACAGACAATAAAACACAAAGGAAAGTAGAAAAATAACGTAGGCAAGGGAATGGAACGTGACCACCTTAGTGACGACGGTTACTGCTTCCTCTAGTGGATCCAATGGAGCATTTAAGCCCCTCTATGTCTCGTTCTTGCCTTTGTTGCTCTTCCATCATAGCTCTTTGTTCTTCTCTTATTTCATGGAGGCTGATGGACCGCTCCTGGTATTCTATCCTTGGCTGATCCATGTGGGAGCTCAATTCCCTTAGAGGAGTATTTAGTTGATCCCAATAATTTTGAGGAGAAAAATGCATCCTTTGGGGCATCTCAGAGATTTCTTGTTGAGGCGGCTCCATATGCTCTTGCTGTGGTCCATGTGCCAGCTCTCTAACATACTCCATCCTTCTTTTAGTGATGGGCTTGTCCTCCTCAATGGGGATGTCTTCTTCTACGACAATTCTAGATGAATTGTATAAGTGACATATAAGATGTGGGAATCCCAACCTTGCTTGGGTAGAGGGCTTTTCTACCACCTTGTACAGTTCTTGAGGTATCACCTCCTGTACCTCTACCTCATTCCCAAGCATAATGCAGTGAATCATGATGGCTCGATCAATAGTCACTTCAGACCGGTTACTAGTAGGGATGATAGAGTGTTGGACAAATTCCAACCATCCTCTAGCTACGGACTTGAGGTCAAGCCTTCTTAGTTGGGTAGGCTTGCCTTGAGCATTCCTCTTCCACTGAGTTCTTTCCACATAGATGTCTGAAAATATTTAGTCCAGCCTCTAATCGAAATTGACTATTCTAGTGTAAGGGTGTAGGTCTCTTTACATTAATGGTAGTTGGAGCGCCAACCATACAATTTCCGGGCTAAAATCCAAGAGATGCTCTCAGACCATGGTGCGCCAGTTTTTGGGATGTGGGGTCACACTGGTGTCATGCTTTTTAATGACCCACGCATTAGCATAAAACTCTTGCACTATTAAGATTCCAACTTCCGGGATAGGATTGGTCAGAACTTTCCAACCTCTTCTCTAGATTTCTTGTTGGATCTCTGGGTACTCATCCTTTTTCAGCCTAAAAGGGACCTCAGGGATCACCTTTTTCTTTGTCACTAGTTCATAGAAGTGGTCTTGATGAGCCTTGGTGACGAATCTCTCCATTTCCCAAGATTTAGAAGAGGAGGCAATGGCCTTTCCTTTCCATTTTCTTGAGGTTTCACCAGACTTTGGTACCATACTTAGGGATGGTAGAAGTAAAAAATCAAAGCTTTTACAACACCAAACTTAAGAACTTTGCTCTTCCTCGAGTAAATATAAGCAAAAGAGAAGAAGATAGTAGAAGAAGAAAAGAATAGTGGAGATAGAGAGAGCAGGATTCGGCCAAGTGGGGGTGTTGTGTGTGAGGTGTGTGTTTGAAGGGTTGTATGATAGCTTATTTATAGGGGTAGGTTAGGGTTGGGTTTCGGTATGAGGGGGGAAATGGGTGGAAAAAGGTTTAAATTTGAATTTGGTGGGGGTTGGTGGGAGTTATGATGGGTTTAGGGAAGTGTGTCTATTAGGAAAAGGGAAAGTGGGGTAGGTAGGTGAGAGAGTGAGTGGGGTAGGTGGAGATTCTGTGGGGCTCACTGGTCCTGAGAGGCTAGAAAATTCGAATTCCCTGCCCCTTGTGGGCGTTGAACGCCCAGCCTCTACTCCCTGGCTGGCAATCAACGCCAGCTTCTTGCTCCATGTAGGGCATTGGACGCCCATTAGGGTCTCCCTTCCTGGCATTCAACGCCAGGTCTCTACTCCCTGTAGGGCGATGAATGCTGAGAATGGTCCCATTCTGGTGTTCAATGCCAGCAAAGCTACTCTTTCTTGGATGTCGAACGCCCACACTTCTCCCTGTGTGGCGTTCAAAGGCAGCTTTCTTACCTATATGGGGCGTTGAACGCCCATCTTTCTCATCACATCACACGGTACTTAAATGAAACTTAAACTGTACCTCTTGTAGCCAAAATAATTGAGCTTCTTCTTGAGAGTCTCCACCAACCCTTAGGTCCAAGCCTCACCAAGGCTCCCCAAGCAACACCAACCTCCCAATTGTGCACCAAAATCACCAAATACACTAACATAACCAATTTCACATACATACATCAATCTAGGGATCAAAAAAATGATAAATCACAAGGGTTATATGGTTCCTTACCTTAACTCACGAAATTTTGTGATGAATATCACTAATGGCTCATACTAGAGCACTCCTAAACAACCAAAATCATAAGATTTCCTCAAAACCCAAACCAAATTCGAAATATAAGAGGAAAATCGAAACTAGGAAGAAGAGAGTTAGATACTTACCATAAAACTTAAATAGTCTAGAAGAGGAGGAGAAGAGCGATGTGTGGCCACAAACGGCTCGTCAATCAGAGCTTCGTAGCTCAAGTTATGGTGATTTGAAGATCAAAGAGAGTTAGGGTTTCTCTCTTCTCATCTCTCTCTTTTCATTTCAGCAACAACCACACTAAATGAGGGTTGTGGTGGCTGAATGGCTTTAAGTTAAGGTTTATATATGCTGAGCTTGCGTCCACTTGGGCCAATTCACTTGGTTTAGTCCGTTGGCCCAACTTTGGGCCAAAACCTTCAAGATTAGAGCTTTAAATCGCATTTTAAATATTTCGACTTGTCCTAATTATAAATCCTAATTTCTTAGCCTTATTTACTTATAATCAATTTTTCACAACTGCAGTACCAGACAGATCTCAGCCGGTACTGCCGATCAAAATTCCAGTGCGCGTTTTTACACAGAAAACTATGTTTTCCGACTCAGAAAAATTCACTGAATCCAAATATCATATTTAAATTATCGAATTCCGATTGCTAAATTTTATAACCATATTCGCTCCTATTTAATTTATTATTTAATTAATTACAGTTTGACCGGGTTTTACAGAACTATTTTTAAGATAAACTTGAAATTCATGCATCTTAATTTTCTTTTTCAAATAAAATTTTCTTTTAAGTAAGGTGAGAGATATATGCAACATTTTATTACTTCAAGACATAGATAGAAATGATCATACAATGAGAACACGAGAACAAACAATAAAATATAATGGAAAACAGAAAAATAACATAAAAGCAAGGGGTGATGGAATAGGACCACCTTAGTGACGGCGACTACCACTTCCTCTATAGAATCCAAAAGAGTGCTTCATGTATTCAATATCATGCCCCTGTCTCTGTTGTTCTTCCCTCATAACTCATTGGTCTTCTCTTATTTCATTGAGGATGATGGAATGCTTTTGATGCTCCATCCTTAGCTGATTTATGTTAGAGCTTAATTCTCCCATAAAGGTATGTCATTGATCCCAATAGCTTTGAGGAGGAAAATACATCCCTTGAGGCATCTCAGGGATCTCATGTTGAAGCGGCTCTACATGCTCATATTGTGGTTCATGTGCTGGCTCTCTAGTATGCTCCATCCTTCTTCTAGTGATGAGCTTGTCCTCCTCAATTGGAGTGTCACCTTTTATGACAATTCCAACTAAATTGCATAGGTGACAGATAAGATTAGGGAAAGCTAACCTTGCTTGGATGGAAGGCTTGTCCGCCAATTTGTACAACTCTTGAGGTATCACCTCATGAACTTCCACCTCCTCTCCGAGAATGATGTAATGGATCATAATGGCTCGGTCTATGGTCACTTTGAACCAGTTGCTAGTAGGGATGATATTGGATAAATTCCAACCATCCTCTAGCTATGGGCTTGAGGTCAGGCCTTCTTAGTTGGATAGGCTTGCCTTGCGAATCTAATTTCCACTATGCTTTTTCCACACAGATGTCTGAGAGCACTTAATCTAGCTTTTGATCAAAATTGACTCTTCTAGTGTAAGGATCTGGGTCTCCTTGCATCAAAGGCAAGTTGAACGCCAGCCTCACACTTTCCGGGCTAAAATCTAAGATTCTCCATCGGACCATAGTGCTCCAATTTTTAGGATGTGGGTTCACATTAATGTCATGATTTTTCGTGACTCATTGATAAACCACTATTTTATGGTTTATCTTGTGTTTAATTGAGTGGTTTCATCAAGTCTTTACCTACTTACTCATATGATTTGCATGATTTTACAATCCCTTCCTAGTTATGTTTTATGGTTAAAAACTTGCTTCCTAGAGATCTTTAACTAGTAGATTTTAATTCTCCTTTATACCATTCGATGTCGTGATCCGTGTGTTAAGTGTTTCAGGTTTTATAGGGCAGGAATGGCTTAGAGAATGGAGAGGAAGCTTGCAAAAATGGAAGGAACACAAGAAACTAAGGATATAACCAGCGAGCATCGACGCACACACATGGCTAACGCGAGCGCGCGGAATGGAGAAATTTGCAGCGACGCGTGCGTGTGCCTGACGCGTACGCGTGGATTGGAGTTCTGCAAAATGATAAGTGCGCGTGCCTGACGTGTACACGTGACAAGAAAATTTGCCAAATGACGCGCACGCGTGAGACGCATACGCGTGACATGCTCGATCTGTAGAAATAACAGAAAATGCTGGGGGCAATTTCGGGCCGAGTTTTGACCTAGTTTTTGGCCTAGAAACACAAACTAGAGCTAGGGAACCTGCAGAGACTCAGGAGACATTCTCATTAGCATAGTTTTAGGTTTTTAGATCTGAATCTAGAAGAAAATTACTCTTCCTCTAGGTTTTCTTTACATTCATAGTTTATTAGTTTTATGCTTTTACTTTTGGATATTGAAGAGTCATCACCTCCGTTGAAGATACTATTCTAGTTTGTTTCCTTACTCTTTTATTTATTCCATATTCTTAATTCTTGTTTAAAGTTACAATTGGATTATTTTCATGGATTGTTAATGAAAATGATTACTTTTAGTTTTAATTAAATTGCAGTTATTGTCTATCATATCTTCCTTTTATTCCCTTTTTAATTCTATGCAAGTAATTTTTATGTCAATGGAGTAGATCCCCAACTTGACATGGGGTTGATTAAAAGGAGACACTTGAGTTGGAATGCTTAAATGATTAGTTAAATTGGAAGTTGTTGGCTAATTCTGTATTTACTAACGCTAGACCTTCCCAAGGGAGAGGACTAGGATTTGCGAATAAGAGTTAGCTCAATCATTTGACTTTCCTTTATTTAGTGAGGGTTAACTAAGTGAAAACAACAACCTCTTTATACTATACTTGAGAAAATTCCAACAAGGATAGAACTTCCAATTAATCATTCCTCAGTCAAGGCTTTTTAATTAGAATATATATTTCTCTTTTAAATTACAATTATTTATTTTCTGTCATTTAACTCTCAAAATCCTCGGAAAACTCCTGATTAATAACTTAGCACCCTTTCTAGCAACTTGTTGGGAGACGACCTGGGACTCATACTCTTAGTATTTTTATTCTAAACTTTTGTGACAACCTTTCTAAATTGATGAGGCAGATTTTTGCTGGTTAAGAGCTATACTCGCAACGCTGTTCTTATATTATAATCTTTTAATTGGTCTAATTTCTGCCACACATCAATTTTTGGCGCCGTTGCCGGGGAGTTGCAATTGTGTGCTAAATTATTAATTAGTGTACATATTTCTATTTTATTTGCATATTTTATTTTATTTTATTACCATGAGCTGTATGTTTCTTTCATTGAATGACGCGTTCACTGCATGAACCGAGCTTAGCTACAATTGATCCTGAAATTGAAAGAACTCTTTCACGTATTAGGCGAGCTCGGCGTCGGTTAGCCTTTGAGGGTGGTGAAGTGATTGTTATCGATTCACCAGTCTCATCTAAGGGCGAATCTGAACCGCCATCTTAGGGAAGAAACAAGCTCCTTTATTACTGATTCAGATGATTCACGTGCAGATAACATGGCAGCACCTAGGAGGATTATTCTCTAGGAAGCTGGAGCCCCAGATTTTACACTACATCTGTATCAAGTACATCATCCAACTCTGGCTGCAGATTTTGAACTGAAGACTGCACTAATCAACTTGATGCCTAAGTTTCATGTCACAAAATTTAATATTGTTTGTAACAAGTTAATTATTTGTCACAAAATATAAGTATATTTTACAACAATTTTTTTTCAAAATGTTAAACACTTTAAGAATAAAAAAAATTGTGTATATATTTTTTTCAAAATAATTTCATTTTGTTTCAAAAAATAAAATTTTAAAAATTATAAATATTATTTTAGATTCTTCTAAAAAATTAATATACAATTTTTATTAATAATCAAATTTTAAAATTAATTAAAATTTAATTCATGGAACTTAAAGAAATTTTAAGTTAAATTATAAATATAAATAAAAGTAAATAAATATAAAAGAAAAAAAAAACTACATTACTAAATGCTGAAAGTAAAAAGAAGCTTAGTAGTGCAGTTACTCAGATTTTGAAAAATTAATAATAAATTATCGATTTATTTTATTTATTTGAGAACATATTTTTAGAAATTTTTGTATTAATTAAGTAGTTTTTTATTGATTTAAAACTTTAGTGATTTAAAACAATGAGGATTTTATATGTGCTAATTTGAATAATTAGATTTTGAAGATTATTTTATAATTTTAAAGAAAATTAATTTGATTATCTCTAATTATTGAATTAGAGTGTTTATTTGAAAATAAATTAAGTTCATAATTAAATAAATATTTTTATAAATATTAGTATTAGATTAAAATTAGTTTTCAATTACTTTATTACCCTAATTTTATTAAAATTATTAAATTATCTAAAATTTCTAATTTCATACACAAAACCTTAATCCCCAAGTTAAAACCCTAACCCTTTTTACCCAATCCACACACACGTAACCCCCCCTCCACTACTTGTTCAATCATCAATTAGCCACATTCAGCCTTTCATCACCGCCACACCGCTTCCCTTTCTTTCAAAATGTTAACACCCAGCAACAGAAATCCGAAGAAAGAAAGCAAAGAGAGAGAGAGATACGAGAGTGAGGGAAACAGAGGAAGGAGAAGGCTGCTGCGCCGGCATCGCGCCTCACCGCCGTTCAGTTTCCTTCTGCTCACGTCTGGTCCGCCGTAGGGGAAGCCGTTCGCGATGTCGCCATCGAATTGGGCTTGTCACTGCCGCTGCTGCCGAGCCGCCATCGATGCAAGAAACCGCGCGCGAGAGAGGGAGGAGTCGTCGAGGGAGAAGAGGTAGCGCAGATGAGGGAAGTATTGCTGCCTGCGCCGCTACCTTGCCTCCATCGCCGCTGGAGCTTCATTGTCGCCGCCGTGGTTGTCGCGGTGTGCGGGCTTCGCGAAGAGAGAGAGAGATGAACGCGAAGGACCAGGGTAGGAGCGAGGCCCTGTTCCGCGCCGCCATGCCTTCACGCCGTCAAACCACCACCGCCACTGCTAGGGTTTGACTCCGTCATGTCCTATTGCCGCCAGAGTTAGCCGCTATTAGAGCTGTTGTTCTGCCATCGTCAAACTTGAAGGAGGACGTCATTGCTGTTGTTGCCGGTTGCACTATTACTGTTCTGGTTCTGGTCTATTCTTTTATTTAATTCTGTTTCATTTACACACTTCAATTTGTCACTACCATGCTTGTGAACGATTTGATTTAGTATATTCCTTGTCCTAAATTTCTAGAGTTGTGTTTGCTCTTGATTTCTATTCAATTCGAATCCTTTGTCCGGGTGCAACCATCGTCGCTGCCTTAGGAATTTGACACTGTTGCTGTTCTGGTTATGTTGGAATGCCGCCGCTGCTGCAAATTTAGAACAAAAGAGGGTTTGTCATGTTTAATTTCTGAGTTCGATTAGCTGAGGTAGGGGATTTGTTTTGAAAAATAAATGTTTTAAGTTTTGAATGCCAATAAAATTAAATGAGTAACTGCAAATGGTTTATGGTTGCTTTGTGTGAATAATTGTTGGAATTGAGTTGAATCATGGCTGTAGTTGGTGATTGTTTTAATGATTTAATATAGTAATTATTGACGATGTTGTGTATTTTGAAGTTATACTTGCTGCTAGTACTTGTTGATGTTGATTTTGTGTATGGAATGTTGCTATGGCTGCTGGAAATTGATTTGATGAATCAGAACTTGAGATATGTTATAGATGAGATGCTGAAGAATAGATGTTGTGATAATATGGTTACTTTGCATCTATGATATGAAATTGTGATATATTGAATTAAGAGTTCTTGGGCAAGTTTGGTTTGTCAAAATAAAGTTAGAAATGTGATTTTAGATGAATCCTAGGCTTGAATATAGGATTTGGTATGTGAGGTTGTGGGAAATACTTTCTGCAGAATTTCTGCAGAAATCTGCATAATTGGCAGCAGAACGAATGCCTTTTTGGGAGTAGTCCAGACCTAATTTTTATATGAAATTATTTTTCTGTAAAACTTTATTGTGTCTTGAAAATTCCATAAAAATTTCAGGGAATTTGGCCAAGTGGTTTGGAAGATATGATTTTTTGAAGTTTAGTAGTTGCTGCAGATTTTTCTGGTTTTCTGGTTCTGCAGTACCAACTTTCAGACGCTATAACTATTAATTTAAACAGAATTTTGAGTTGATTTCAAAAGGATTTTAAAGATCTATCAGTATATTTTAAGTGAGTACAAGTTTCATGTTCATATTTATTTTGTAGAGTTAGATAAGTCACTTGGAAGGTCGGTTGTTTGCTGGAAACTCTGAACTGGTTTATGAAAACAGGACTCCACTTCCAATTGATAATTAATTAATCAAATGAAGTGATATGAACCTGAAACTTGTGGATTCTGAAACTTAGGGATGTTGACTATAATCTCATCAAAATTTAGAAGCAACGGATTAAAATTGAAATTATTATGGAATTTATGTTATTATGGAATTTATGTTTGCATGCCTTGCCTAGCTTCTTAATCATGCCATTTTTTGTTTTGTTTTGTTTGTATTCTCGCAGTCCTGATTATTCGATGTGTTCTGCTATTGGAATTGGAATACTTCACTATTGCTCTAGTTCTTAGTCTTAATCTTACTATATTTTTCTGCTGCCGTCTAAAATTAGAACAATCGGATGATTAGTATTTTAAATATGGACTGGTAACTGGCAATATCGCAGGGCTTATGTTTTATTGGGTAAACTTTCAGTTTTTGCATTGTTGACGAGGAAATCTTAGGTTCATTTTAAATTTTTAACCATGGAACATCAAGATTTAGTGGATAAGAATGAAGAGAGCGTTCAATCGATCGAAAAGGTTAGCAATACTGAAGATCGGAATAAGATGAATGAGGTTGAAGGTGTGAAATATGAGTTGATTAATGTTGATGAGAGCAAGGATTTGCAATCTGAAACTAGTTCTATTCAAGAAGTGCAAGGGAGTAATTCCAAGGGATTTGAAGCTGAAATTAAAGTCAATACTAATGCACAAGAGTACTCTTGTCTGAAGGTTAGTATCTAGAAAGCCCAGAGGTATGGATTTAATTACCCTATATACAACTAAAATCCATGCAGAAATCCTCATATGTAGTCTTTGTTTCATATTCTTTGATCATTTTATATTTGTTAATCATATGATCAGACAAATCTGCTGAATATTTTAATTGATTATCTTGGTACAATTCTTAGGTGTCATTACTATCTTTGTGATTGTTGTCTGGTGGTGTAGGCTGTTGAGTTTGGACGAAAACTTGCTAGTAAACTCTTCTTTTATCATGTTCTATGGTGCCTTATTATTTTACTCTAGTGCCTTATTATTTTGATTCTATTTTTTGCATTTTTTTTGGTGATTTTGATACTTTTTATTTTCTTAAATTTTTGTGTTTTTAGGTAACTACATCATCATTATTAACATAGAAATATTAATTCAATTTTGTTATTGATTGTGTGTTTTTTACAATGCATTGAATTAGGATAGTTTGTATTGTGGAGTTATAGAGAACCGCCTTGGAATTTAGTTTACATAGAGCCCTTTGAAAGTGATAGTCGCTGTGATGCTAGGTTATGGCATAAAGGCTTAGAAATCTAAGTTAAGGATTCAAGTACAATTTCAAGAGGCAATGCAAGGCCGTGAGGATGATTTTAATACATTTTCGTAGATGATTCCCATTTTATATTAGTATACTTTAACTTGTATATGGATCTATTTATCACATTTTACTTGTGTCATGGTTGAAAAATGACAAATGTCCTATTATTTGGTTTGATAAATTTGGTTGGGTATGGCTGAGACATAAGTTGTGAATTGGTTGTGTTTGTTGGAACCGTGGACGGTGGAAATATCCAAGTTTTAGGGGAGGTTCTGCCGAAATTTTTCTAAACATTTTGGATAAAACTTAGTGAAAAAGTTATAATTAGTGTTATATCTTGTTTCTAACTTTTTTGTTTCGGTTTTTCTTATTTACAGGAGTGCTGAAATGGTGACCATATGCTACCTTGAGGGCTCAAGAATGTTTTGATGCATAGAGACACTAATCTATGTTAGAACTTTTATGTTTTGGTTAAACTAATCAATGTACTCACTAGCTAATGTTATTTTGTTTCAAGACAATTTTAGCTAAAAGGATCTTGTTTGACTTATGTATGTTTTTGCATATTATATAAATGTAAACTTGCTTATTAAAATCGTTAATATATTAGTTAATTTAAAAAATAATTTAGTAAATTATGCATGTAATTTGTAATAAAAAAAGTTGTTATAAAATAATTAATTTGCTTTCGTAACTAAAGAAAAAAATGTTACAAAATCATGTTACATTTTGTAACAAAATTTCTTGATAGGAAAAGAATTGACTGTCACGAAAAATACCTTCAAGATCAAAATTTGTTACCACTTTTGTAACGGCTTCTGGTTTTTTGTATCAGAAAAAATTGTTACAAAATATGGTATTGAATTGTAATAGTTCCATTTTTCGTTACAAAAACTTTTTGTAACGGGACTTACTACAATGGACCCCTTTTTTTGTTACAAAAAACTTTTGTTTCAAAATTTTGACGTTTTGTAACAATATTTTTTGTTACAAATGTGCCTTTTTCTTGTAGAGAGATCTCCTGCATTGTTCAAGGAGAATCAGAGACTCTTTATGAGTACTGCGAGTGCTTTAAGAACCTTCTAGATGCATGCCCCCATCACATGATTGACAGGTTAGTGTTGATCAGCTACTTCACTCAAGGCATGAAGCCTCGGGAAAAAACTACACTGGATGGTGCTAGTAATGGTTTTCTGAAAAAGTACAAGACCGCAGATGAAGCATGGCAACTGATCAGCGACTTAGTTGAGTCCACTAGGAATCACAGGCACAGGAACAGCCACTCAAAGACTGTTGCAGAGGTTTTCTCTAGCAGTGAGACTACTGCCCTTACACAGAGTATATGTGAAATGACCAACCTACTGAAGCAGATGCAGTTGAATCAACAACAAACTCAGCCTTCACCACCACAATAAAGCCAACAGTTAGTCCCCCAAAGAGTATGTGGAATCTGTGCTGATTATAGTCATTATACTGATGAGTGCCCGCAACTCCAACAAGAAGACAACACTGTGGCAGCTACTCATAACTTATATGACCGCCTGAATCAAGTATTCAATCAACAAGGCGGCAACTACAACCAAGGTGGGAATTATAACCAAGGATGTCAGGACAACTCCAACCAGGATTGGAGAGATAATTCCAACCATGGCTGGAGGGACAACTATAACAGAGGAGGCCGAGATAACAATAGAAATCAGAGGTGGAACAACAACAACAGACAGCAAAATCAGAACCAGCTTACAGAGCACCTCACCTAAGGCAGTCACAAGGACCCCAGCACAACCAATAACAGGCCCCTTAGATCACTTATCCTACTTCCTCATCAAATGACGAGATGCTTCATTCTCTTGCACAAGGACAACAAGACATGCAAACTACACTGAATTCTACTCTAAATGGTCTGAATACCACTTTACAAGCTCTCATCTCCCGGATAGATTCATTACCTGCTTCCACCAACCAACCTTCAAGCTCCAGTGAAATTCCTTCTCAAGCCGTACCTAACCCCAAGGGTGGCATCAATTCCATCACTTTGAGGTCCGGAATCACACTGCAAGAGAGGAATCAGGAGGAGCCAAGCCCACTAGAACACGTCCCAGTTGAAGACTTAGTTGAAGTGGAAGATGCTGAAGAGGAAGAGGAAGTACAAGACAAGGTTGAAGAAGAAGTAGCTCAGCAAGGAAATGAAGCACCAAAGGATACAGAGGCTGCAAGTGGTACCATTCCTATCCCATTTTCACACCTTGCATAGAAACCCAGGAAGCAGATGGAACTTGATCTCAAAATGGTAGAAATTTTCAAAAAGGTTGAGGTAACTGTTCCCTTTTTTGATGTTATTCAACAAGTACCTAAATATGCAAAGTTTCTGAAAGATTTATGCATACATAAAAACAAAATTAATGAACTAGAAACTATTCCTTTAGGTAGCTCTATATCTACTTTAATGGGGGCTATACCTGAAAAATGTAGTGATCCAGGTCCATGCATGGTTAACTGTACCATTGGAGGCATAATATTTTCTGAATGCATGTGTGATTTAAGAGCGTGTATTAGTATAATGCCATTGTCTATATATGATGCTTTGAGGCTCCCTCCCTTAAAAAGGTCGGCAGCTCGTTTTGTGTTAGCAGATAAGAGCATTATTACAATAGTTGGAATTGCTAAAGATGTATTAGTGAGCATTAAGGGGCTCACATTTCCCATTGACTTCTATATCCTGGAAATGCCCCCTAAGGACTCAGAAAGACCATCATCAATCCTGCTTGGAAGACCATTCCTGAAGACCTCAAAGTTCAAGCTTGATGCATTCTCAGGAACTTACTCCTTTGAGATAGATGGCAGAGCAGTGAGTTTCAGTTTAAATGAAGCTATGAAGCACCCTCCAGAAGATCATTCTATCTTTCAGTGCGACATCATTGATGAAACTGTAGCTGAAGTTCACCAAAAAGAAGTAGAAGAGAAGCACAAGGAGCAAGGTCCAAGTGTGGGGACACCCTCTGAACATAATGAAGACACTTTACCAATATCACTAGTTCCAGATAATCCAGAGCCTAGCCATGAGTAGAAATTAGAATTAAAGCCACTTCCTCCCCACCTCAAGTATGCTTACCTTGAGGATAATCAGAAGTTCCCAGTTATCATTGCAAGGGAAATCACTTCCCAACAAGAGGAGCAACTGCTTAGTGTGCTGAGAAAACACAAGAAAGCAATCGGGTGGAGTTTGGCAGATATAGTAGGCATCAGCCCTAAGGTTTGTGAGCACAGAATATTCTTAGAAGAGGGATCAAAGCCTGTCCGTCAACCCCAAAGAAGATTGAATCCCACCATCTTAGAAGCTGTCAAGAAAGAAGTGACCAGACTACTTGAAGCAGATATCATTTACCCCATCTCAGATAGTGAATGGTCAGTCCAATACAAGTGGTGTCCAAGAAGTCTGGAGTCACAACAGCCAAGAATGAGCATGGAGAGCTCCTAACAACTAGATTGCAGAATTCATGGAGAGTTTGCATTGACTATAGGCGTCTCAACCAAGCTACTCGCAAGGATCACTACCCCTTGCTATTTATTGATCAGATGCTTGATCGCTTGTCAGGTAAATTCCATTACTGCTTTTTAGATGGTTATACAGGCTACATTCAAATTCATATAGCTCTTGAAGATCAGGAGAAGACTACTTTTACATGTCCCTTTGGAACATATGCATATAAGAGGATGTCTTTTGGCTTATGTAATGCACCGGCTACTTTCCAAAGATGCATGATGAGTATCTTTTCAGATCTTATTGAGAACTGTATGGAAGCATTCATGGATGATTTTAGCATTTATGGTGATTCCTTTAACCTTTGCTTGGATAGTTTAGCTAGAGTATTAGACAGGTGTGTTAGTTCAAACCTTATATTGAATTTTGAAAAATGTCACTTTATGGTAAAACAAGGGATTGTTCTAGGACATGTTGTGTCCAATATTGGTATTTCTGTAGATCCAGCAAAGGTAGATGTCATTCGTAGTTTACATTACCCCTCCTCTGTGAGGAAAGTCCATTCGTTTCTTGGCCATGCAGGTTTCTACAGGAGAGTCATTAAGGACTTCAGCAAGGTAGCATTACCTTTATCCAGACTGCTGCAGAAAGATATTGAGTTCGAGTTCAGTGAGGATTGCATGCAAGCATTTGATAAGCTGAAGATCGCCCTGACTCAAGCTCCGATTGTAAGAGGACTGGACTGGAGCCAGCCATTTGAGATTATGTGCAATGCCTCCAACCAAGCAGTGGGAGCAGCGCTGGCTCAGCGCGAAGGTAAGGATCCTTTCGTAATTGCTTATGCGTTTAAGACCTTAGATGCTGCTCAGTCTAACTACACTACTACTGAAAAAGAGCTTCTGGCTATTATTTTTGCTCTGGATAAATTTCGAGCCTATTTACTTGGTACTAAGGTAGTAGTGTACTCAGACCATGCAGCTCTAAAATATTTGTTAGCTAAAAAAGAGTCTAAACCAAGACTAATATGTTGGATACTACTGCTGCAAGAATTTGATTTAGAAATTAAGGATAGGAGTGGTAACCAGAATTTAGTGGCTGACCACCTGAGTCGCCTTGAGCACATTAAGGATGACTCCACTCCTATCAATGATACTTTCCCATTTGATAGCTTGTATGCAGTATCTGAAGTAATTCCTTGGTATGCACCTGTAGCTAATTATCTAGTTAGCCATACTTTCCCTCTCAATTTTACTAAGCATCAGATAGACAAGCTGAAAAGTGAGTCTAAATATTATATATGGGATGATCCATATTTATGGAGGTGTGTTGCTGACCAGGTAATTAGAAGGTGTGTGCATCAATCAGAATTCCAGTCCATTTTAGAGACCTGCCACTCTTCTGAGAGTGGAGGACATTTTGGCCCTCAAAGAACAGCTAAAAAAATCTTAGACTGTGGATTCTGGAGGCCTACTCTTTTTAAAGATGCTGCTGCTTTTTGTAAATCTTGTTCCCCATGCCAAAGGTTTAGTAATATATCTAAGAGGGATGAGATGCCTCAACAGATTATGCTTTTCTGTGAAATTTTTGATGTTTAGGGCATTGACTTCATGGGTCCATTTCCAAACTCTAGTGGCTACCTTTATATACTGTTAGCTGTAGATTATGCCTCTAAATGGGTGTAAGCAATTCTTACCCGTACTGATGATGCTAACACTATTGTTTTCTTTGTTAGAAATCATATTATCTATCGCTTTGGATCACCACAAGTAATCGTGAGTGATCAAGGCACTCACTTTTGTAACAGGAGATTAACAGGATTACTGAAGAAGCATGGGATTATTCATAAAGTAGCAACAGCTTATCATCCCCAGACTAATGGGCAAGCAGAAGTATCTAATAGAGAAATAAAGCGCATTCTGGAGAAGATAGTAAAGCCTCATAGGAAGGACTGGAGTGCTAGGCTACAAGATGCACTCTGGGCATATCGAACAGCGTATAAGACACCCATTGGGATGAGCCCTTTCCGCTTAGTGTACAGAAAGGCTTGCCACCTTCCAGTAGAGGTGAAATACAAGGCTTTCTAGGCTGTGAGGGAGTGCAACATGAATTTTGAGGAAGCTGGTGCTGAAAGGAAGCTGCAACTGGCAGAATTGGAGAACCTTCGCCTAGAAGCATATGACAACTCCAGGCGATACAAAGAGAAGATGAAGGTTGTCCATGACAAGCACGTAAAAAGGAGAGAGTTTAGACTAGGGGAGTTAGTTCTTCTTTATAACTCCAGACTGAGGCTCATGCCAGGCAAACTGAGATCAAGATGGGAAGGTCCTTACAGAGTAGAAAAGGCAGAGCCATACAGAGTTTTTCACCTACGTCATCCTTCTAGCTCCAAATTCATCAAGGTCAATGGACATCACCTAAAGCTTTATCATGGTGAGAAGATGAAGGATCACAAAGATATAGAGGTCTTCCTCTTGGAAGACCCACCAACAGAAGCAGAATGAGCTTGAAGACCGTCCAACTTAAGGACATAAAAGCAAAGTCCTAGGTGGGAGACAACCCACCATGGTATGATCGTTTCGTTTCAGTCTTAGTTTTGTTTTATTTTATTCTACTTTACTTTTCTTAGTGACTCTTCTCATAATCTCTGCATATAGTTTGCATTTGTATTTGTATTCTGCATAAAAAAAGGGCACGCGACGCGTACGCGTCATATGTGCATTCAAAACAAAGAAGAGACTTATGCGGGAGCATGGCTGGAGGCATGCCTTAGGCACAAACACGCCCACGCAAATGCATCCCTGACGCATCCGCGTCACTTAAAAAAATTAGCCTTCCACGCGTGCGCGTCACCCACGTGCACGCGTGACCTTGCAAAATTGACGTAAAGGGGTGTATGGCAGAGAGTTATGATGGAGTGGGGCTGTAATGGTACTGGAAGCACAAGCCCTATCACGCGTACGCGTCCCTCACGCATACGCGTCATTTTTTAAAGTAAGGCCACTCACGCATGCACGTCACCCACGCGCACGCATCATCCTAAATTTTGGCAATGTGTGTATAAAACAGAGAGTTGTGCGTGCACGAGGCTGCACTCGCGCCAATAGCACAAATCAGGTCATCCATACGCGTCACCCACGCGTACGCGTCACTTGAAACTAGCGCTAACCACGCGTCCGCGTCGCATGCGACGCACAGTTTAACTAGACCTGCGCCAGAATTCCTATCTTTTCTTCCCTAATCCTAATTTTTTCTTTTCCTTTCTTAATTCTTTCTTCCTTCTTCTTTCTTCTTTATTCCTTTTCACTTTTTACTTTCTTCCTCCTTATTTTTCACATCCATTATCAAGGTTCTTTTCTTTTCTTCTTTCCTTTTTACTTTTCTATTATTATTTTTAATTATGTTTTCTTCTTCTTTTTCTTTTTACTTTCATTATCTATGTTTCCTTTTTCTTTCTTTTTCTTTTTACATTATTTTACTTGGTGTTAGAAATTTAATTGGGTGATTATTTTCTTCTATATTTTCTTGTGGATTATTAAGTAATTGTTTGACAATTATTATTAATTATCTTAGGGTTGCTTGCATGTTCAAATTTAATACTTTCAATAACATATTTACCATGCATGCTAAGTGTTTGTGAAAAAGCCCGTATGGCATTGTGCATATTTAAATACTCTATTCTTCTACTCTAATACCTGTTTTTTCACAAAACCCCTTTTTATATATTATTCATTGAATATAATTGTCAATACAAACAGATTGTTAGTTTGAAACACTTGATAATCAAATTGGGCATTTAATGCTTGATCTATGCTACTCATGCCTTTGCCAGCATGCCAATAAATATCTTGCATCTAATTTCCAGAATATGCACTTGCTATATTTCCATTGATGAACTTTTCACATATATTCGCGACCATGTGTTAACGACATCCTTCTTAACCGTGCATTGATTATCACTTGTACCATCCTCTTCCTTGCTCTATATAACGACCCAACTCCCAGTATGCCATGGTCATACAAGAAGCCAAGTGTTACCAACTTGTTCTTCCTATCTATTAACTATTACTTAATATATGAGCCTGTTCCTTGTTAGAACGTTGCCAATTTTACAAGTAACTTTTTTTTAACTTATATCGTTGCGAGCAAGGAAGTAAAATAAATAAGCACACACTGATAGAAATAATAAGGAAGCATAAAGAAACATAGAAACACAACTGATAATATACATCATGTACACTATAACAAAATATGTAGCGTTCACAAAAGATCAAGTCAGTTTACATCCTCGTCATCCTAGGTAGTTAATATATATACGACACTCCCAGGGCCTGGCCCATACAAAAAGCCGCTAAACTGGCGCACAGGCTAGCCAAACCACTATATAGCTCCTAGCTCTCAGGTGTACTAACATAAGTGAGAGACTAACTAATAGATAATATCAGACTAGAGTGTCATCAAAAGAGTACCGCTACGGCTGTCAAACTATATCTACACATGGCCGTTCAGAAGATCATCGTGAGGCTCGCCCATCTCTTCATTCTGCTCTATCTCTATCTCAGGGATCCTCCTCCTCCTCATCGTCTGCGGCTACAGCTATACGCTCAGATCCACTAGAAACACTGCTGTCACTATGTACAAAACCATTCGCGAGCACAGGTCCGTTCGCGTATATCGGAGCTACCCCATCATCCGGTAGTGCCGACTCAGTAGGCTGTGGAAAGTCTAAGATTGGCTCAGGGGAAAGGTCCCACTCTGGTAGAATCACATGTACGTACTCTCCAACTATCTCGGGCTCATCAGAAATGATAGGCTCAGGTGCCACCTTATTCAAGGGTTGAGCTGGTATAGAGTGTCCGTGATCATCGGGAAAATGATGTCCAGGTGCATCAGGGTGTAACCAGGATAAGGGAAAGTCGTAGGGATCATCAGGATCAAAAAGCGGACTATACAAAGGATGTTGGAAGGGACGGTTTTGTAACGCGTAACGTCTCATATGAAGCTCCGCACTCAGAATGTAGTAACCATAGTACACTGGATCCTCGTAAATGTGTTGGTCGTCGACTTCATAGAATATCACGCCCGTTTCCATCTGAAGGGGAGAAAGGGAGAGAAGGGGGTAATAACTGGGGAGTCCTTAGTAGGGTCGGGGTTATTAGTTACGTTGATTTATTTGGGGTCGTTTAGTAGAAAAATAATAGAATATAACGAAGCAGTAAACAAAAGATAAAGATAGAAAGAGAAAGTAGAGACAATAGAAAGCAGAACACAAACAAAAGAATACAAAAAAATAAAACATAGAAATAGCATACAAGCAGACAAACATAAAGAAATAGATCACACACAAAAAGAAATACAACAGAGAATGATGCGCAGACAAGAATGATGCATGTCTAGCCCTAGTGCAGGTAATGAGCTCATCTATCGGTTTCTACCCGCTCCCGACGTAACTCGAAGCAACTGAAACGAGTATGGCTTTCCAGTTTGGCTATACCCCTGTGTATAGGAAATAACCCCTCTGCCACTACAAGGTCCACTGCATGCAGGAAATAACACATCTGCCATTGCAGGGATGTATGTCGATACACCTTCTGTATACAAGAAATAACCCCTCTGCCACTACAGAAATGGAACAGGTGGTCACGGTACTTCTGTAGCAGGAAATAACACCTCTGCCTTACAAAAATGAAATATGGATCTGTACCGCAGGAAAGCATTCTCAGTGGTCGCACCACTATTTATCTGACTGCCTCAATGCAGCAGATGAACAAACAAATAACTCTGGAATTGCCTTAATGCAACAAATGAACAAACAAGCATCTCTTGGGTTGCTTCAAGCAACAAATGACCCTTCAACAGGTCCTCTGTTTTTTATCATACTACTGTTTTCTCATTGTTTCTTTACTCTGCTCTGATTACTCTCTTCTCTGTATCTCTTTACTTTTATCTGATTACTCTGCTTAACGTATGTATTTAAAGCTTATGTGAATTTCGGTATCAATAGTTAGCCTATCCCAAGTATAGGTTCATTAAATCTATACTGAGATATTTTAACTTTTCATATAATACCTAACTCTAGTCGCAACTCAAGGACTAACTATGTTGCCCTAGTTCGTTCATTAGTCTCTGTCTGTTTTTCTGTCATTAAAACTTTACAGACTTTTCTTCGATTTTTATGTTTGCTTCAACTTTTTATATTTATTTTATCTTTGCCTCACTAATATGTTCTTACCACTCCCTAAGTGTTTTATGAAGGTAATTATGAGATTCTGCACTTAAAGTTGTCTTTCTAAAGCTTTTACAGAAAACTGCCTTTTCTGCATTATTTTATTATTTTCATTAAAATATTATTTTTAATTAAATATTATTATTTAATATTTTATTATTATTTATTATTTTATTATTAAATTTTTGAAAATTAACTTTACTTTAACCTTTAACCTTTAAAATTCACTTTTTACCACCCGTAACTTTTAATATTTCTACTTTAACCACCCTAACTTTTAGAAATTACCAAATAACCCCTCAAACACCAAAATATTTACTTCCTTGCCCTCTCTAAGATCTAAAAGGTGTTCTTCAATGTTCTTCATCACACTCAAAGTGTTCTTCGTGTTCTTCATAAATTCTTCAGATTCTTTCTTTGTTTTTACCCGTTTTTCAATCTTTTCAGCAACCGATTTTTACCAAAATTCAAAATAAATTTCCAGCCACTAAAACCCCATCTTTTCTACATGTTTTAAACATAAATTGAACCCCAATTTAAGGATTAGGGTTCGTTTTTCCAGCTCCACTCAAGAACATGTTTCATAGCTTGAATATCATCAAATTTCATCAAATTTTCACCAAAATTTCAACAAGAATCACTCATATAAATCATCAATTTCAAGAACAGCCAAACCATATCATAATCACACAACTAAAACACAATCAATCAAGATTAAATTCGTCACACCCTACCTTGATTTGCTGCTCCAAATCCGGTTACTCTTTGAAGTGTTCTTAAAGCACTTTTTCCTCCTAAAACACATCAAGAACAACTTTAAAACTCTAAACCATCAACTAAACGAACTTCAGCAGCATCTTAGGAAGGTTATCCTCACCTTAAACGTGCAGAAAATCAAAGATCTTTGGCCCACAAGTCAAGCTAAGCAAGAGATCTAAGGAAGAACATCAAGAAAACACTTGTTTAAGCATGTTTCCTTGAAAATCGAATTCAAATGGGAAAGGGACAGCCATCTAACCTTATTTCCAGCCTTGATAAGTTACATGGTTATGTAGGGAAAGAAGAGAGGATCATTTTGGTGAAATCGGAGTTTTGATTTGAGTTTTAGTTCAGAAGAAATCAAGCTTTGAATATTAAGTGTTCATGAAAGTTTCTCTCTTTTCTCTCTTGTTATTTTCGTCCAAAATGTAGAAATGAGACAGCCTTGGAGTGTCTTGGTGGTGTAGGGTGAGTTGTGATTGGTTGGCTTGGAGGTGGATTAAAATAATATTAAAATATCTCAGGTGTATAACTACTAAAACTAGGTGTATCGGAACACTTATAAAAATATCTCTAAAAATTATTTTCTGAGCTACTAGCATAAATGACACTAGTAACATATTTATTATGAGAATAAAACATGTATAATGAGGCCTTAGCATTGCTAAAGTCATCAGAGAGTGCTGGGGCTAAGCTGCACCAGTAAACTGTGAACCCAGTTAAACCGATTTTCTATTTTTAACTAAAACTGACCAGGTAACCTTATAATATCATTCAAGAAGCTTCTAATACTAATATAATGATAATATCATTCTATTATCTCTCTTCTCTCATAAATCGAGTCCGGTTTGTCAAACTGAGACTATTTACGAAAAACCGAATCAAAACTCCTAACCGATACGGTTCAAAAACTAGGTTTTTCATGACCGCGTTATCGAGCTTGCCTCGGAAAAGGTTCTAGCTTAAAGATAACATAATGACAATGAGGATTGAGATGCTTGATGATATAGTAGAGGTTCTCCCCTTAATGATCTTCCGGAGAAATCCATACTTTCAGAAAAGATCTCACGTACCTGAAAATCAGGGTTGTTACACTCTAACCCTTAGCTTTAAAAGTTACTTTCTTTTTCCCTTTTCAGGATGGCCACCAAGAAAGGTAAAGAGAAAGCTACTGCCAAACCACCGGCAAGAAAAGGAACAAAAACAGCACTAGCTGCGGAGCCATCCTCAACAGCAGTAAAGCCCTCAACAAAGCGAGTCAAGAGGATCATTAAGGTCGATGAAAATGAGAAAGCCTTTCCAACAAAGGACACTGTGCGGTTCATTAACCGCTACTGTGAGCAGATGTTCCCCATCCTGGCTGAGCGGAACTATAATAATGAGTACCTTCTCATCCTCTCGACCAACATTGTTGAATTTTTTGAGCCCCGAATTGAACGAAGACAATGGGGATTCCTATGAAGACAGCTACGGCAGGTCAATCTTTCATGGGTAGTTGAATTCTACTCAAACTTTCACATGCCAACCTTGCAGTCTGTCTATGTCCATCAGAAGCAAGTCCCCATAACTGAAGAAGCCATTCAGCGAGCTTTAAATCTTCCGCCTGCTCCAGAAGGATTGGATGCATTCCAAAAAGCCTCTTTCAAGCGCTAGACATACCAATTTGACTGGGACGCTGTTCTCAGAATTATAGCACAACCTGGCAGCAGATGGATCTATGGATACCATCGATCCCGACCTAAGGGAATATTGGCTTCAGCACCCACCTTGGAGGCTCGAGTATGGGCATAGATTATGTCCCATTACGTCTTTTCAAGCACTCACGAGTCCTCCTTCACTGCAGATATGGCTGTTCTACTCTGGTGTATCCTTACAGACCAGCCTCTCAATTTACCAAGACACCTTCAGCATGCTATGGGACACGTACAGATTGCGGGCAACCTACCTTTTCCCACTTTGGTTTTAGATCTAGTCTCAGCAGCCAGAGTCTCCTACAGAGCTGGGGACACCAAGACCATGATTCTACGGGATGATCAGATCGTCCCTAACGGGAAGTACATCAGACCAACAGCAACCCCTACCAGCAGGACTGCAGAATCAGCCGAAGATATTCCTTTTCCTTCCACATCACAAACACCTTCAACAAATCAGCTACTACTACAGATAATTCAGAGGTTAGACCGGCTTGACCGGCAGGGAAAGCAAAGAGAGCGTCGTAACAAGCGCTGATTTACATACCTCAAGGAGCTGCTTGTTGGTAACCACCCACCTGAAGAAGACCCAGACACCCCGAACTCCACTTCATTTACCAGCACAGGGAGCCATGACGGTCCCGAATATGGAGATGCTGCTACCAGCCCTCCTTTGTTCCTGACTGATGGCGCCGAGGACGGTGCCAAGCTTTAAGTGTGGAGAGGTCGGTCAGTACCTGACTTCCGGAGGTAATTTCTCTTTCTTAGCGCCAATAAATTATTTATTTTTCTTTTGTTTAGGATAGGATAGATTGCATAGTAATAGGTATTTGCATGCATGTTCTAATTGGTTGAAAAATAATAAGTTTTCTTTTCAAGACTCTATTTTGAAAATTTTCACTAATTTAAATCAAAACCTTTGTGTTAAAACCTGTTTGAAGACTATAAATTGGAACATAAATGATAGCAAAGAACACACAACCTGTGAGACTTGAGCTTAATTACATGGTTACATTATTTAACCATAATATTTTATTCTTGTGTGTTTGTTTCTCTATAATTGTAAACTATATTTTGTTCCATCCTATATGTCCAATGTTTAATGTGTTATATGCATGCATATGATTGAGGCTATTATTTGATTATTATCTCACTTATCCCAAATAGCTTACCCTTTTATGTCACCTTTGTTAGCCACTTTGAGCCTTTTAATCCTCATTTGTTCTATATTTTACCACATCACCAGCCTTAAGTGGAAAAACAAATTAAATACCCCAATTGAATCTTTGGTTAGCTTAAGATAGAGATTGTGTGTTAACTAAGTGTGGAAAAACTGTGGAAACATGGGTTAAAAAGGGAATATGTTATGTTTTACAATTGATAAAATATTAGGAATTTGGGTACCTACTCATGTAAGACCAGAAAAATTAAAAATCCATATGCATTGATAACGTTATGTTTATTTTTATGCTTCAAAAAAATATTAAATAAATAAGTAAATAAATAAGGGGACAAAATTACCCCAATACAATGTTAAGTTAATGAAAATATCAATGCATATGTGATAAAAATTAAAAGAAGAGTTGATGCATGAGTATGTAATGCAAAAGTGGGAATTTTGGGTAGCTAGGCATGAATTTAAAAGTATGTAGAGTATGTATAGGTGAAGGCTTAGGTTGATCAAGGATTCAATTTATAGCTCACTTAGCCATATATATACCATCACCCTTACCTTGGCCCCATTACAACCTTGAAAAGACCTCATGATGTTTGCATTGGTACATTAAATACTTGTTGATTGGGTAGGTGAAGAACAAAATTTAGAAAGCATGACTAGGGAAGAGTAGAGTGCTTACCCTATACACTTGAGTGATTAGAGTGCACATATACTTTCAGTAAGGGTTCAATGCTTGATTCTATGTTCCCTGCTTTCATGAGCTGTCTTCTTACAAGTTTACTTATTTTTACTGTATGATTTTAATTGGTGATATTTGATTTATATTTGTGTTGATGAACTTATTTACTTTTAAACCAAGTAGGCAAAATCATCTTAGCATATAGTTGCATTCATACATAGGTTGCATTGCATTGCATGAGTCTTACTTTTCCCTACTCATTTATTTTATCTCCTTGAGCTAAGCATGAGGACATGCTAATGTTTAAGTGTGGGGAGGTTGATAAACCACTATTTTATGGTTTATCTTGTGTTTAATTGAGTGGTTTCATCAAGTCTTTACCTACTTATTCATATGATTTGCATGATTTTACAATCCTTTCCTAGTTTTGTTTTATGGTTGAAAACTTGCTTCCTAGAGATCTTTAATTAGTATATTTTAATTCTCCTTTATACCATTCGATGTCGTGATCCGTGTGTTAAGTGTTTCAGGCTTTATAGGACAGGAATAGCTTAAAGAATGGAGAGGAAGCTTGAAAAAATGGAAGGAACACAAGAAACTAAGGAGATAACTAGCGAGCATCGATGCGCACGCATGGCTCACGCGAGAGCGCGGAATGGAGAAATTTGCAGTGACGCGTGCATGTGCCTGACGCGTACGCGTGGATTGGAGTTCTGCAAGATGACGCGTACGCGTGGATTGGAGTTCTGCAAGATGATGCGTGCGCGTGCCTGACGCGTACGCGTGACAAGAAAATTCGCCAAATGACGCACACGCGTGACTGACGCGTACGCGTGACATGCGCGATCTGCAGAAATAACAGAAAATGCTGGGGGCGATTTCGGGCCGAGTTTTGACCCAGTTTTCGACCTAGAAACACAAACTAGAGCCAGGGAACCTGTAGAGACTCAGGAGACATTCTTATTAGCATAGTTTTAGGTTTTTAGATCTGAATCTAGAAGAAAAATTACTCTTCCTCTAGGTTTTCTTTACATTTATAGTTTATTAGTTTTATGCTTTTGCTTTTGGATATTGAAGAGTCATCACCTTCGTTGAAGATACTATTCTAGTTTGTTTCCTTACTCTTTTATTTATTCCATATTCTTATTTCTTGTTTAAAGTTACAATTGGATTATTTTCATGGATTGTTAATGAAGAGGATTACTTTTAGTTTTAATTAAATTGAAGTTATTGTCTATCATGTCTTCCTTTTATTCCCTTTTTAATTCTATGCAAGTAATTTTCATGTCAATGGGGTAGATTCCCAACTTGACATGGGGGTTGATTAAAAGGAGACACTTGAGTTGGAATGCTTAAGTGATTAGTTAAATTGGAAGTTGTTGGCTAATTTTGTATTTACTAACGCTAGACCTTTCCAAGGGAGAGGACTAGGATTTGTGAATAAGAGTTAGCTCAATCATTTAACTTTCCTTTATTTAGTGAGGGTTAACTAAGTGAAAACAACAACCTCTTTATACTATACTTGAGAAAATTCCAACAAGGATAGAACTTCCAATTAATCATTCCTCCAGTCAAGGCTTTTTAATTAGAATATATATGTCTCTTTTAAATTACAATTATTTATTTTCTGTCATTCAACTCTCAAAATCCTCGGAAAACTCCTGATTAATAACTTAGCACCCTTTCTAGCAACTCGTTGGGAGACGACCTGGGACTCATACTCCCATTATTTTTATTCTAAACTTTTGTGACAACCTTTCTAAATTGATGAGGCAGATTTTTGCTGGTTAAGAGCTATACTCACAACGCTGTTCTTATATTATAATCTCTTAATTGGTCTAATTTCTGCCACACATCACTCATGCATTAGCATAGAACTCTTGTACCATTACGATCCCAACCTCTTGGATGGGATTGGTTAGGACTTCCCAACCTCTTCTCCAAATTTCATGTCGGATCTCTGGATACTCATTCTTCTTAAGCCTAAAAGGGACCTCATAGATCACCTTTTTCTTTGCCACTACTTCATAGAAGTGGTCTTGGTGGGCTTTGGTAATGAATCTCTCCATCTCCCAAGATTCGGAGGTGGTAGCTACGGCCTTTCGTTTCCTCTTTCTAGAGGGTTTTCCGACCCTGGCTGCCATAAGTGGTAATGGAAAGCAAAAAGCAAGGCTTTTCCAACACCAAACTTAAAACTTTGTTCGTCCTTGAGAAAAAATAAACAAAAGAGAAGAATGGAGTAGAAGAAGAAGAAAATAGATGGAGATGGAGGGAGAAGAGCAATTCGGCCAAGTGAGGGCTTAAAGGTGTATGAGTAGTGAGTGGGATAAGTGGTATGAGGGAGGTATTTATAGGGAGGCAATGGGTAGGGTTTGGAATGAATGGGGGGGGGGATATGGGTGGAAAAGTTTGAATATTAGTGGGTGGGGTTTGGTGGTAGTTATGATGGTTTGGGGAAGAGGTATGGATGTAATTAGTTGAGGGTTTATAGGGTAGAGTGTGTGGGGAAGTGTGAAAAAGAGAGAGAAGAAAGTGGGGTAGGTGAAGATGCTGTGGGACCCACTGGTCCTGAGATTAGGGAATTCAAATTCCCTGCCCCCTTATGGGCGTTGAACGCCCAGCTTATGCTCCATACCTAGTATTCAACGCCAGCTTGCTGGTTGGTAGCACGAATTGCGAATCACACTTTTCACAACTCGTACCACTAACCAGCAAGTGCACTGGGTCGTCCAAGTAATACCTTACGTGAGTAAGGGTCGAATCCCACGGAGATTGTTGGTTTGAAGCAATCTATGGTTATCTTGTAAATCTTAGTCAGGAAGTCAATTATGTTTATCAATTGAATTGTGAGTAACCAGTAGAGCATAAATTAAAAGTTACTTGTTGTGCAGTAATGGAGAATAGGTTGGAGTTTTGGAGATGCTTTGTCCTCTGAATCTCTGCTTTCCTCTGTCTTCAGATTCACGCACGCACGTCCTCCTATGGCAAGCTGTGTGTTGGTGGATCACCGTTGTCAATGGCTACCTTCCATCCTTCTAGTGAAAACTACGCTCACGCGCTCTGTCACAGCACGGCTAATCACCGGTTGGTTCTCAATTCGGTTGGAATAGGATTTACTATCCTTTTGCGTCTGTCACTAACGCCCAGCCTTCATGAGTTTGAAGCTCGTCACAGTCATTCAATCTTTGAATCCTACTCGGAATACCACAGACAAGGTTTAGACTTTCCGGATTCTCATGAATGCTGCCATCAGTTCTAGCTTATACCACGGAGATTCTGATTAAAGAATCTAAGAGATACTCATTCAATCGGATGTAGAACGGAGGTGGTTGTCAGGCACATGTTCATGGTTTGAGGAAGGTGATGAATGTCACGGGTCATCACCTTCATCACAGTTAAGCGCGAATGAACATCTTAGATAGGAACAAGCATGTTTGAATGGAAAACAGAAATACTTGCATTAATTCATTGAGACACAGCAGAGTTCCTCACCCCCAACAATGGGGTTTAGAGACTCATGCCGTCAGAGAATACAAAGTTTAGATCTGAAATGTCATGAGATGCAAAATAAGTCTCTAAAAGTTGTTTAAATACTAAACTAGTAGCCTAGGGTTACAAAATATGAGTGGACTATGATGGATGATGCAGAGATCCACTTCTGGGGCCCACTTGGTGTGCTGGGGCCCACTTGGTGTGTGCTGGGGCTGAGATTTTAAGCAATTCACGTGCAGAGGCCATTTGTGGAGTTGAACGCCAGTTTTTGTGCCAGTTTGGGCGTTCAACTCCAGTTTTTGATCCTTTTCTGGCGCTGGACGCCAGAATTGGGTAGAGAACTGGCGTTGAACGCCAGTTTACATCATCTATACTTGTGCAAGGTATGGACTATTATATATTGATGGAAAGCCCGGGATGTCTACTTTCCAACGCAATTGGAAGCATGCCATTTCGAGTTCTGTAGCTCCAGAAAATCCACTTTGAGTGCAGGGAGGTCAGAATCCAACAGCATCAGCAGTCCTTTTTCAGCCTGAATCAGATTTTTGCTCAGCTCCTTCAATTTCAGCCAGAAAAATACCTGAAATTACAGAAAAACACACAACTCATAGTAAAGTCCAGAAATATGAATTTTTCCTAAAAACTACTAGAAATAGACTAAAAACTAACTAAAACATACTCAAAACTATATGAAATTATCCCCAAAAAGCGTATAAAATATCCGCTCATCACAACACCAAACTTAAACTGTTGCTTGTCCTCAAGCAACTAGACAAATAAAATAGAAGACTAATAGGTTGAGAAGCAATAATATCTCAGAGTTTTTGATTGAAGCTCAGATTCTAATTAGCTGAGCGGGACTAGTAGCTTTTTGCTTCTGAACAGTTTTGGCATCTCGCTTTATCCATTGAAGCTCAGAGTGATTGGCATCTATAGGAACTCAGAATTCCGATAGTGTTATTGATTCTCTTAGTTCAGTGTGATGATTCTTGAACACAGCTTCTTTATGAGTCTTGGCCGTGGCCCTAAGCACTTTGTTTTCTAGTATTACTACCGGATACATAAATGCCACAGACACTTAACTGGGTGAACCTTTTCAGATTGTGACTCAGCTTTGCTAAAGTCCCCAATTAGAGGTGTCCAGGGTTCTTAAGCACACTCTTCTTTTTCCTTTGGACCTTGACTTTAACCGCTCAGTCTCAAGTTTTCACTTGACACCTGCACGCCACAAGAACATGGTTAGGGACAGCTTGGTTTAGCCGCTTAGACCAGGATTTCAGTCCTTTAGGCCCTCCTATCCACTGATGCTCAAAGCCTTGGGATCCTTTTTATTACCCTTGCCTTTTGGTTTTAAGGGCTTTGGCTTTTTCTGCTTGCTTTCTCTTTTTTCTTTTTTCTTTTTTTTTTTTTCTGCAAGCTTTGTTCTTTGCTGCTTTTTCTTGCTTCAAGAATCATTTTTATGATTTTTCAGATTCTCAATAACATGTCTCATGTTCATCATTCTTTCAAGAGCCAACATATTTAACAGTCTTAAACAACAAATTCAAAAGATATATGCACTGTTCAAGCATTCATTCAGAAGACAGAAAGCATTGCCACCACATTTAACTAATTAGAATTTCTCTTATTAAAACTCAAAATTTTATTGCTTCTTATTCAAAAGATCTACTACTTTATTCATGTTTGCTGATGATGAGAAAAATAAACTATAGCTTAATTGGAGATAAAATCAAAATAGATACTAATTACTACTACATGTCTCCTAAGGTAAAATTAAAATAAGAACAGTTATCACAGAGTTAAGGCTAAGATTAGAACTCAACGACCTTGAGGTTTGGGAAGTGGATGTTCCTCTAGTCTGTGAGGTGCTTGGTCCTTCAAGAGAGAATTTCTGGCGCTTCAGTTCCTTTAAATCATGCCCTTGCTCCTCTTGGAGTGGGTTGTTTTCCTTTAGGGGCCATGATCTTAGTGATCACGGATAAGCACACCAAACTTAGAGCTTTGCTTGTCCTCAAGCAAAAGAAAAAGAAGGAGATGGGTAGAAGGAGAGCTCCTCCCCACCATCCTGGCGTTTGAACGCCCAAACACTGCCTGTTTTGGGCGTTCAACGCCCAGATGTTGCTCTCCTGGGCGTTCAACGCCCAGTTGTTGCCCTTTTCTGGCGTTGAATGCCAGATAGCTATCCTTACTGGCGTTCAGTGCCCATAATGGCCTTCACTGGCGTTTTCTTGCCAGTAAGCTCCCTATCTCTGTTTTGTGTGTAGATTCCTTCTGTAACCCTGTAAACTTATGCAAATGATTCTTTACCTTAGTGTCAGTGAACTTTATATAAACAAATAAAAATAAAAATAAGGCAAAATGCTTAGAGGATTGTTGCCCCATGGCTGGGTTGCCCCAATCCTTTCTACGGGTACTTACTGTCCGTTCCAGGATTCTCTTTAATTCTCTATTAGAGACTTCAGCTTGCCCATTGGTTTGTGGATGATATGGAGTGGCCACTTTGTGGCGAATTCCATACCGAACCATGGCAGAGTAAAGCTGTTTGTTGCAGAAGTGAGTGCCCCCATCACTGATTAACACTCTAGGGACACCAAACCTGCTAAAGATATGTTTCTGGAGGAACTTCAGCACTGTTTTAGTATCATTGGTGGGTGTGGCAATAGCCTCAACCCATTTTGATACATAGTCAACTGCCACCAGAATATAAGTGTTTGAGTATGATGGTGGGAAAGGTCCCATGAAGTCAATTCCCCATACATCAAACAACTCTATTTCCAAGATTCCTTGTTGAGGCATGGCGTAACCATGAGGCAGATTACCAGCTCTTTGGCAACTGTCACAATTACGTACAAACTCTCGGGAATCTTTATAGAGTGTAGGCCAATAGAAGCCGCATTGGAGGACCTTGGTGGCTGTTCGCTCACCTCCGAAATGGCCTCCATATTGAGATCCATGGCAATGCCATAAGATTCTCTGTGCTTCCTCTATGGGGACACACCTACGGATAATTCCGTCTGCACATCTCTTAAAGAGATAGGGCTCATCCCACAAGTAGTACTTTGCATCAGTAATTAGTTTCTTTTTTTGTATTCTATTGTACTCCTTGGGTATGATCCTTGCAGCTTTATAGTTTGCAATATCGGCAAACCATGGTGCTTCCTGAATGGCAAATAGATGCTCATCAGGGAATGTCTCAGAGATCTCAAGGAAGGGGAGGGACGTCCCTTCCACTGGCTCTATCCGGGACAGATGATCAGCCACTTGGTTCTCTGTCCCTTTTCTGTCTCTTATTTCTATATCAAACTCTTGCAGAAGCAATACCCATCTGATGAGCCTGGGTTTTGAATCCTGCTTTGTGAGTAGATATTTAAGAGCAGCATGGTCAGTATACACAATCACTTTTGATCCTACTAAGTATGATCTGAACTTGTCAATGGCGTAAACCACTGCAAGTAGTTCTTTTTCTGTGGTTGTGTAATTTTTCTGGGCATCATTTAGAACGCGACTGGCATAATAAATGACATGCAGAAGCTTGTCATGCCTCTGTCCCAATACTGCACCAATGGCATGATCACTGGCATCACACATTAACTCAAATGGCAATGTCCAGTCTGGTGCATAAATGACTGGTGCTGTGACCAGCTTAGCTTTCAGCGTTTCAAACGCCTGCAGGCATGCTGTATCAAACACGAATGGCGTGTCAGCAGCTAGCAGATTGCTTAGAGGTTTTGCGATTTTTGAAAAATCCTTTATAAACCTCCTATAGAATCCTGCATGCCCCAGAAAGCTTCTGATTGCCTTAACATTGGCAGGTGGTGGTAATTTTTCAATTACCTCTATTTTTGCTTGATCCACCTCTATTCCCTTGTTTGAGATCTTATGCCCAAGAACAATTCCTTCAGTCACCATGAAGTGACACTTTTCCCAGTTTAAAACTAGGTTGGTTTCTTGGCATCTTTTCAGAACAAGTTTCAGGTGATCAAGACAGGAGCTGAATGAGTCTCCATATACTGAGAAGTCATCCATGAAGACTTCCAGAAATTTTTCCACCATGTCAGAGAAAATAGAGAGCATGCATCTCTGGAAGGTTGCAGGTGCATTGCATAGCCCAAAGGGCATCCTTCTATAAGCAAACACTCCAGATGGACATGTGAATGCTGTTTTCTCTTGATCCTGCAGATCTACTGCAATCTGGTTATAGCCTGAGTAGCCATCCAAAAAGCAGTAATAATCATGACCTGCTAGTCTCTCTAGCATCTGGTCTATGAATGGTAAAGGAAAATGATCCTTTCTGGTGGCTGTATTGAGCCTTCTGTAGTCAATACACATGCGCCACCCTGTAACTGTTCTTGTAGGAACCAGTTCATTTTTTTCATTATGAATCACTGTCATGCCTCCCTTTTTTGGGACGACTTGAACAGGGCTCACCCAGGGGCTATCAGAAATGGGATAAATAATCCCAGCCTCTAGTAATTTGGTGACCTCTTTCTGCACCACTTCCTTCATGGCTGGATTTAGCCGCCTCTGTGGTTGAACCACTGGTTTGGCATTATCCTCCAGTAGGATTTTGTGCATGCATCTAGCTGGGCTTATGCCCTTAAGGTCACCTATGGACCACCCAAGAGCTGTCTTGTGTGTCCTTAGCACTTGAATAAGTGCTTCCTCTTCCTGTGAATTTAAAGCAGAGCTTATGATCACTGAAAAAGTGTCACCTTCTCCTAGAAATGCATATTTCAAGGATGGTGGCAGTGGCTTGAGCTCTGGTTTAGGAGGTTTTTCCTCTTTCAGCAGAAAGTTCAGAGGCTCTTTCATGTCCCCTGAATCCTCCAAATCAGGCTGAACATCTTTAAAGATGTTTTCCAACTCTGATTCGAGACTCTCAGCCATGTTGATCTCTTCTACCAAAGAGTCAATAAGGTCAACTTTCATGCAGTCTGTTGATGTGTCTGGATGCTGCATGGCTTTGACAGCGTTCAACTTGAACTCGTCATCGTTGACTCTCAGGGTTATTTCCCCTTGCTGGACGTCAATGAGGGATCGTCCAGTTGCTAGGAAGGGTCTTCCTAGAATGAGAGTAGCACTCTTGTGCTCCTCCATTTCCAGCACAACAAAGTCAGTGGGAAAGGCGAATGGCCCAACTCTGACAATCATGTCCTCAATCACGCCTGATGGGTATTTAGTGGAACCATCAGCAAGTTGGAGACATATCTGGGTTGGTTTAACTTCTTCAGTTAAGCCAAGCTTCCTGATAGTGGATGCAGGTATTAGGTTGATGCTTGCCCCAAGATCGCATAAAGCTATCTTGGTGCAATCACCTTCTAATGTGCATGGTATCAGAAAACTCCCAGGGTCTTTAAGCTTTTTAGGAAAGCTTTTCAGAATGACTGCACTGCATTCTTCAGTGAGGAGAACTCTTTCTGTTTCTCTCCACTCCTTTTTATGACTCAAGATCTCTTTCATGAACTTGGCATAAGAAGGTATTTGCTCAAGTGCCTCTGCAAATGGAATCTTTATTTCAAGAGTCCTTAGATAATCTGCAAAGCGAGCAAATTGCTTATCCTGCTCCTCTTTCCGGAGTTTTTGAGGATAAGGTATCTTGGCTTTATATTCCTCAACCTTAGTGGTTAAAGAAGCCTTTTTAGAGGGGTTGTTATCAGCACTTGTTTGTGTCTGATCCCTCACTGGCAATTGAATGCCAGAGTCAGAAGCTGGAGTGACGTTAGACGCCAGCTCACTGTCTGTTCCTGGCGCCTGAACGCCAGAAATGTGCCCCTGTTGGGCGTTCAACGCCAGATTCTTGCCCATTTCTGGCGTTGAACGCCAATCCTGCCTTGTTTCTGGCGCTGAACGCCAGGTTCGGGCATGGTCTGGGCATTCAGCGCCAGCCTTCCACCCATTTTCTGGCGTTTTAGTGCCAGAATTATTTTTCCCTGGGCTCTTACTGTCCTCAGGGGAATCTTTGGTGGGTCGCTCATTTCTTGAATTTTTGATGCCTTGAGGTGGGGTATTTAATGTTTTCCCACTTCTTAATTGAACTGCTTGGCATTCTTCTGCTATTTGCTTTGATAGCTGCTGCTTTGTTTGCTTAAACTGTTCTTCCATATGTATATTAGCTATCCTTGTCTCCTGTAACCTGTCTTTGAATTCAGCTAACTGCTTTGTTAGAAAATCTAATTGCTGATTGAATTCAGCAGCTTGTTTTACAGTACTGAATTGTAAGGCCCACATCGGTTGGAGAGGGGAACGAAGCATGCCTTATAAGGGTGTGGATACCTCTCCCTAGCATGACGCGTTTTGACGAGTGAGTGTGGGGGGCTTAGGCTATCATCCCTATCGTCAAAGACAAAACCGTGAGGCCTTGTGTGTGCCAAAGCGGACAATATCGTGCTAGCGGGTGGTCTGGGCTGTTACAGATGGTATCAGAGCCAGAACCCGGATCGATGTGCCAGCGAGGGCGCTGGGCTCCCTTAGGGGGGTGGATTGTAAGGCCCACATCGGTTGGAGAGGGGAACGAAGCATGCCTTATAAGGGTGTGGATACCTCTCCCTAGCATGACGCGTTTTGACGAGTGAGTGTGGGGGGCTTAGGCTATCATCCCTATCGTCAAAGACAAAACCGTGAGGCCTTGTGTGTGCCAAAGCGGACAATATCGTGCTAGCGGGTGGTCTGGGCTGTTACAGACTACCATACAGAGACTTATGCTTAAGTCATAATTCAGAGATGGCAAGGTATTACGACCTCTAAAACAAAAATTTAGTACGTATAGTAGTATGAATGATTGATTATAACTAGGAGCCTTGTAAAAAAAAAGGGGTAAACAAAAACCGCAACTCGAAAGCGCAACACTCCGATCACTAACACAACGAGCAAAGGATAAGCTAACGCAAGATCATATATATAAAGAGTATCAAAAACAGGAATATCAAGACTCAAAATCCGGCTGCAAAGGTAACCGGTTCGAGCATAGCAATATATACATATAATAAAATAAGGAAAACCCCAAGGAAAACCCAAAGGGACACAAATACCGAAAACCTAATCTCCAAAATCCCCTCTAGAAGGAGTCATCACAGTTTGTATTATTTAATGGAGATAAAAGTATCTAAACAAGATATATAAATCAAGATAGAGTCCCGAGAACAAGAATCTTCGCTAATCCAGAAGTCCCCAGCATGCCTCAACGAGAAGCCTCGCGTCCTGCATCTGAAAACCACAAAATCCGCATGGGTGAGAACCAGAGGTCCCCAGTACGGTAACAGCTTCCACATATATAATACATAATAATAGAGGAAAGCCGAAGGCAATCCTAGAACTTCCTCCAGAAAATATCAAAGCTTATAAACAAGCTAAACCGTAAGCGGCAACTAACTAAAGATCCTTCAGTCTAACTAATACTTCCCTTTCTACTTCCTTCAAACCTCCCAACAACCAGCAGGAGTATAATATAGCAAACACAGTTATATCAGACAAGAGATTTACAAATAGGAACAAATAAGGCATTTAGGCAATTAGCAAGTAATATGCAGTCAAATAGGCAATCTCAAACAATTCATGTAGTATGCTTATGATGCATGCCTGTCCCTAGTGGCTGATGATATCATCTGTCGGTTATAGAGCCAACCCGACAAGTCCTGGTAGCTAGCCATTGGACTGTCCCTCTGTCGTGCATCCCCAACTCGAGTTATACTCATCATAAACTTGATCATAATCATGATCCATATCCATCACCCTCACTGGTGAATATTTATCCATCACCATCACTGGTGAATATTTATGGGGGCGAGTTCATCCGGGCCTTTCACAGTGCCCGGCCACACTTACGACATAGGGTCAAAAGAGCTTCGAGTCTCAACCTGGAGCACATGGTGGCTAGCCATTGCTACTACCCAGGGAAACCCTCATCTCCAATGGTAGAAGTGCAAACCTTCACAATTCAATCAACATCATATATGCATTTATACTTGGCCATAAACATGGCTCCGCCGTAACACGGCAATAATCTAGCCATCCGGCTCACGGTTAAATCCATAACCAGCCAATTCATTAACAATTACGGCCCTTCGGCCCATGGCACAACAAGCACTTCCACCGCCATTCTCCGCATCTCACATAATCATCTTTGATACTCAATGATCATTCATTTTTCCCTTGCTTCACTTGCAAGTTACCATATTCACTAGCCCTTTTTCTCATGCTAGGCATATCATAATGATTTAAGACATAAGTGGTGAGATCGGAGGCTTAGAAGTATGAAATTTGGCTTTTAAAACTCAAAAATCAACTTTGGCATGAAAACAGGTCCACGCGTACGCGCACGCGTGGATGGCGCTTTCTCGAAGAACGGCGCGTACGCACCAAGTGCGCCTACGTGCGAGGGGTCATTCTGCTAAAAATTTTCTAAGTTAAAAGCTGCAGAATTTACAGATTCAAACCCCAATCTTCCGACGGACATAACTTCCTCATTTTAAATCGTTTTTCACCCGTTCTTCGAATGGCATGGACATCCCGGATCCAATTTCATTTCTAAACAGATTTGGCACAAATCAGAGATCCGTAGTCCAAGTTATGTCCCGTCAAAGTATGCCCAAAAACCATGTTTTCATACAAAACCACAAGGTGCCATTTTCAAAACAAGCCACTTTCAACTCTTTTCAAAATCAATCAAACATGCCAATTTCAACCCTTCTCTTTGAAATCATTCAAAATGTACCAAAATCAACAACAAGCCATCCTCAACTCACACATTGACACTTTACCAAGGTTTCCAAAACCACATCCAACCATTTTAACACTTCTCAATCAAATGGCTAAAGGACAAACACAATATCATGTCATACATCCTTCCTCATCCCAATTTCCAATAATACCATTTCCAATTAACCATCATTATACATAATCAATATCATACTCACCATCAACATGGTACCACCCATCAATTCAACCTCAATCATCCATCAAGCATATATCACAACATGCATTTCTCATATTTCACACAATCAAGGCATCAATATTCATAATCACATATATGAACACATCATATATTTCAACCATTCAACAACACCAACAATTCAATGCCTATCTTAGGGCCTCTAGCCTAAGTATTTCCTACCACATTACATATTAGATACGGGAAACCAAAACCATACCTTAGCCGATTCCCCAAGCTCAACCGGAGCACTTCCAAACCACTTGTCCACAAGCTCTCAAGGTATCAACACCTCCAAGAACAGATTTTATCACACAAAACCCTCTTCCAAGCTTTCCAAAATCACCAATCAAGCTCCAATATTCACATATACACAACCTAAGCCACAATCATCATACCCATACACAACATCTCAATACCCAAACATCATAGAACAACAAATTATACTAGGGTTGAGAATCTTACCACACCCAAGGTCCAAGGAGACAAGATTAACCTTCTCCTTCAAGAGAGTTGGGTCCTATAACATCAAAGAACCCAAAATCTCAACATTTTTGCTCATGAAACTCGAAATCAAGGGCTGGAATTTCGAACAGTAAAACGTGGATTACCTCAAGATTGATTGTATGGGTTTTGTAGAGCTCTCCGCGGTGAACGCGTGACCGCAAACGGAGCGGCAATCGGAGCTCTAGATCAAAAGTTATGGTGGTTTGAAGATCAAGTGAGAGAAGGAAGTTGAGAGAGTGTTCTTCCCCCTTCCATCTCAATTTTCAGCGTGTTTTGGTGTTGTGTGAGGAGAGAGAGTGCTGAAAACTAGGGTTTTGGTTTAGTTATGTTGGGCCAAGGGCCCACTTTGGGTCCGGTTGGTCCGGTTTGGCCCATTCGGTCCAATCTTGGTCCGATTTCTATAAAATTGGTACCGAAATTCTCGTCTCAATTTCCTCTATCACATTTAGCTATAAAAATAACATTTTTGGCTTTCTAGAATAAATTCTCATTTATGGGTTAATTAACCATTAATTAACCGGGTCTTACATTCTACCCACCTAATTGGAAATTTTGCCCACAAAATTCAAATTCAATTACCTGAGAATAAGTGCGGATAATCCGTTCGTATCTCCGACTCAAGTTCCCAAGTGTGTTCTTCAACACCACCTCGACTCCAAGCCACTTTGACTAATGAAACCTCTTTTCCACGCAATCGTTTGATACTAGTATCGTCAATTCTAACTGGAGCCACTGGAAGCGTCAAATCTTCTCTTAACTGAACTGATTCAGGTTCTAACACATGGCTAGCATCAGGAGTGTACTTCCGAAGCTGTGACACGTGAAACACATCGTGCAGGTTCGAAAGATGAGGTGGTAGAGCCATCCGATACGCCACCGGCCCAATCCTCTCCAGGATCTGAAATGGACCAATGTATCGAGGATTCAACTTCTTTGCTTTAATCGCTCTACCTACTCCTGTGGTCGGAGTAACCTTCAGGAAAACATGCCAATTTCAACCCTTCTCTTTGATACATTGTTCATAAAAGAATCGAAAACTTGCGGAAAAATCACTTCGCAGTTTAGAAGAAAGTCAAGTAATAAACATTCTTCAAGAGAGTAACAAAAGCATAAAGTGGCTTTGCTCTAAATCAATTTCACGTTGAAGTAGATTATGTAGAGTTTTAAAACAAAATGCACACAAGTTTGGCTAAGAGCCAAAATATTTCCTCAAATATTTTAGAAAGATAGTCAGGTGCACAATCTTAGCCAAAAGTAGTTCAGAAGACTCGGAAGAAAACTCAAATGCTTGTTCAAAAATTCTCAAAGTCCATATTCAAACAAGCGTGGATAACATTTATAGTAAGGACAAAAGAGGAAGTTAAACTCTTTTTAGAAAAGAAGTTCCGAGATAAAAATTCGCTTACAATCTGGTAAGGAAATAAGTGGTGTGTTACAAACAAACCGGTTTCCACTAAACAAGGAAGCTTTCCAAAACCTCATTTAAAATAGCGCATGCCAACTTTAAATTAATTTCATCAAAATTGAACAATGGTTCCAATCTCAATCAAGCAACAGAAAGTAAATTCCGTTTAATATTTCTTCAAAGAGAATTCAAAACTTCTTTAAAAGATTCAAAACAAGACTCCAAAAGTGTTCTTGAAATCACCATCTCAGAAGAATATTCAAGAAAATTAGCATTATACTTAAAAGGAGTCAAGCCATGCAAGAAAGAATCTTAAATCAATGTAGTTCAAGCAAGATCCAATAGGTATGAGAAATCAAACAAGCTTTCAATTGATCCAAAAGAATACAAAAGTTATAGGAAAAGGCAACTCAATCATTAGTAGTTTTTTCAAGAATACATCTTTGACTAAAAACTCTGGTAGAGATAATGAGAGGATAAACGATGCACTATTTTGAAACGAATTAAATTGACCCACATAAGGATGAGATTCACAAGAGAGGACAACCCAAGATCAGTGGTAATGTTCACAAGATGTAAAAGATTAGTTAAAAACGGGGTCACGTATGACATTCATAGAGGTGAAAAGCTTAAGAAGGAACGAGTCCGTTCATAAGAAGAAAGCTATGAGTCCAACATTTTCAAAAGAACAACAATGGCATAAACCATGTAGTATGCTAAATCAGGGTCAAATCAAAATAAATTAAGTAAGGTTTATCAAATGAAACTCAACTGGGATAAAAGCGAGAAATTCCCTTTCTTTCCAGAATTTTGAAAAATACCCCAAATACACAATCAAATGAAGATGTGCGTTGGCACTATAGTAAGATTACTAGAAAGTCAAATTGTATTTGAAGTAAATGCAGTTCCGCAAACCAGTAAAAGTACAGGTGATGTATTAGAAATAAATAGTTGTTAAACTGTATAAATAATCTCAAAGTCTCATATATAGAAAAGTATATATCTAATCAACAACAATTTATAAAATCTCAAAATTGGCTGTGATCACTATCAAGTAAGAGAAAAACTGAATCAACAATTTCTCAAAGAATGGACTCAGAACCCGAAGTTAAAAGGCATAGCGCATTAAGACAAATTCAAAGCTATATCAAAGAATACTTGAATCAAGAAGAACTCAAACAGAGGAAGATATACGCAACAAGGATTCCAAACAAGCATATGCAATTAAGATCAAACAAGAATGCATATGAATAGAGGAATAAAGTTGAAAAATCAAACTACTTTTCAAAAGGATTAGAAAACAAGAACTTCAAATTAGGACATGAAGGAACATGTCAACTCGAACAGAATTCAAGACACAACTGAATAGCCTCGAGAAGTAGTTTCCAACTTTTCCAAAACCCGCGATTCGCTTTACTCAAAACTAGGATTTCATCTATGATAACCCATCAGTGCTTTCATATACATATTTCACTAGTATTAAGCCGGCCAAACTTAATACCAAGAATTATGCAATGCAAGACTAACGGTGTTAATCAATAGATCGTCATGTGCATAAAGCTCTAATTCTCGTCATTCGACAAGACCTAATACATGACAAATGCTCAGAGTATGCAACTGAAGCATAGTCAGTCCATTCCTCAGGCTCTACAGGAAGAACTGCTCTGATACCATAATGTAACACCCTAACTACCAAAGCTCACGCTTCCGGCTGCGTAACTCTGATAGCTCGGACATTACGACGACACTTATACTATTTAATACTAAAATATGAGCCTGTTTAAAACTTTAAACCGCAATACCGCTCCCAAAGATACTTTCGTTCGATAACGTACATCCATAAATACCATACAACTTACAAAAACTCATAAAGAGTACATCCATATATATACATACACATATATAAATAATATTACAAACATAATCCAATACAATTCCTATCCCTCTTACAGATTATATCAAGATAAAGGAGAGGGTACAATAAACCATAACTAAAACAATATAGAGCATCACAACAACAATTAAATAAGCTCTTCGTAACTTCTGCGCCCATATCCTGAAAGGGGAAAAATGTAGGGGGGTGAGAACATCATCCTCGAAAGGGTTCTCAGTAGAGGGTTTTTGGGAATTACTGTAATAGGATACATGAAGATAACCGCACCAGTGATTCATAACCGTCTTATGCCTCTTTTCAAAAATAACGGTTTACGATGAAAGTAAAGTCGGAAATCTTTTCAGAAAGAAGAACCGTTCAATTCTCAAAAACTCAAAAGCCTTTCAAAACGGTTTATCTATGCGGAACCAAAATAGCCTTTCATAATTTTATTCCAAACCAGAAACACAAAACCGAAATCAACCATCAGTTCATCTCTTTCCAACCACGGCCCTAGGCCCAAACAATCCAACCAACAACCAATCACCTCAATCCAACAGAGTCCCAGATGCAAACACAGATAGGAAGTTCAAGCACAAACAAACAGTTATTACAAGTAGAACAGTTAGCAATTAATCACATAGGCAAACCAAGTATAATATGCACACCCAACCAATGTCACACAAATGCATATGATGCATGCCTGTCCCTAGTGGCTGATGATATCATCTGTCGGTTATAGAGCCAACCCGACAAGTCCTGGTAGCTAACCATTGGACTGTCCCTCTGTCGTGCATCCCCAACTCGAGTTATACTCATCATAAACTTGATCATAATCATGATCCATATCCATCACCCTCACTGGTGAATATTTATGGGGGCGAGCTCATCCGGGGCTTTCACAGTGCCCGGCCACACTTACGACATAGGGTCAACAGAGTATCAAGTCTCAACCTGGAGCACGTGGTGGCTAGCCACTGCTACTACCCAGGGAAACTCGTATCTCAGATAGTGGAAGTGCAACATTCACATTTATCAATGATTCAGCATAAACATGCAATCAATCCCATCCATGGATCAACATCCATCTCAGCCATCCGGCTCACGGTTCATTCTAGAACCAGCCAATATTCATATCATACACAGCCATTCCGGCTCACGGTTCAATCCAGAACCAATCAATATGTATAAACATACACAGCCATTTCGGCTCTCAATAAAACAACACTTCCACATTCAAAATCATCAAATTCATGAAATTGGCATTTAAGCCATAAATCATTTTCTCGACTCATTTCACTTTGAAATCAAGTTTCAACTCTTTTCAGCCTTGGCTTTAAAGATCTCATTTCTCAAATCATCTCAGGCTCATAAGCCACTTTTACTCAAGGTAAATTCTCCTTTCAAAACAATGCCACTCTCGGCATCCTCTTTCCAAAACTTCCATAATCATGTCAAGTTAAAAGCCTCTTTGAGATATTCAAAATCACCCATCCAACAATGGGATTTTATAACAAAAGTTTCTCGGCAGAGTCCCAAGTCTTTAGGGGAGAATAACATATCTCATTTCACCAAATTCATTTAAAATCATTAAAACATTGGCTTTCTGATTTGAGTAAGAAAATAGGATCTAAGCCAAACCGAGTCACGTAATCTTTACTTCTTTCAAAACCATTTCCTTTACTTAAACAAAACCGGCTTCAATTCCATAACTAAATCTGAAGCGTTTCAAACTGATAAGAGAATCATTTTTGTTGTGTTAAACTAGAGTTCAAAAGATACTTTGAATCTTATTTAAAACGTCAAAATAATGAGGCTCATCAATCGAAATCCAATTCCTTTTAAAATCACGAAAACTCTCCCAAGGGACAATCTTTGTGTTTAATAGAGAAAAACATAAACCCGTTTTACCTTTTAAAACAGCCTCAAAGCAAAATTCTCTTTCAAATGACTTGTACCCAAAGACATACTGTTCTTCTTGGAAAATAAGGAAAAATCATGATTCTCTTTTCAATAATTCTTTCAAAGCATAACTTCATTGCTTTCTTAATTGTTCTAAGTAAAGGTAATAATGAAGCCATAATGTCACAATCCTCAAAATAGATAGGAAAGGCATTAAACTCAAAATTCCCCAATTAACATTTCAAATAAGGACTCGGATTCTATAGAAATTTTGGCAGCACCTCCCCTAAAACTTGGACTTTAGCCACCCGGTTCGGGTCCCAACTAAACCGTTTCTCATTCCTTTTCAGCAGCTCAAAAACAGAAATCAATTCAAAAGCAAGCTAAATCCAACAGTCGCCTCAGTGGCTTATCTCAAGAAAAACCATTTCAAAAATCAACTCAACATCAACCGATTTAACTCATTTCTAAAGCTTTAAAGAATCGGTTCAGCAATAAATCATTTATCAAAACCAAATCAATTAAAGCAACCCAGGCTGAATTTCAAGAGTATTCTATCTTCCACATCATCAAAATAATTGACTCAATTCAAACCAATCCCCAACGGATTAAACTCATTTCAAATCTTTAAAGAATCAACTTCAAACATTACATTTCACAAGCCACACAACAATTCGGCCAAACCAACATCCATAGTCATTCGAGTCAATCAAATAATACATAAGGCAGATACAATCACCAAATACACAATATCTCACATCAGTACCCATATGTAATAATTCCAATAATAAACTATAGTTTTTGGAAAGCGCCCCTACCTCAAAACACAAATTCATAATCCAAACGCGTCACAGAATCCTTCCCGCCTCAGCCCGAGATCAACAATCGAAATCCCGGCAGCCAAAACCTCGGTTCCAAGCCACTTTCGCAACAGTCTCAACAACTCTAATCGCAACATACAACAACCGAAACTCAATCGTATAGCGATTAATGCCACAACCTCAGCGTATGATAACAGAATAGTAACTAAAGGACTTTCAAATCAAAAACGCTTACCGAACCGAAGGAGGAACGGCTGAACCGACACAGCGGCGGTCTCCGAACCGGCTCGGCGGCAGCCCGGCAGCCACCCCAAGCGGCAGCGGCGACAAATTCCAATCACGATGACTGAAACCACCGCGAGGGTCCTGAGACAGAGGTACTTACTGTAACGACAAAACGAAACAACCGAAACTCCGGATTGACCCGGCAGCAATTGTGGCATCAGTTCTCTCGGAGCAAGAATAACAACGACCTCAGCCTCAATTATGCCTTTTTCGAATGATAAACCAGCAACGACTAAAACAGTAATCCACAGTCCTATAATTAGGCCAGGAAGAAAACAGAGGAACAAAACTGAAACTAGAGCAGGGTTTAAAGTGTTACTGTTCCAAGAATGGAGTTTGGGAACGCAGGAGAGCTGCTGTCGGGTGATATCAATGGTGCTCCCCTTCAGGCTCGGTGGTGATAGAACTGCGACAGCAAGCTCCCGTCGACGACAGCGGTGACGGCACTGGCGGCGACGACTCCATCACGGTAACGAGGATGAAGCTTCTTCTCGGTCAGTGGCTCGCAGCTCACGGTGACGCGCGACACTCCTTCTGTGGTGGTGACTGCTCCAGTCTCATCTGCGGTGGCGCCGAAAATCAATGCGGCGACGCGAGCTCAAGCCCCACAGACAGGACGGTGGTGATGGCAGCGTTAACGAAACGGCGACAGGGACTTCTCCTCCTCGCGACGGTGACGGGTCGGAACGGGCGGATCTGCGGGGACGAGTCAGACCCGCGCCTCCCCTTCCCGCGGCTAAGCTCCCTCACTCCCGTTCTTCCTTCGGTGTGCCATGGCGGCGGCGGCTGGCAACTCGGCGGCGACGGCGATGCCCACCGTTGCTAGCCGTGTCTCTCTTCCTCCCCTGCTTCCCTCTGCGTTCCCCTCCGATCTCCCCTTTCTGTGTTTTCTGTTTCTTTGTTTATGGAGAAGGGGGAAACCATGGGTGTTGCGTTCTATTGGGGAAAGGGGAGAAGATCTGCTGCTGTTGCTGTGTATGGAGATAAGGGAACCGGGTCATGGTAACGGGTTACTGGGTTAGGGTTTCCTTATTTTGAAAATTAGGGTTAGGGGTAAATTGGTAATTTCACATAAAAATAGGAATAATATGGTAATTGAAACCCAAATTAAATCCAACGCTAATTATATATAGAAAATACTATTTAATCATCAATTTTTACAAATTACTTTCAATAAAATGCCCAAATCAAATAATTAGGAGTAATATAATTAAATCCCTTATTTTCCAAAGTAGTAGTATTAATATTGAAAATATTACTTATTTAATTCAAATCATATGGAAATCCTTTTTATTTCACAATTACCAAGTTTATACTCTGAATATGGAAAATAATCCAATAATTATAAAATTGGATAATAATCATAGCTTATCTCAAATCCAATAAATCAAAACTTGCCTTAATCATCTTTAATAAAATGATTTCCGAAATTAAGGCTATAAATAACTATATGATTTGAGACTTGATCATAATAAGACTTTTCAAAAGTTCTGGGTCTTACATCCTACCCACCTTATAAAAATTTTCGTCCTCGAAAATTGATACAAAACGAAAGAAATTTCATAACAGTTCATCCTTGAACACATTTAAGGAAGAAGCAAAAATATCTCAACATATAAACATATATACGGTTTTCAAATACTTGGACGGTCGTATGCATAAAGATACAAAGGTAGGAGTGTAACTGCCAGGCAAACGTTACAAGATAGGCTCAATGCAAAAGATAACATGGGTCAATCATGTGATAGCTCAAACCAGAAACACAAAACCGAAATCAACCATCAGTTCATCTTATTCCAACCACGGCCCTAGGCCCAAACAATCCAACCAGCAACCAATCACCACAATCCAACAGAGTCCCAGATGCAAACACAGATAGGAAGTTCAAGCACAAACAAACAGTTATTACAAGTAAAACAGTTAGCAATTAATCACATAGGCAAACCAAGTATAATATGCACACCCAACCAATGTCACACAAATGCATATGATGCATGCCTATCCCTAGTGGCTGATGATATCATCTGTCGGTTATAGAGCCAACCCAACAAGTCCTGGTAGCTAACCATTGGACTGTCCCTCTGTCGTGCATCCCCAACTCGAGTTATACTCATCATAAACTTGATCATAATCATGATCCATATCCATCACCCTCACTGGTGAATATTTATCCATCACCATCACTGGTGAATATTTATGGGGGCGAGCTCATCCGGGACTTTCACAGTGCCCGGCCACACTTACGACATAGGGTCAACAGAGTATCAAGTCTCAACCTGGAGCACGTGGTGGCTAGCCACTGCTACTACCCAGGGAAACTCGTATCTCAGATAGTGGAAGTACAACATTCACATTTATCAATGATTCAGCATAAACATGCAATCAATCTCATCCATGGATCAACATCCATCTCAGCCATCCGGCTCACGGTCCATTCCAGAACCAGCCAATATTCATATCATACACAGCCATTTTGGCTCACGGTTCAATCCAGAACCAATCAATATTCATAATCATACATAGCCATTCCGGCTCATAATAAAACAGCACTTCCACCATTCAAAATCATCAGATTTATGAAATCGGCATTTAAGCCATAAATCATTTTCTCAATTCATTTCACTTTGAAATCGAGTTTCAACTCTTTTCAGCCTTGGCTTTAAAGATCTCATTTCTCAAATCATCTTAGGCTCATAAGCCACTTTTACTCAAGGTAAATTCCCCTTTGAAAACAATGCCACTCTCGGCATCCTCTTTCCAAACTTCCATAACCATGGCAAGTTAAAGATTTATTTTGAAACATTCAAAATCATCCATTCGACAATGGGATTTTATAACAAAGTTTCTCGGTAGAGTCCCAAGTCTTTAGGGGAAGGTCAACTTACATCAATTCTTTAAAATTCATTGAAACTCTTAAAATCATAGATTCTCGGTTCAAGTAAATAAAATTGAATTTATTATGAAACCGAACCATACAAAATCACAAATTCCAACCCGGTCCAAAAATCAACTCATTTGAAACAGAACCGGTTCATTTGAATCAAACCGCTTTCAGATTTCTTTTTGGAACCCATTATTCCAACTCTTCCAAAATGCCTCAAACTTGATTACTCAATCAAAAGTCTAGGTTCCTTTAAAAATCACTAAAAACTCCTTTTTGTATTGAAATCAATATTAGAGCATCATTATTTCCTTCAGTGATTCAAACGGTAAAAATAGTTCAGTTCTAAATACGCCGAACTCAACGTATAAGGTTCATCAAATAAATTAAGCTGGAAAGCGTAAATATCCTCTTAATAAATCAAATAATACAATTTCTTAAATCCAACCCTTTTAAATAACCTTTCAAACAAGACTAAGATTTTATAGAAATTTCGGCAGCACCTCCCCTAAAACTTGGACTTTTGCCACCCGGTTCGGGTCCCAACTAAACCGTTCCTCATTCCTTTTCAACAACACAAAATCAGAAATCAATTCAAATCAAACTAAATCCAATAATCGCCTCAGTGGCGTATCTCAAGGATACTATTTCAAAATCAACTCAACATCAATCGATTTAACTCATTTCCAAAGCTTTAAAGAATCGATTCAGCAATAAATCATTTGTCCGAAACCAAGTCAATTAAAGTAAACCAGGCTGAATTCAAAAGTGTTCTATCTTTCACATCTTCCAAATAATTGACTCAATTCAAACCAATCCTCAACGGATTAAACTCATCTCAAATCTTTAAAGAATCAACTTTAGACATTACATTTCACAAAGCCGCATAACAATTCAGCCAAACCAACATCCATAGTCATTCGAGTCAATCAAATAATACATAAGGCAGATACAATCACCAAAAACACAATATCTCGCACCAGTATCCATATGTAATAATTCCAATACACAAAACATAGTTTTTGGAAAGCGCCCCTACCTCAAAACGCAATTCTATAATCCAAATGTCTCATAGAGTCCTTTCCGCCTCAACCCGAACTGACGGCAACCAAAACCTCAGCTCCAAGCCACTTTCGCAACAGTCTCAACAACTCGAATCGCAACATACAACAACCGAAACTCAATCCTATAGCAATTAACGCCACAAACCTCAGCGTATGATAACAGAACGGTAACTAAAAGGCTTTCAAATCTAAACGCTTACCGAACCGAAGAAGAAACGGCTGAACCGAAGCAGCGGCGGTCTCCGAGCCGATTTGGCGGCAGCCCGGCAGCCACCTCAAGCGACAGCGATGACCTGAACCATATACAGTGACAGTGAGGTTTCCAGAAACTCAACGGAAAGGAGAACCAACTTAAGACCCTTACCGATAGACTTTTTCGGCGACGGCAAGGGCAGCCAGAAGCTCCGACGGTGCTCCGGAAGGTCACAGAACCACTCCCGGCGGTCCAAAACCCCTTTCTGACAACGGCAGCTCTGGCAGAGGCAGCTCCGGCAGAGGCAGCGCCGGCGACACAAACGGTGGCTGGACACAGTGGTTGGACTCCCAGCCCAGCCTCCATCCCTTCTCACTCATCGAGCGCGCTCTCCGTCCTCCGTGGTGCTCAATCGGCGGCAGTGGACTACGAGGAGGTCAACGGCGGCGAGGCAAGGTTCGGTGATGACACAGCTGACGGTGGCGGGAGGCACGAACGTCGGCGGCTTCTTCAGTGGCACCAGGGAGCGACGGCGTTGCACGAAGCTTCTCCAGCGACGACAACGGCGCGGTGGCGGTGCGACAGAGGCTCCTTCCTCCTCTGCCCCTCGCACGACTCTTCCTTCTACCCTGAACGGCGCCGATGGCGCCCTCCTTTCCCGGCGACAAGGGCAACGGCGACAAGCTCTCGCTCCCCTCTCACTCGCGAGTCACCCCTCTTCTTCGGCGCTGGTGGCATCAGCGGGATGGATCCGATGGCAGGACATGGTAGCGTGGCGCAAGGCGTGGTGGCGACGCCGTTCCTCCCTCCAGATCTCCCTCTTCTCAGACCCCTTTCTCTCTGGTTCTATTCTCCATGAAAGCAACAGGCGTGGTTTTCCTTTTGCCTCTGCGTGTGGGTGTCTAGGGTAGAGGGGGCAGCAGTTGCTGCTGTTGAGTGTGGGTGGAGGGAACCGGGTCGGGTAACGGGTCACTGGGTTAGGGTTTCATTTTTGAAAATTAGGGTTAGGGTTACTTTTGTAATTTCAAATAAAAGTAAGAGTAATATAGTAATTGAAACCCAATTTAAATCCAACGCTAATTATATATAGAAAATACTATTTGCTCACCAATTTCACAAATTATTTTCAATAAAATATCCAAATCAAATAATTAGGAGTAATATAATTAAATCCTTTATTTTCCAAAGTAGCAGTATTAATATTGAAAATATTTTTAATTCAAATCATATAGAAATCCTTATTATTTCACAACTACCAACTTTATGCTCTGAATATAGAAAATAATCCAATAATTGTGAAATTGGATAATAACCATAACTTATCTCAAATCCCATAAATCAAAACTTGCCTTAATTATCTTTAATAAAATGATTTCTAAAATTAAGGTTATAAATAATTGTATGATTTGAGACTTGATCATAAAAAGACTTTTCAAAGGTTCTGGGTCTTACATTCTACCCACCTTATAAAAATTTTCGCCCTCGAAAATTGATACAAAATGAAAGAAATTTCATAACAGTTCACCCTTGAACATATTTAAGGAAGAAGCAAAAATATCTCAAAATATAATCATATATACAGTTTCCAAATACTTTGATTGTCATAAGCATAAGGGTGTAAAGGTAGGAGTGTGATTGCAAAGCAAACGTTACAAGGTAGGCTCGATGCAAAAGATAACATGGGTTAATCATGTGATAGTAGGGCAAAGCATCAAAGGCTATAAAACAGGATGGAGTTAAAACGACGTGCTCAACCTCCGGACACTAATCTCATATCAACCTTAAAGTTTCAACTTTCCAGCTCCATCAAGCACTTTACAAACCCCAAATTTGACCACAAGCCTGACAACCACAACCCGTTCGCAAGGAACAAAACACCCACAACTCATAACGTTGCACCCCTACCGCTTCAACTTCCGTATACACATATCACGTCTTAAAGAACTAACACATCGCGCTACTACGTCTACAAGTCGCACGTGATATCAAAACAATTCTCGAGTCTACTCAGGAGGATACAAGATTTAAAAAAGGAGAGTCAAACGTCAAGGATAGTACTCAAAGATTTGAGAGAATGTATCCAATCCTAGATAACCAAGGATACTCAAGCAATGAAGTTTACTAGACACAATTCAATTGACAACCTCAAAGATAACCCTTGAATCAAAGAAATCCAATAGGTTCAACAAGGAGAAGGATCAGCGCATTAGTTTGAAACAAATTCAAGGTGAGTCGAAGAAGTATGAAGTTTATAGAGGAGAATCTCTCAAACCCAAGACAAAGCTCACAGAACTCAAGAGCATAATTGAAATACTTCCGAATACATTGTTCTTAAAAGAATCGAAAACTTGTAAAAATATCACTTCGCAGTCTGAAAGAGAAGTTAAACAACAAATGTCCTTCAAGAGAGTAACAAAAGCATAAATGTGGCTTTACTTCAATACAATTCCATGTTGAAGTAGATTTTGTAGAGTTCCAAAAACAAATGCACACAACTTTGGCTAAGAGCTAAAATATTTCCTCAAATATTTTAGAAAGATAATTAAATGCACAACTTAACCAAAAGCAGTTCATAAAAACTCGGAAATAATCAGATGCTTGTTCAAAATTCTTAAAATTTCATATTCAAACAAGCATGTATAACATTTATAGCAAGTACGAAAGAGGAAGTTAAACTCTTTTTAGAAAAGAAACTCCGAGATAAAAATTTGCTTACAATCTGGTAAGGAAATAAGTGGTGCGTTACAAACAAACCGATTTCCACTAAACAAGGAAACTTTCCAAAACCTCATTTAAAATAGCGCATGCCGATTTTTAAATTAACTTCATCAATATTGAACAATGGTTTCAATCTAAATCAAGAAACAGAAAATAAATTCCATTTAAAACTTCTTACAAGAGAATTCAAAACTTCTTTAAAAAGTCCAAAACAAGACTCCAAAAGTGTTCTTGAAATCCCCTTCTCATAAGAACATTCAAGAAGTTTAAGATGTACTAAAAAGGAGTCAAGCCTTGCAAGAAAGGATCTTAAATTAAAATAGTCCAAACAAGATCCACTAGACATGAAACATCAAACAAGTCTTAAATTGATCCAAAAGAATACAAAAGTCATAGAAAAAGACAACTCAATCATTTGTAATTTCTCAATGATAAATTTTTGACTAAACTCTTGTAGAGATATTGAGGGAATAAACAATGTACTATCCTGAAACGAATCAAACTGACCCACATAAGAATGAGATTCACAAGAGGGGACAAACCAAGATCAATGGTAATGTTCACAAAATGTAAAAGATTAGTTAAAAACAGAATCACGTATAACATTCATAGAGGTGAAAAGCTTAAGAAGGAACCAGTCCGTTCATAAGAAGAAAGCTATGAATCCAACATTTTCAAAAGAACAACAATGGCATAAACTATGTAATATGCTAAACCAAACTCAATTCAAAATAAGTTAAGTAAAGCTTATCAAACGAAACTCAACCGGAATAAAAGCGAAAAATTCTTTCTTTCCAGTATTTCAGAAAATATCCAAATACACAATCAAATAAAGATGTCCATTGGAACTATAGTAAAATTACTAGAAGGTCAAAATTTACTTTTAAAATAAGTACAATTGCGTAAACCAGTAAAAGTACAGGCAAAGTATTAGAAAGAAATAGTTGTTAAACTGTATAAATAATTTCAAAGTCTCATATATAGAAAAGCATATATCTAATCAACAGCAATTTATAAAATCTCAAAATTGGCTGTGATCACTGTCAAGTAAGAGAAAAAACTGAATCAACAATTTCTTGAAGAATGGACTCAGAATCCGGAGTTAAAAGTCACAGCACATTAAGACAGGTTCAAGGCTATATCAAAGAATACTTGAATCAAGAAGAACTCAAACAGAGGAAGATAGATGCAACAAAGATCTTAAACCAGCATATGCACTTAAGGTCAAACAAGAATACACATGGATAGAGGAATAGAGTGAAGACATCAAATTACTCTTCAAAAGGTCTAGCAAATAAGAACTTCAAGTTAGGACATGAAAGAACAGGTCGACTCGAATAGAAATTCAAGACACACAACTGAATAGCCTCGAGAAATAGTTTTTAACGTCCCCCAAAACCCGCAATTCGCTTTACTCAAAACTCGCATATCATCTATGATAACCCATTAGTACTTTCATTTACATAATTCACTAGTATTAAGCCGGCCAAACTTAATATCAGGAATTATGCAATGCAAGACTAACAGCATTAAATCAATAGATCGTCATGTGCATAAAGCTCTAATTCTCATCATTCGACAAGACCTAATACATGACAAACACTCAGAGTATGCAACTGAAGCATAGTCAGTCCATTCCTCAGGCTCTACAGGAAGAACTGCTCTGATACCATAATGTAATACCCAGAACCTTTGAAGAGCCTTTTTATGATCAAGTCTCAAATCATATAGTTATTTATAGCCTTAATTTCAGAAATTGTTTTATTAAAGATAATTAAGGCAAGTTTTGATTTATTGAAATTGAGACGAGTTATGATCTTTATCCAATTTTATAATTGTTGGGTTATTTTCTATATTTAAATTATAAATTTAGCAGTTGTGAAACAATAAGGATTTTATATGTTTTGGACTAAGTAACTAATATTTTAAATATTAGTACTGCTATTTTGGAAAATAGAGAAATTAATTTTATTATTTCTAATTTTTAGATTTGGGCATTTTATTGAAAATAATTTGTGAAAATGATGAACAAATGGCATTTTCTATATATAATTAGTGTTGGATTTACATTGGGTTTTAATTACTATATTATTCCCAATTTTATGTGAAATTACTAAAATGCCCTTAACCCTAATTTACACAACACAACACTCTTACCCTTCTTCCTCACTCTCAGCCGTCACACCCTACCCCTCTCTTCCTTGCTCAGCGGCACAAGTCAAACACAGTTTTCTTTTCCATGAATAGAAGAACAGACGCAGAGAAAGAAAGGGGGAAGCAGGGAAGGGAGATCCGGAGGGAGGAAGGGTGTTGCCACCACGCCTCGGCGCCGCGCCACTGCGCCCTGCCGACGAATCCATGCTGCTGGTGCCACCAACGCTGACGATGAGGGATGGCTTGCCGGTGAGGGGGTCGCGGGCTTGTGGCCGACATCCTTGTCGCCGAGAAAGAAGGAAACCATCGGCGCCGCTCAAGGTAGAAGAGTGCCGCGAGAAAGCTACCACCATCGCCTGAGGAGAACCCGACGAGAGAGAGAGAGACAGATCGCAGAGAAGAACGCGACCCAGGAGCCTCTGTGTCATGCCGTCAATCTGCCGCCGTGCTGATGGACTGTCGCCGCCACCAAGGGTCCGTCGCCGTGGGCTGTTTTCGCCCTCAGTGCTGCCATTGAAGGGAGCTCACCGCCACCATCGCGTCACCTGCGTAGTCGCCAGCTCGTCCACAGGTCGCTGTGAAGTGCAGTCCGCTGCTGCGATACTGCTGCTATCGTGGCTGTCGCAGTGTTCATCGCGTCCCTGGTCTGCCGGCGCCACTGCTGAGGGTCTTCGCCGATCTACGCGCCGCCGCTGTGCTCCTTGTTGCCATTGCTGTCAGAAGGTACCGCCAAAGCTTCTGGCCGCTTCTGCCGCCGGGAAACGCCATTACCATTGCTGGAAAAGTATGCCAGTAAGGGGTTTAGTTGAGATTTCTGTTCTTTTGAAATTCTGGGAAGATTGTTGATACTGCGTGGTTGTACAGCTGCTATTATCAGAGATTCGAGCTGCCGCCATCGCTCGGAATTTAATGGAGCCGCTGCCGAGTCGATTTGGAGTTGCGGCTGCTTCGTTTTGTTATTTCAGTGAGTATTTCGATTTTCGAAAAGCCCTGAGTTAGTGCTCTGTTATGTGTAATAAAGTATTTGCGATGTTAATGGTTTTAGGAGTTAGAATCCGGTTTGCTTATGCCGCTTGTAGCTGTTTCTGCTTTCGAGAGAGCAAGCCGAGTCGGGTTCTGATTGCCGGTGATTTCGGGCAGAGCAAAAAGAGTTCAGTTGACACGCTTGGGTTAAGTTTTGCTTGCCGAGGTAGGGGCGCTTTCCAAAAACTATATTTTATATGTCGGAATTATTACATATGGATACTGATGTGAGGTAATGTATTTGGTGATTGTATAAGCCTTATGTGATGATTGATTATCCTAGATGAATGTAATTATATGTTTGAATGGATTATTATTTGGTTTTGATGAACAGATTGTTGTATGGTTTTGTGAAACAGAATGCTTTTCAAGCTGATTCTTTAAAGATTTGAAATATGAGTTTAATCCGTTGAGGATTGGTTTGGATTGAGTCAATTATTTTGATGATGTGAAAGATAGAATACTCTTGAAATTCAGCCTGGGTTGCTTTAATTAATTTGGTCTTTGATAAATGATTTATTGCTGAACCGATTCTTCTAAACTTTGGAAATGAGTTAAATCGGTTGACATTGAGTTGATTTTGAAATGGTTTCCTTGAGATATGCCACTGAGGCGACTGTTGGTTTTAGCTTGCTTTTGAATTGATTTCTGGTTTTGAGCTGTTGAAAAGGAATGAGAAACGGTTTAGTTGGGACCCGAACCGGGTGGCAAAAGTCCAAGTTTTAGGGGAGGTGCTGCCGAAATTTCTATAAAATCCGAGTCTTTATTGAATGTTGTATGGAGAAATGATGGGTTAAAGACTTCTACTATTTTATTTGAATTATCAAGAAAAGGATGATTCATGCTTTTGAAATGAATTAATAAAGAGGAAATTGTGATTTAGTCTTGCTTTTTAAGAAAGGCATTGTATCTCTTTCAGGAGAAGGTTATTTAGATGAAACTTGTGTTTTAAAGCTGTTTGGATGTAAAGAGGGTTTATGCCTTTGAATTTGACTTGGGGGTTTCAATTAAAGAAGTTTCAATGACTTTGAAAGAACCTGAATGTCTATTAACAAGTTTCATTTTGAAATGTTTTGAGAAAGGTTTTAAGTACTCTTTGAATTCTGAATTCTTGCAAGACTAAAACAATTTTGAACAGTTGAAACGTTCTAGAGTTTATCATGGGGGTTGAAGTTGGTTTTGCCTAAGTAAAGGAAACGGCTTTGAAAGAAGTAAATGATTACATGACTCGGTTTGGCTTAAATCCTATTTTATTACTCAAGTCGGAAAGCCAATGTTTTAATGATTTTAAATGAATTTGGCGAAATAAGTTATGTTATTCTCCCCTAAAGACTTGGAACTCTGCCTAGGAGCTTTTGTTATAAAATCCCATTGTTGGATGGGTGATTTTGAATATCTCAAAGAGGCTTTTAACTTGCCATGATTATGGAAGTTTTGGAAAGAGGATGCCGAGAGTGGCATTGTTTTGAAAGGAGAATTTACCTTGAGTAAAAGTGGCTTATGAGCCTGAGATGATTTGAGAAATGAGATCTTTAAAGCCAAGGCTGAAAAGAGTTGAAACTTGATTTCAAAGTGAAATGAGTTGAGAAAATGATTTATGGCTTAAATGCCGATTTCATGAATTTGATGATTTTGAATGTGGAAGTGCTGTTTTATTGAGAGCCGGAATGGCTGTGTATGTTTATACATATTGATTGGTTCTGGATTGAACCGTGAGCCGGAATGGCTGTGTATGATATGAATATTGGCTGGTTCTAGAATGAACCGTGAGCCGGATGGCTGAGATGGATGTTGATCCATGGATGAGATTGATTGCAAGTTTATGCTGAATCATTGATAAATGTGAATGTTGCACTTCCACTATCTGAGATACGAGTTTCCCTGGGTAGTAGCAGTGGCTAGCCACCACGTGCTCCAGGTTGGGACTTGATACTCTGTTGACCCTATGTCGTAAGTGTGGCCGGGCACTGTGAAAGCCCCGGATGAGCTCGCCCCCGTAAATATTCACCAGTGAGGGTGATGGATATGGATCATGATTATGATCAAGTTTATGATGAGTATAACTCGAGTTGGGGATGCGCGACAGAGGGACAGTCCAATGGTTAGCTACCAGGACTTGTCGGGTTGGCTCTATAACCGACAGATGATATCATCAGCCACTAGGGACAGGCATGCATCATATGCATTTGTGTGACATTGGTTGGGTGTGCATATTATACTTGGTTTGCCTATGTGATTAATTGCTAACTGTTCTACTTGTAATAACTGTTTGTTTGTGCTTGAACTTCCTATCTGTGTTTGCATCTGGGACTCTGTTGGATTGTGGTGATTGGTTGTTGGTTGGATTGTTTGGGCCTAGGGCCGTGGTTGGAAAGAGATGAACTGACGGTTGATTTCGGTTTTGTGTTTCTGGTTTGGAATAAAATTATGAAAGGCTATTTTGGTTCCGCATAGATAAACCATTTTGAAAGGCTTTTGAGTTTTGAGAATTGAACGGTTCTTCTTTCCGAAAAGATTTCCGACTTTACTTTCATTGTAAACCGCTGTTTTTGAAAAGAGGCATAAGACGGTTATGAATCACTGGTGCGGTTATCTTCATGTATCCTATTACAGTAATTCCCAAAAACCCTCTACTGAGAACCCTTTCGAGGATGATGTTCTCACCCCCCTACATTTTTCCCCTTTCAGGATATGGGCGCAGAAGTTACGAAGAGCTTATTTAATTGTTGTTGTGATACTCTGTATTGTTTTAGTTATGGTTTATTGTACCCTCGCCTTTACCTTGATATATATTCTGTAAGAGGGATAGGTCTGTAAGAGGGATAGGAATTGTATTGGTTAATGTTTGTAATATTATTTATATATATGTATGTATGTATATATATATATATATATATATATATGGATGTACTCTTTATGAGTTGTTGTAAGTTGAATGGTATTTATGGATGTACGTTGTACGTTATCGAACGAAAGTATCTTTGGGAGCGGTGTTGCGGTTTAAAGTTTTAAACAGGCTCATATTTTAGTATTAAATAGTATAAGTGTCGTCGTAATGCCCGAGCTATCAGAGTTGCGCAGCCGGAAGCGTGAGCTTTGGTAGTTAGGGTGTTACATTATGGTATCAGAGCAGTTCTTCCTGTAGAGCCTGAGGAATGGACTTACTGTGCTTCAGTTGCATACTCTGAGCGTTTGTCATGTATTAGGTCTTGTCGAATGACGAGAATTAGAGCTTTATGCACATGACGATCTATTGATTAACGCTGTTAGTCTTGCATTGCATAATTCTTGGTATTAAGTTTGGCCGGCTTAATACTAGTGAATTATGTATATGAGAGCACTAATGGGTTATCATAGATGATATACGAGTTTTGAGTAAAGCGAATCGCGGGTGTTGGGAACGATAGAAACTTTTTCTCGAGGCTATTCAGTTATGTGTCTTGAATTCTGTTCGAGTCGACCTGTTCTTTTATATCCTAACTTGAAGTTCTTGTTTGGTACTCCTCTTGAAAAGTAATTTGATGTTTCCACTCTATTCTTCTATTCATATGCATTCTTGAATGATCTTAAGTGCATATGCTTGTTTAGAATCCTTGATGCATCTGTCTTCCTCTGTTTGAGTTCTTGATTCAAGTATTCTTTGATATAGTCTTGAACTTGTCTTAATGTGCTGTGACTTTTAACTCTGGGTTCCGAGTTCATTCTTAGAGAATTTGTTGATTCAGTTTTCCTCTTATTTGACAGTGATTACAGCTAATTTTGGAATTTTTATAAAAATTGCTGTTGACTAGATATACACTTATCTATATGTGGAACTTTGAAGATTTCTTATACAGTTTAACAACTATTTATTTCTAATACATCACCTGTACTTTTACTGGTTTGCGGAACTGCATTTACTTGAAATACAATTTGACTTTCTAGTAATTTTACTATAGTGCCAACGCACATCTTCATTTGATTGTGTATTTGGGGTATTTTTCAAAATTCTGGAAAGAAAGGGAATTTCTCGCTTTTATCCCGGTTGAGTTTCATTTGATAAACTTTACTTAATTCATTTTGATTTGAGTTTGATTTAGCATACTACATGGTTTATGCTATTGTTGTTCTTTTGAAAATGTTGGATTCATAGCTTCTTCTTATGAACGGACTGGTTCCTTCTTAAGCTTTTCACCTCTATGAATGTCATACGTGATTCTGTTTTTAACTAATCTTTTACATCTTCTGAACGTTACCATTGATCTTGGTTTGTCCCCTCTTGTGAATCTCATCCTTATGTGGGTCAGCTTGATTCATTTCAAGATAGTGCATTGTTTATTCTCCCATTATCTCTACAAGAGTTTTTAGTTAAAGATTTATCATTGAAAAATTACAAATGATTGAGTTGTCTTTTTCTATGACTTTTGTATTCTTTTGGATCAATTGAAAGTTTGTTTGATGACTCATGCCTAGTGAATCTTGTTTGGACTACCTTGGTTTAAGATCCTTTCTTGCAAGGCTTGACTCCTTTTTAGTACATCTTAAACTTCTTGAATGTTCTTCTGAGATGGTGATTTTAAGGACACTTTTGGGAGTCTTGTTCTGAACTTTTTAAAGAAGTTTTGAATTCTCTTGTAAGAAGTTTTAAACGGAATTTATTTTCTGTTGCTTGATTTAGATTGAAACCATTGTTCGATTTTGACGAAGTTAATTTAAAAGTTGGCATGTGCTATTTTAAATGAAGTTTTGAAAAGCTCCCTTGTTTAGTGGAAACCAGTTCATTTGTAACGCACCACTTATTTCCTTTACCAAATGGTAAGCAAATTTTTACTTCGGAGTTTCTTTTCTAAACAGAGTTTAACTTCCTCTTTTGTACTTGCTATAAATGTTATACACGCTTGTTTGAATATGAAATTTTGAGAATTATGAACAAGCATTTGATTACTTCCGAGTTTTTATGAACTGCTTTTGGTTAAGTTGTGCATCTAATTATCTTTCTAAAATATTTGAGGAAATATTTTAGCTCTTAGCCAAAGTTGTGTGCATTTTGTTTTTGGAACTCTACATAATCTACTTCAACATGAAATTGTATTGAAGTAAAGCCACGTTTATGCTTTTGTTACTCTCTTGAAGGATGTTTGTTGTTTAACTTCTCTTTCAGACTGCGAAGTGATATTTTTACAAGTTTTCGATTCTTTTAAGAACAATGTATTCGAAAGTATTGTAATCGTGCTCTTGAGTTCTGTGAGCCTTGTCTTGGATTTGAGATATTCTCTTTTGTGAACCTCATACTTCTTCGACTCAGCTTGAATTTGTTCAAACTGATGCAATGATTTTCTTCTTATTGATCCTATTGAACTTCTTTGATCCAAGGGTCATCTTTGAAGTTGCCAATTGAGTTGAGTCTAGCAAACTTCATTGCTTGAGAGTCCTTGTTTATCTGGACCTAGATACATTCTCCCAAATCTTTGAGTATTATCCTTGACATTTGACTCTCCTTTTTAAATCTTGTATCCTTCTGAGTAGACTCGAGAACTGTTTTGATATCACGTGCGATTTGTAGACATGGTAACGATGCGTTAGTTCCTTAAGACGTGATATGTGTATATGGAAGGTGAAACGGTAGGTGTACCATGTTATGAGTTGTGGATGTTTTGTTCCTTGCTAATGGATTTGCGGTTGTTAGGCTTATGATTGGCCATGAGGTTGTAAAATGATTGGCGGAGTTGGGAGGTTGAGGTTCTGAAGTAAGAACGAGATTTGTCGGCGAACGTTGTGGCCGTTGTTTTATTACCAACCTGCTTTGGTAGCCTTTATGTCACATTGATACCGCCTTGCTTTGTGAACGCCTATCTTGAATTGCACCCTATTTTGGTACCTCAAGTTTTTGTAAAACTTTGAGATTATATGACCTTGGGCATTGAGCCTATCTTGTAATGTTTGCTTTGCAACCATACTCCTACCTTTGTATCTTTATGCATACGACCGTCCAAGTATTTGAAAACCGTATATATGTTTATATGTTGAGATATTATGTAAGACCCAGAACCTTTGAAGAGCCTTTTTATGATCAAGTCTCAAATCATATAGTTATTTATAGCCTTAATTTCAGAAATTGTTTTATTAAAGATAATTAAGGCAAGTTTTGATTTATTGAAATTGAGACGAGTTATGATCTTTATCCAATTTTATAATTGTTGGGTTATTTTCTATATTTAAATTATAAATTTAGCAGTTGTGAAACAATAAGGATTTTATATGTTTTGGACTAAGTAACTAATATTTTAAATATTAGTACTGCTATTTTGGAAAATAGAGAAATTAATTTTATTATTTCTAATTTTTAGATTTGGGCATTTTATTGAAAATAATTTGTGAAAATGATGAACAAATGGCATTTTCTATATATAATTAGTGTTGGATTTACATTGGGTTTCAATTACTATATTATTCCCAATTTTATGTGAAATTACTAAAATGCCCTTAACCCTAATTTACACAACACAACACTCTTACCCTTCTTCCTCACTCTCAGCCGTCACACCCTACCCCTCTCTTCCTTGCTCAGCGGCACAAGTCAAACACAGTTTTCTTTTCCATGAATAGAAGAACAGACGCAGAGAAAGAAAGGGGGAAGCAGGGAAGGGAGATCCGGAGGGAGGAAGGGCGTTGCCACCACGCCTCGGCGCCGCGCCACTGCGCCCTGCCGACGAATCCATGCTGCTGGTGCCACCAACGCTGACGATGAGGGATGGCTTGCCGGTGAGGGGGTCGCGGGCTTGTGGCCGACATCCTTGTCGCCGAGAAAGAAGGAAACCATCGGCGCCGCTCAAGGTAGAAGAGTGCCGCGAGAAAGCTACCACCATCGCCTGAGGAGAACCCGACGAGAGAGAGAGAGACAGATCGCAGAGAAGAACGCGACCCAGGAGCCTCTGTGTCATGCCGTCAATCTGCCGCCGTGCTGATGGACTGTCGCCGCCACCAAGGGTCCATCGCCGTGGGCTGTTTTCACCCTCAGTGCTGCCATTGAAGGGAGCTCACCGCCACCATCGCGTCACCTGCGTAGTCGCCAGCTCGTCCACAGGTCGCTGTGAAGTGCAGTCCGCTGCTGCGACACTGCTGCTATCGTGGCTGTCGCAGTGTTCATCGCGTCCCTGGTCTGCCGGCGCCACTGCTGAGGGTCTTCGCCGATCTACGCGCCGCCGCTGTGCTCCTTGTTGCCATTGCTGTCAGAAGGTACCGCCAAAGCTTCTGGCCGCTTCTGCCGCCGGGAAACGCCATTACCGTTGCTGGAAAAGTATGCCAGTAAGGGGTTTAGTTGAGATTTCTGTTCTTTTGAAATTCTGGGAAGATTGTTGATACTGCGTGGTTGTACAGCTGCTATTATCAGAGATTCGAGCTGCCGCCATCGCTCGGAATTTAATGGAGCCGCTGCCGAGTCGATTTGGAGTTGCGGCTGCTTCGTTTTGTTATTTCAGTGAGTATTTCGATTTTCGAAAAGCCCTGAGTTAGTGCTCTGTTCTGTGTAATAAAGTATTTGCGATGTTAATGGTTTTAGGAGTTAGAATCCGGTTTGCTTATGCCGCTTGTAGCTGTTTCTGCTTTCGAGAGAGCAAGCCGAGTCGGGTTCTGATTGCCGGTGATTTCGGGCAGAGCAAAAAGAGTTCAGTTGACACGCTTGGGTTAAGTTTTGCTTGCCGAGGTAAGGGCGCTTTCCAAAAACTATATTTTATATGTCGGAATTATTACATATGGATACTGATGTGAGGTAATGTATTTGGTGATTGTATAAGCCTTATGTGATGATTAATTATCCTAGATGAATGTAATTATATGTTTGAATGGATTATTATTTGGTTTTGATGAACAGATTGTTGTATGGTTTTGTGAAACAGAATGCTTTTCAAGCTGATTCTTTAAAGATTTGAAATATGAGTTTAATCCGTTGAGGATTGGTTTGGATTGAGTCAATTATTTTGATGATGTGAAAGATAGAATACTCTTGAAATTCAGCCTGGGTTGCTTTAATTAATTTGGTCTTTGATAAATGATTTATTGCTGAACCGATTCTTCTAAACTTTGGAAATGAGTTAAATCGGTTGACATTGAGTTGATTTTGAAATGGTTTCCTTGAGATATGCCACTGAGGCGACTGTTGGTTTTAGCTTGCTTTTGAATTGATTTCTGGTTTTGAGCTGTTGAAAAGGAATGAGAAACGGTTTAGTTGGGACCCGAACCGGGTGGCAAAAGTCCAAGTTTTAGGGGAGGTGCTGCCGAAATTTCTATAAAATCCGAGTCTTTATTGAATGTTGTATGGAGAAATGATGGGTTAAAGACTTCTACTATTTTATTTGAATTATCAAGAAAAGGATGATTCATGCTTTTGAAATGAATTAATAAAGAGGAAATTGTGATTTAGTCTTGCTTTTTAAGAAAGGCATTGTATCTCTTTCAGGAGAAGGTTATTTAGATGAAACTTGTGTTTTAAAGCTGTTTGGATGTAAAGAGGGTTTATGCCTTTGAATTTGACTTGGGGGTTTCAATTAAAGAAGTTTCAATGACTTTGAAAGAACCTGAATGTCTATTGACAAGTTTCATTTTGAAATGTTTTGAGAAAGGTTTTAAGTACTCTTTGAATTCTGAATTCTTGCAAGACTAAAACAATTTTGAACAGTTGAAACGTTCTAGAGTTTATCATGGGGGTTGAAGTTAGTTTTGCCTAAGTAAAGGAAACGGCTTTGAAAGAAGTAAATGATTACATGACTCGGTTTGGCTTAAATCCTATTTTATTACTCAAGTCGGAAAGCCAATGTTTTAATGATTTTAAATGAATTTGGCGAAATAAGTTATGTTATTCTCCCCTAAAGACTTGGGACTCTGCCGAGGAACTTTTGTTATAAAATCCCATTGTTGGATGGGTGAATTTGAATATCTCAAAGAGGCTTTTAACTTGCCATGATTATGGAAGTTTTGGAAAGAGGATGCCGAGAGTGGCATTGTTTTGAAAGGAGAATTTACCTTGAGTAAAAGTGGCTTATGAGCCTGAGATGATTTGAGAAATGAGATCTTTAAAGCCAAGGCTGAAAAGAGTTGAAACTTGATTTCAAAGTGAAATGAGTTGAGAAAATGATTTATGGCTTAAATGCCGATTTCATGAATTTGATGATTTTGAATGTGGAAGTGCTGTTTTATTGAGAGCCGGAATGGCTGTGTATGTTTATACATATTGATTGGTTCTGGATTGAACCGTGAGCCGGAATGGCTGTGTATGATATGAATATTGGCTGGTTCTAGAATGAACCGTGAGCCGGATGGCTGAGATGGATGTTGATCCATGGATGAGATTGATTGCATGTTTATGCTGAATCATTGATAAATGTGAATGTTGCACTTCCACTATCTGAGATACGAGTTTCCCTGGGTAGTAGCAGTGGCTAGCCACCACGTGCTCCAGGTTGGGACTTGATACTCTGTTGACCCTATGTCGTAAGTGTGGCCGGGCACTGTGAAAGCCCCGGATGAGCTCGCCCCCGTAAATATTCACCAGTGAGGGTGATGGATATGGATCATGATTATGATCAAGTTTATGATGAGTATAACTCGAGTTGGGGATGCGCGACAGAGGGACAGTCCAATGGTTAGCTACCAGGACTTGTCGGGTTGGCTCTATAACCGACGGATGATATCATCAGCCACTAGGGACAGGCATGCATCATATGCATTTGTGTGACATTGGTTGGGTGTGCATATTATACTTGGTTTGCCTATGTGATTAATTGCTAACTGTTCTACTTGTAATAACTGTTTGTTTGTGCTTGAACTTCCTATCTGTGTTTGCATCTGGGACTCTGTTGGATTGTGGTGATTGGTTGTTGGTTGGATTGTTTGGGCCTAGGGCCGTGGTTGGAAAGAGATGAACTGACGGTTGATTTCGGTTTTGTGTTTCTGGTTTGGAATAAAATTATGAAAGGCTATTTTGGTTCCGCATAGATAAACCATTTTTGAAAGGCTTTTGAGTTTTGAGAATTGAACGGTTCTTCTTTCCGAAAAGATTTCCGACTTTACTTTCATTGTAAACCGCTGTTTTTGAAAAGAGGCATAAGACGGTTATGAATCACTGGTGCGGTTATCTTCATGTATCCTATTACAGTAATTCCCAAAAACCCTCTACTGAGAACCCTTTCGAGGATGATGTTCTCACCCCCCTACATTTTTCCCCTTTCAGGATATGGGCGCAGAAGTTACGAAGAGCTTATTTAATTGTTGTTGTGATACTCTGTATTGTTTTAGTTATGGTTTATTGTACCCTCGCCTTTACCTTGATATATATTCTGTAAGAGGGATAGGAATTGTATTGGTTAATGTTTGTAATATTATTTATATATATGTATGTGTGTATATATATATATATATATATATATATATATATATGGATGTACTCTTTATGAGTTGTTGTAAGTTGAATGGTATTTATGGATGTACGTTGTACGTTATCGAACGAAAGTATCTTTGGGAGCGGTGTTGCGGTTTAAAGTTTTAAACAGGCTCATATTTTAGTATTAAATAGTATAAGTGTCGTCGTAATGCCCGAGCTATCAGAGTTGCGCAGCCGGAAGCGTGAGCTTTGGTAGTTAGGGTGTTACATTATGGTATCAGAGCAGTTCTTCCTGTAGAGCCTGAGGAATGGACTTACTATGCTTCAGTTGCATACTCTGAGTGTTTGTCATGTATTAGGCCTTGTCGAATGACGAGAAATTAGAGCTTTATGCACATGACGGTCTATTGATTAACGCTGTTAGTCTTGCATTGCATAATTCTTGGTATTAAGTTTGGCCGGCTTAATACTAGTGAAATATGTAAATGAAAGTACTAATGGGTTATCATAGATGATATACGAGTTTTGAGTAAAGCGAATCGCGGGTTTTGGAAAAGTTGGAAACTATTTCTCGAGGCTATTCAGTTGTGTGTCTTGAATTTTGTTCGAGTCGACCCGTTCTTTTATATCCTAACTTGAAGTTCTTGTTTGCTAGTCCTTTTGAGAAGTAGTTTGATTTTTCAACTCTATTCCTCTATCCATATGCATTCTTGTTTGACCTTAAGTGCATATGCTGGTTTAAGATCCTTGTTGCATCTATCTTCCTCTGTTTGAGTTCTTCTTGATTTAAGTATTCTTTGATATAGCCTTGAACTTGTCTTAATGTACTGTGACTTTTAACTCCGGGTTCTGATTCCATTCTTTGAGAAATTGTTGATTCAGTTTTTCTCTTACTGGATAGTGATCACAACCAATTTTGAGATTTTATAAATTGCTGTTGATTAGATATATACTTTTCTATGTATGAGACTTTGAAATTTATTTATACAGTTTAACAACTGTTTCTTTCTAATACCTTGCCTGTACTTTTACTGGTTTGCGAAACTGCATTTACTAAAAATACAATTTGACTTTCTAGTAATTCTACTATAGCTCTAATGCACATCTTCATTTGATTATGTATTTGAATATTTTTCAAAATTTTGAAAAGAAAGGATTTACCACTTTTGTCTCGATTGAGTTTCGTTTGATAAGCTTTACCTAACTTATTTTGTATTGAGTTTGATTTAGCATGCTATATGGTTTGTGCCATGGTTGTTCTTTTGAAAGTGTTGGACTCATAGCTTTCTTCCTATGAACAGGCTAAATTCTCTATTTAACCTTTCATCCCTATGGATGTCATACTTTACTTTATTTTTGACTAATCTTTTACATTTTGTGGATATTGCCATTGATCTTGGTTTTTCCTCTTGTGTGAATCTCACTCTTATGTGAGTCAGCTTGATTTGTTTCAATTTCGTGCATCGTTTACTCTCTCATTGTCTTTACAAGAGTTTTTAGTCAAAAATTTATCCTTGAGAAATTACAAATGATTGAGTTGTCTTTTCTATGACTTTTGTACTCTTTTGGATCAATTTAAAACTTGTTTAATGTTTCATGTCTAGTGGAACTTGTTTGAACTACTTTAAATTAAGATCCTTTCTTGCAAGGCTTGACTCCTTTTTAGTGCATCTTAAACTTCTTGAATGTTCTTCTGAGATGGTGATTTCAAGAACACTTTTGGAGTCTTATTTTGAACCTTTTAAAAAGAATTTTGAATTCTCTTTGAAGAAATATTAAACGGAATTTATTTTCTGTTGCTTGATTGAGATTGAAACCATTGTTCAATTTTGACGAAGTTAATTCAAAGTTGGCAAGCGCCATTTTAAATGAGGTTTTGGAAAGCTCCCTTGTTTAGTGGAAATTGGTTCGTTTGTAATGCACCACTTATTTCCTTTACCAAATTGTAAGCAAATTTTTACTTCGGAGTTTCTTTTCTAAAAAGAGTTTAACTTCCTCTTTCGTACTTGTTATGAATGTTATACACGCTTGTTTGAATACGAAATTTTGAGAATTTTGAACAAGCATTTGATTACTTCCGAGTTTTTATGAACTGCTTTTGGTTAGGTTGTGCACCTAACTATCTTTCTAAAATATTTGAGGAAATATTTTAGCTCTTAGCCAAAGTTGTGTGCATTTGTTTTTGGAACTCTACAAAATCTACTTCAACATGAAGTTGTATTGAAGTAAAGCCACGTTTATGCTTTTGTTACTCCCTTGAAGGGTGTTTGTTGTTTAACTTCTCTTTCAGACTACGAAGTGATATTTTTACACGTTTTCGATTCTTTTTAAGGACAATGTATTCGGAAGTATTTTAATTATGCTCTTGAGTTCTGTGAGCTTTGTCTTGGGTCTGAGATATTCTTTTCTGTAACCTCTTACTTCTTCGACTCATCTTGAAATTGTTTCAAACTAATGCGCTGATTCTCCTTCCTATTGATCCTATTGAATTTCCTTGATCCAAGGATTATCTTGAAGTTGTCAATTGAATTGAGTCTAGCAAACTTCATTGCTTGAGTGTCCTTGTTTATTTGGAATTGGATACATTCTCTCAAATCTTTGAATATTACCCTTGACAATTGTCTCTCCGTTCTAAATCTGGTATCCTTCTGAGTAGACTCGAGAATTGTTTTGATATCACGTGCGACTTGTAGACATAGTAATGCGATGCGTTAGTTCTTTAAGACGTGATGTGTGTATACGGAAGTTGAAGCGGTAGGTGTGCAACGTTATGAGTTGTGGGTGTTTTGTTCCTTGCGAACAGGCTTGTGGTTGTCAGGCTTATGATCGAATTTGGGGTTTGTAAAGTGCTTGATGGAGTTGGAAAGTTGAAACCTTGAGGTTGATATGAGATTAGTGTGCGAATATTGAGCACATCGTTTTAACTCCATCCTGTTTTATAGCCTTTGATGCTTTGCCCTTCTATCACATGATTGACCCATGTTATCTTTTGCATTGAGCCTACCTTGTAACGTTTGCTTTGCAATCACACTCCTACCTTTACACCCTTATGCATATGACAATCAAAGTATTTGAAAATCATATATATGATTATATTTTGAGATATTTTTGCTTCTTCCTTAAAAGTGTTCGAGGGTGAACTGTTATGGAATTTCTTTCGTTTTGTATCAATTTTCGAGGGCGAAAATTTTTATAAGGTGGGTAGAATGTAAGACCCAGAACCTTTGAAGAGCCTTTTTATGATCAAGTCTCAAATCATATAGTTATTTATAGCCTTAATTTCAGAAATTGTTTTATTAAAGATAATTAAGGCAAGTTTTGATTTATTGAAATTGAGACGAGTTATGATCTTTATCCAATTTTATAATTGTTGGGTTATTTTCTATATTTAAATTATAAATTTAGCAGTTGTGAAACAATAAGGATTTTATATGTTTTGGACTAAGTAACTAATATTTTAAATATTAGTACTGCTATTTTGGAAAATAGAGAAATTAATTTTATTATTTCTAATTTTTAGATTTGGGCATTTTATTGAAAATAATTTGTGAAAATGATGAACAAATGGCATTTTCTATATATAATTAGTGTTGGATTTACATTGGGTTTCAATTACTATATTATTCCCAATTTTATGTGAAATTACTAAAATGCCCTTAACCCTAATTTACACAACACAACACTCTTACCCTTCTTCCTCACTCTCAGCCGTCACACCCTACCCCTCTCTTCCTTACTCAGCGGCACAAGTCAAACACAGTTTTCTTTTCCATGAATAGAAGAACAGACGCAGAGAAAGAAAGGGGGAAGCAGGGAAGGGAGATCCGGAGGGAGGAAGGGCGTTGCCACCACGCCTCGGTGCCGCGCCACTGCGCCCTGCCGACGAATCCATGCTGCTGGTGCCACCAACGCTGACGATGAGGGATGGCTTGCCGGTGAGGGGGTCGCGGGCTTGTGGCCGACATCCTTGTCGCCGAGAAAGAAGGAAACCATCGGCGCCGCTCAAGGTAGAAGAGTGCCGCGAGAAAGCTACCACCATCGCCTGAGGAGAACCCGACGAGAGAGAGAGAGACAGATCGCAGAGAAGAACGCGACCCAGGAGCCTCTGTGTCATGCCGTCAATCTGCCGCCGTGCTGATGGACTGTCGCCGCCACCAAGGGTCCGTCGCCGTGGGCTGTTTTCGCCCTCAGTGCTGCCATTGAAGGGAGCTCACCGCCACCATCGCGTCACCTGCGTAGTCGCCAGCTCGTCCACAGGTCGCTGTGAAGTGCAGTCCGCTGCTGCGACACTGCTGCTATCGTGGCTGTCGCAGTGTTCATCGCGTCCCTGGTCTGCCGGCGCCACTGCTGAGGGTCTTCGCCGATCTACGCGCCGCCGCTGTGCTCCTTGTTGCCATTGCTGTCAGAAGGTACCGCCAAAGCTTCTGGCCGCTTCTGCCGCCGGGAAACGCCATTACCGTTGTTGGAAAAGTATGCCAGTAAGGGGTTTAGTTGAGATTTCTGTTCTTTTGAAATTCTGGGAAGATTGTTGATACTGCGTGGTTGTACAGCTGCTATTATCAGAGATTCGAGCTGCCGCCATCGCTCGGAATTTAATGGAGCCGCTGCCGAGTCGATTTGGAGTTGCGGCTGCTTCGTTTTGTTATTTCAGTGAGTATTTCGATTTTCGAAAAGCCCTGCGTTAGTGCTCTGTTCTGTGTAATAAAGTATTTGCGATGTTAATGGTTTTAGGAGTTAGAATCCGGTTTGCTTATGCCGCTTGTAGCTGTTTCTGCTTTCGAGAGAGCAAGCCGAGTCGGGTTCTGATTGCCGGTGATTTCGGGCAGAGCAAAAAGAGTTCAGTTGACACGCTTGGGTTAAGTTTTGCTTGCCGAGGTAGGGGCGCTTTCCAAAAACTATATTTTATATGTCGGAATTATTACATATGGATACTGATGTGAGGTAATGTATTTGGTGATTGTATAAGCCTTATGTGATGATTGATTATCCTAGATGAATGTAATTATATGTTTGAATGGATTATTATTTGGTTTTGATGAACAGATTGTTGTATGGTTTTGTGAAACAGAATGCTTTTCAAGCTGATTCTTTAAAGATTTGAAATATGAGTTTAATCCGTTGAAGATTGGTTTGGATTGAGTCAATTATTTTGATGATGTGAAAGATAGAATACTCTTGAAATTCAGCCTGGGTTGCTTTAATTAATTTGGTCTTTGATAAATGATTTATTGCTGAACCGATTCTTCTAAACTTTGGAAATGAGTTAAATCGGTTGACATTGAGTTGATTTTGAAATGGTTTCCTTGAGATATGCCACTGAGGCGACTGTTGGTTTTAGCTTGCTTTTGAATTGATTTCTGGTTTTGAGCTGTTGAAAAGGAATGAGAAACGGTTTAGTTGGGACCCGAACCGGGTGGCAAAAGTCCAAGTTTTAGGGGAGGTGCTGCCGAAATTTCTATAAAATCCAAGTCTTTATTGAATGTTGTATGGAGAAATGATGGGTTAAAGACTTCTACTATTTTATTTGAATTATCAAGAAAAGGATGATTCATGCTTTTGAAATGAATTAATAAAGAGGAAATTGTGATTTAGTCTTGCTTTTTAAGAAAGGCATTGTATCTCTTTCAGGAGAAGGTTATTTAGATGAAACTTGTGTTTTAAAGCTGTTTGGATGTAAAGAGGGTTTATGCCTTTGAATTTGACTTGGGGGTTTCAATTAAAGAAGTTTCAATGACTTTGAAAGAACCTGAATGTCTATTGACAAGTTTCATTTTGAAATGTTTTGAGAAAGGTTTTAAGTACTCTTTGAATTCTGAATTCTTGCAAGACTAAAACAATTTTGAACAGTTGAAACGTTCTAGAGTTTATCATGGGGGTTGAAGTTAGTTTTGCCTAAGTAAAGGAAACGGCTTTGAAAGAAGTAAATGATTACATGACTCGGTTTGGCTTAAATCCTATTTTATTACTCAAGTCGGAAAGCCAATGTTTTAATGATTTTAAATGAATTTGGCGAAATAAGTTATGTTATTCTCCCCTAAAGACTTGGGACTCTGCCGAGGAACTTTTGTTATAAAATCCCATTGTTGGATGGGTGAATTTGAATATCTCAAAGAGGCTTTTAACTTGCCATGATTATGGAAGTTTTGGAAAGAGGATGCCGAGAGTGGCATTGTTTTGAAAGGAGAATTTACCTTGAGTAAAAGTGGCTTATGAGCCTGAGATGATTTGAGAAATGAGATCTTTAAAGCCAAGGCTGAAAAGAGTTGAAACTTGATTTCAAAGTGAAATGAGTTGAGAAAATGATTTATGGCTTAAATGCCGATTTCATGAATTTGATGATTTTGAATGTGGAAGTGCTGTTTTATTGAGAGCCGGAATGGCTGTGTATGTTTATACATATTGATTGGTTCTGGATTGAACCGTGAGCCGGAATGGCTGTGTATGATATGAATATTGGCTGGTTCTAGAATGAACCGTGAGCCGGATGGCTGAGATGGATGTTGATCCATGGATGAGATTGATTGCATGTTTATGCTGAATCATTGATAAATGTGAATGTTGCACTTCCACTATCTGAGATACGAGTTTCCCTGGGTAGTAGCAGTGGCTAGCCACCACGTGCTCCAGGTTGGGACTTGATACTCTGTTGACCCTATGTCGTAAGTGTGGCCGGGCACTGTGAAAGCCCCGGATGAGCTCGCCCCCGTAAATATTCACCAGTGAGGGTGATGGATATGGATCATGATTATGATCAAGTTTATGATGAGTATAACTCGAGTTGGGGATGCGCGACAGAGGGACAGTCCAATGGTTAGCTACCAGGACTTGTCGGGTTGGCTCTATAACCGACGGATGATATCATCAGCCACTAGGGACAGGCATGCATCATATGCATTTGTGTGACATTGGTTGGGTGTGCATATTATACTTGGTTTGCCTATGTGATTAATTGCTAACTGTTCTACTTGTAATAACTGTTTGTTTGTGCTTGAACTTCCTATCTGTGTTTGCATCTGGGACTCTGTTGGATTGTGGTGATTGGTTGTTGGTTGGATTGTTTGGGCCTAGGGCCGTGGTTGGAAAGAGATGAACTGACGGTTGATTTCGGTTTTGTGTTTCTGGTTTGGAATAAAATTATGAAAGGCTATTTTGGTTCCGCATAGATAAACCATTTTTGAAAGGCTTTTGAGTTTTGAGAATTGAACGGTTCTTCTTTCCGAAAAGATTTCCGACTTTACTTTCATTGTAAACCGCTGTTTTTGAAAAGAGGCATAAGACGGTTATGAATCACTGGTGCGGTTATCTTCATGTATCCTATTACAGTAATTCCCAAAAACCCTCTACTGAGAACCCTTTCGAGGATGATGTTCTCACCCCCCTACATTTTTCCCCTTTCAGGATATGGGCGCAGAAGTTACGAAGAGCTTATTTAATTGTTGTTGTGATACTCTGTATTGTTTTAGTTATGGTTTATTGTACCCTCGCCTTTACCTTGATATATATTCTGTAAGAGGGATAGGAATTGTATTGGTTAATGTTTGTAATATTATTTATATATATGTATATATATATATATATATATGGATGTACTCTTTATGAGTTGTTGTAAGTTGAATGGTATTTATGGATGTACGTTGTACGTTATCGAACGAAAGTATCTTTGGGAGCGGTGTTGCGGTTTAAAGTTTTAAACAGGCTCATATTTTAGTATTAAATAGTATAAGTGTCGTCGTAATGCCCGAGCTATCAGAGTTGCGCAGCCGGAAGCGTGAGCTTTGGTAGTTAGGGTGTTACAAATTCAGTAGTTACTGTTTTAACCTCTTCATTCATGGAAGGGTTGCTGCTTAGATACAGATGCTGATTCCTGGCAACTGTATCAATGAGCTCTTGAGCTTCTTCAATTGTCTTTCTCATATGGATAGATCCACCAGCTGAGTAATCTAAAGACATCTGAGCTCCTTCTGCAAGCCCATAGTAGAAGATGTCTAACTGAACCCACTCTGAAAACATTTCAGAGGGGCATTTTCGTAGCATCTCTCTGTATCTCTCCCAGGCATCATAAAGAGATTCATTATCTCCTTGTTTAAAGCCTTGGATGTCCAGCCTTAGCTGTGTCATCCTTTTTGGAGGGAAATATTGATTCAGGAATTTTTCTGTCAGCTGTTTCCATGTTCTTATGCTGGCCTTAGGTTGGTTATTTAACCACCTCTTAGCTTGATCTTTTACAGCAAATGGAAACAGTAATAGTCTGTAGACATCCTGATCTATTTTCTTATCATGTACTGTGTCAGCAATCTGTAAAAATTGTGCCAGAAACTCTGTAGGTTCTTCCTGTGGAAGACCGGAATACTGGCAACTTTGCTGCACCATGATAATGAGCTGAGGATTCAACTCAAAGCTACTAACTCCAATGGAGGGTATGCATATGCTACTCCCATATGAAGCAGTAGAGGGGTTAGAATATGACCCCAGAGTCCTCCTGGACTGTTCATTTCCACTTATGTCCATGATGGATCTATGGATATAACTTGGACTGATTTATCTTTTTATTTATTTTATTTTATAAGAAGTAAATACTTAAATAAAATAAAATAACTAAAAAGAATTTGAATTTTGAAAATTATTTTTTTTTTCGTAAAAAAAATAAAAATAATTAGTTAAAAAAAACAGAAATTTTTAAAAAAGAGGGGAGATATTTTCGAAAATTTTGAGAGAGAGAGAGTTAGTTAGGTAGTTTTGAAAAAGTTAAGAAACAAACAAAAAGTTGGTTAGTTAGTTGAAACAAATTTTGAAAAGATAGGAAGTTAGAAAAGATATTTTGAAAAGATATTTTTGAATTTAGTGAGGAGAGAGAAAAATAATAAGATAGTACAAGATTTAAAATTTTTAGATCTAATGCTCCTTGTTTTTGAAAATTTTGGAGGGAAAACACCAAGGAACACCAAACTTAAAAATTTTAAGATCAAGACACAAGAAAACTCAAGAACACTTTGAAGACTCACAAGAACACAAGAACATGAAGGAAGAACACCAAACTTAAAATTTTTAGAAAACCAAACCAAAATTTTCGAAAATCAAAGGGGAATCAACAAGAAAACACCAAACTTAAAGTTTGGCACAAGATTTAATAGAAAAAATATTTTTGAAAAAGAAGGTTTTGAAAAGAGTATAAAAGATTCTAACCCAATCAAATTAATGTTCTAGCCAAATGAGTTATGGGACCTTATTAAAGTTTGGCACAGGATTTAATAGAAAAATTATTTTTGAAAAAGAAGGTTTTAAAAAGAGTATAAAAGATTCTAACCCAATCAAATTAATGTTCTAGCCAAATGAGTTATGGGACCTTATTAAAGTTTGGCACAGGATTTAATAGAAAAATTATTTTTGAAAAAGGTTTTTTTTTTTTTAAAATATGATAGCCAATTACCATGAACATAAACACCACGTTCTAATTAACTGAGCTATAAATTTAAAGTGTTTTAACAAGGGATAAATAATAAAAGACTCTAAACCAAAAAAAGAGAAGATTTTTCCTAATCTAAGCAACAAAATAATCCGTCAGTTGTTCAAACACGAACAATCCCCGGCAACGGCGCCAAAAACTTGGTAGCACGAATTGCGAATCACACTTTTCACAACTCGTACCACTAACCAGCAAGTGCACTGGGTCGTCCAAGTAATACCTTACGTGAGTAAGGGTCGAATCCCACGGAGATTGTTGGTTTGAAGCAATCTATGGTTATCTTGTAAATCTTAGTCAGGAAGTCAATTATGTTTATCAATTGAATTGTGAGTAACCAGTAGAGCATAAATTAAAAGTTACTTGTTGTGCAGTAATGGAGAATAGGTTGGAGTTTTGGAGATGCTTTGTCCTCTGAATCTCTGCTTTCCTCTGTCTTCAGATTCACGCACGCACGTCCTCCTATGGCAAGCTGTGTGTTGGTGGATCACCGTTGTCAATGGCTACCTTCCATCCTTCCAGTGAAAACTACGCTCACGCGCTCTGTCACAGCACGGCTAATCACCGGTTGGTTCTCAATTCGGTTGGAATAGGATTTACTATCCTTTTGCGTCTGTCACTAACGCCCAGCCTTCAGGAGTTTGAAGCTCGTCACAGTCATTCAATCATTGAATCCTACTCGAAATACCACAGACAAGGTTTAGACTTTCCGGATTCTCATGAATGCTGCCATCAGTTCTAGCTTATACCACGGAGATTCTGATTAAAGAATCTAAGAGATACTCATTCAATCGGATGTAGAACGGAGGTGGTTGTCAGGCACACGTTCATGGTTTGAGGAAGGTGATGAATGTCACGGGTCATCACCTTCATCACAGTTAAGCGCGAATGAACATCTTAGATAGGAACAAGCATGTTTGAATGGAAAACAGAAATACTTGCATTAATTCATTGAGACACAGCAGAGCTCCTCACCCCCAACAATGGGGTTTAGAGACTCATGCCGTCAGAGAATACAAAGTTTAGATCTGAAATGTCATGAGATGCAAAATAAGTCTCTAAAAGTTGTTTAAATACTAAACTAGTAGCCTAGGGTTACAAAATATGAGTGGACTATGATGGATGATGCAGAGATCCACTTCTGGGGCCCACTTGGTGTGCTGGGGCCCACTTGGTGTGTGCTGGGGCTGAGATTTTAAGCAATTCACGTGCAGAGGCCATTTGTGGAGTTGAACGCCAGTTTTTGTGCCAGTTTGGGCGTTCAACTCCAGTTTTTGATCCTTTTCTGGCGCTGGACGCCAGAATTGGGCAGAGAACTGGCGTTGAACGCCAGTTTACGTCGTCTATACTTGTGCAAAGTATGGACTATTATATATTGATGGAAAGCCCGGGATGTCTACTTTCCAACGCAATTGGAAGCATGCCATTTCGAGTTCTGTAGCTCCAGAAAATCCACTTTGAGTGCAGGGAGGTCAGAATCCAACAGCATCAGCAGTCCTTTTTCAGCCTGAATCAGATTTTTGCTCAGCTCCTTCAATTTCAGCCAGAAAAATACCTGAAATTACAGAAAAATACACAACTCATAGTAAAGTCCAGAAATACGAATTTTTCCTAAAAACTACTAGAAATAGACTAAAAACTAACTAAAACATACTCAAAACTATATGAAATTATCCCCAAAAAGCGTATAAAATATCCGCTCATCACTGGTCCGCTCAGGGGCTTGAACGCCTAGGAGGGACCTCCTTCCTGGTGTTCAACGCCAGGTCTACTGCCTTTGTTGGGCGTTGAACGCCCTGCCTCTGCTCTAGGGCTTGCGTTCAATTCCAGTAATGCTACCCTTTGTGGCGTTGAACACCCATTCTGCCTTCTTGTCTAGTGTTCAATACCAACAAGACATGTTTCCATGGTATTCTGTTTTCGCTTCTGAATGTTTCTGTCTCTGTTCTAACTAATGCACATGATCATGAACCTAAAGAAAATAATTAAGAAAAACAAATTCAAATAAAAACATAAATAATAACTATGGTTGGGTAGCCTCCCAACAAGTGCTTCTTTAACATCACTAGCTTGATGGTTAGCTCCTTACGGAGATAGATATGGGCTCAGAATTTCGCTACTTTCTTCCTGTCTTCTCATGGATGAGCTCCACATGCTGTAGAGATAAGACACAACTCACTATAAGTGGTATGACTGGTTTTTTGGTGAAGACAACTCTCATGCCAGGTGAGAGGCCTTCAGTAGGGATCTTTTTGTCCCTCCAGTCTTTAGATACTTTTTTCTTAGTACCTTTGGTCTCAGTGCTTGTTAATGGCTGCCCGACACCAAACTTAGAATTGGTGTTTGGGGGCTTAGTGAAGCTCTGCACTGAGAGAGATGGTTGGAATACTAAGTGTTGCACAGTTATCTCTTTTTTCTCAGAGGGAGAGTTGGGCTGAGGTATCTTGAACAAAATGTGCTCCTCCCCTATTTGTAAAATCAATTCTCCCTTTGCTATATCAATGATAGCATTGGCAGTGGCTAGGAAAGGTCTTCCAAGGATGATGGATTCATCCTCATCTTCCCCAGTATCTAAGATTATGAAGTTTACAGGGATCTAAAGGTCTTCAACCTTCACCAAGACATCCTCTACTAAGCCATATGCTTTTTTCATTGACTTGTCTGCCATCTCTAGTGAGATATTTGCAGCTTGTACCTCAAAGATTCCCAACTTCTCCATTATAGAGAGTTCTATGAGGTTTATACTAGACCCTAGGTCACATAGAGCCTTCCCAAAGGTCATGGTGCCTTTGGTGCAAGGAATTAGGAAGCGTCCAGGATCCAGAAGCTTTTGTGGTAGCTTCTACTGAACCAAAGCATTAAGTTCTTTGGTAAGCACTGAAGGTTCTTCCTCCAATGTCTTTACTCCAAATAACTTGGCATTTAGCTTCATGAGAGCTCCTAGGTACTGATGACAAGTCATCTTATGCTAGTTTCACAAGCATTTTTCAATTATTTTATTAGGTTTTATGCACTTTCTTGCACAATAAGTAAGTGGTTGGAGTGGAATTTCATGATTAATTTGATTCAATCAAACATCATTTATTTTATACAAAATCATGAGATTTATGCAAGAATTAAGTGATTATTATGAATGATGCAAATTCTTATGACTTTGGTGAGACTTTCATTGCTTGTTTGGTTGATTTCAGGTGAGAAAATAAAGAAAAGAAGAAGCCATGTAGTATAGCGTTGCGTTCAAATAATGAAAGCCACGCACACTTGCGACGCGCATGCGTAACGGATGCTTACGCATCAGCGATGGATTTTTGAAGATCCACACGTACACGTTAATGACGCGTACGCATGGTAGTGGTTGGCGCTTGTTTTCAAAAAGAACTCTACGTTCATTTACTCAGCGTTTTCGGGCACGTTAAAATTTGGAGGCAAAGTTTTAAAATTAACGCACACGCGTGCATGATGCGCACGCATCGATAAAGCACTTGTGATGAAGCACGCGCACGCGTGATTGGCACTGAAGCCTGGAATTGAGATTTTACTACCCACGCACACGCGCAGAGGACGCACACGCGTGGGCAGCGCTCACTAAGCCAATGTAGCGATCACTAAGTTAACGCCATCAACGACGCGAACGCGAGAAAGGGACGCGCGAGCATGTTTAGAGTTAAAGATTGATAGTGACGCGTACGCGTACATGATGTGTACACATCGGTGAGCAAAAAGCGTAAAAGGACGCGCACGCGTCAGAGACACGCACGCGTGGATGAATGCACCCTACGCTCACTTTGAGAACGCAATGTTCCCCTGGAAGCAGCAACCAAATGCCACTTTGATCCACTTCATACAAGGCCACAAAGCCCACTCCAATTACTTGAAGGCTAAACTGGAAAGTGTATAAATAGGATAAAATTTGATTTCACAGGGAGCTCTCTTTTAATTTTCATTTTAGAATTTCAGAATTGAGATCAGATCTGAGTTTTTCCTTCTGTTTTTGTTTTCTTTCTTTTGCTGTAATTTTTGGTATTCTGCTTTGGTTTTGGAACTCTAATTAGAGAATTCTTCTGAATCTCTTCACCTTGGAGTGTTCTTTTATTTTTTCTGTTTCTAGCTTTAAGAATTGGATATCTGATCTTAGTCTTCTTTCTATTTTTATTTTCTCTGCAATTTCTTCTTGTTGTTTTGTTATTCTTCTGCAATTGTCAATTTTTTTTAGGATTTTAGAATTGATCTAAGTTTTCTTTCTGTTTTATCTTCTTCTACAAAGTCTTCATTTCTGTTTTGGTACTAAAATCCTGATTGATCTATTTTTTGCATTTCTTCATCTAAAAGTTCTCTAATTCACTGTAATTTACATTTTCCAGTTCTGTTTTGATTCCCAATACCCAAATCCCTTTAATCTTCATGTAATTTAAGTTTCCTAGCAGTTTAGATTCTATAATTTAACTTTCTTGCACTTTAAGTTTCAGTTATTTACTTTTCTTGCAATTTAAGTTTCTGTAATTTACCTCTTCTGTACTTTAAGATTCTGCCAATTTTCATGCTGCACTTTAGTTTACTTGAAATTTAGTTCTTGTAAATAGAATTTCACCAAAATTATCAAATATTCACGTAACTAAATTCATCACCATACTAAAGTTTCTCAATCCATCAATCTCTGTGGGATCGACCTCACTCTTGTGAGTTATTACTACTTGATGCGACCCAGTGCACTTGCCGGTGAGTTTGTGTGGAATCGTCTTTCCCTCATCAAGTTTTTGGCACCATTACCGGGAATTGATTTAGATTGACAATGATTAAGTAGGTGATAATCTAGATTAAGCACTTTTTCTTTGTTTTTGTTGAGCATTTTAATTGTTTGAGATTTTGTTTCAACTAACCTTAACAACGCTCTATCAGTAGAGTGTTTTATTTTAGTTTTTATGGTTTCGCTTGTGTTGTATGCCAGGAGGGAGAAGAGGTGAATCCACCTCCTTTGATTCTGAGCCAGAGAGAACACTCTTGAGAAGAAGAAGAGAAGCAAGAGGGAAAGGAGTTATTGGGGAAAAAGAATCAGAAGAAGAGGATCAAGGGATGGAGGGTAACATCCCAAATCCACCTGAGGATGTGGCCAACAACAATGGCCAGCCTCAGAGAAGAGTTTTGGCCTCTTACACTATCCCCAACCCAAGGAATTGTGGGAGCAGCATCCTAACCCCCAATGTCTATGCTAATAACTTTGAATTCAAGCCTCAATTGATTACCCTGGTTCAGAATAATTGTCAATATGGAGGAAGTGCTGCTGAAGACCTAAACCAACACCTCTCTGTGTTTTTGAGAATTTGTGACACTGTCAAAACCAATGGAGTCCACCCTGACATCTATAAACTCTTGCAATTCCCATTTTCATTTAGAGACAAAGCCATATATTAGTTAGAAACCTTCCCTAAAGAAAGCATCACCAATTGGGATGATTTGGTTAGCAAATTTCTAGCCAAATTCTATCCACCCCAAAGAGTCATTAAACTAAAAATAGATGTGCAAACCTTCAGACAGCTAGAAGGAGAATCATTGTATGAAGCCTGGGAGAGGTATAAGGCTTTGATCAGAAGGTGTCCAGAAGGAATGTTCAGTGAATGGGTGGAGTTGCAGAATTTCTATGAAGGCCTGACCTTGCCTTCAAGGAAAGCTTTGGATTATTCATCAGGATGATCTTTGCAAATGATGAAAACTGCTCAAGAAGCGCATAATCTTATAGACATGGTGGCCAACAATGAGTACTTCTACTCCTCTGAAAGGCAAGCAGCTCCAAAGAAAGGTGTATTTGAACTTGAAGGAGTTGATATAATATTAGCTCAGAATAAACTCATGTACGAGCAGCTTCAACTACAAATTAAAATGATGACAAAGAGGATGGATGGATTACAACTTGTAGCAGTGAGCACAACTAACCAACCACCAGTAGTATGGGGACAGTAGGAGGGAAGCTATGAAGAGCAGCAGCCTGAAAAATTATAGTACATGCACAATCAAGGTTCTGGACCAAATGATTTTCATGGAGACACTTACAACTCATCTTGGAGAAACCACCCCAATCTAAAATGGGGAGAGAACTAGAACCAGCAACTTTGGCAAAGAAACTCCAACCAAAATAACTTTCGCAACACAAACCACCAAAACCCATACAGAAAACCACAAAATAATCAACCACAATCCAACTTCTATCCACCCAATAACTCATCAACTAACCAAAACAATTTTCATTCCCCATCTACATCCTACACTCAACCACAACCGCCCCAAGAATCCCAAAGAATCTCTAACTTGGAGATGATGATGGAGAAAATGATCAAGCATCAAGAATTGGCCAACAAGAACCATAAAGCTTCATTAAGGAACCTGGAAAGACAAATTGGACAATTGTCCAAGCAAACAGCAGCTGAAAGACCAACCAATGCACTTCCAAGTGACACTATTCCCAACCCCAAAGAGGAATGTAAAGCAATTCAACTTAGGAGTAGAAGGACATTGGAGAACAAGAAGCTAACAAGAAGCCAGCAGAGGATGATAAGGCCAACAGCAAGGAAGAAGTGACAATTAAAGAGAATGACCAGGAAGAGCTTCGAAAGAAGGATGAAGAATCTCAAGCTTCAAAGAAGGGAAAACAAGTCATGATAGAGCCTCCACAAGAACAGAGGAAGGAAGTTAAACATTACATCCCTCCTCTGCCATACCCTCAAAGATTGCAAAGAGAGCTCAAGGATCAACATTTTCCCAAATTTTTGGAAGTTTTTAAGAAGCTGGAAATCAACATCCCCCTTGCTGAAGCATTGGAGCAGATGCCTCTATATGCAAAATTCCTCAAAGAGCTCATCAATAAGAAAAGAAGCTAGAATGAGAAAGAGACAGTGATTTTAACACAAGAGTGCAGTGTAGTGATTCAAAGAGGTCTCCCACCAAAACTTAAAGATCCTGGGAGTTTCATCATATCCTGCACCATAGGCAACATGACCTTGGAAAAAGGTCTCTGTGACTTAGGAGCCAGCATCAATTTGATGCCCCTCTCACTAATGAAAGAGCTTGTAATAGAGGAAGTCAAACCCACCAGAATGTCACTTCAAATGGCTGACAGGTCACTCAAGATACCAAATAGAGTTGTAGAAAATTTATTGGTGAAGATTGGAGAATTTATCTTCCCTGCCGGCTTTGTCATCTTGGATATGGAAGAAGAAGGACAGAACTCAATCATCTTGGGGAGACCATTTCTAGCCACAGCAAGGGCTACTATTGATGTGGAGAAAGGTGAAATGACCCTCAGAGTGCATGATGAAAAAATGATCATCAATGTCTTTAAAGTCATGTAACATCCCCCTGAGAAGGAAAAGCATATGAGGGTGGAATTGGTAGAAGACTTGGTGGAAGAAGTGTCTGAAATCAATATCCAGGAGAAACAAGAAGAAGACATGGGAACTGATCAAGATGTCACAGAGAAATCAGCCTTTGAAATCTCCCTTGAAGGCAAGACGGAGGAAATGCCAAAGCAAGAATTAAAGCCCCTCCCTTCTGATCTCAAGTATGCATTCCTTGGAGAAGAAGAGACCTTGCCAGTGATTATCAACTCCTCCTTAAACATGGAAGAAGAAACAAAGCTGATTAAAATATTGAAAGCTCACAAGACAGCTTTAGGATGGGCGATTGATGATATCAAGGACATAAGCCCTGCCATCTACATGCATAAAGTTTTGCTAGAGGAAGACTCAAGGCCTGTGGTGCAGCCTCAAAGAAGGCTTAACCCAGCCATGAAGAAAGTGGTTCAAAAAGAGGTGATGGATCTATGGAATGCTGGAATTATATACCCAATCTCTGATAGTACCTGGGTAAGTCCGGTCCAAGTTGTACCAAAGAAAGGGGGGATGACTGTCATTTCCAATGAGAAGAATGAGTTAATCCCTACAAGGACAATGATTGGGTGGAGGATGTGCATAGATTATAGAAGACTGAATGAGTCTACAAGGAAATATCATTTTCCTCTCCCATTCATTGATCAGATGCTGGAAAGATTGGCTGGCCATGCCTATTACTGCTTCTTGGATGGGTATTCTGGGTACAATCAAATAGTAGTAACCCCAAGGACCAAGAAAAAACCTCATTCACCTGTCTATTTAGAGTGTTTGCTTACAGAAGAATGCCTTTTGGGCTCTGCAATGCTCCAGCAACATTCCAAAGGTGTATGCTCTCCATATTCTCTGACATGGTAGAAAAATTTTTAGAGGTTTTTATGGATGACTTTTCTGCCTTTGGTAACTCTTTTGACACTTGTCTGCAACATCTAACCCTTGTATTGAAAAGATGCCAAGAAACAAATTTAGTTTTAAATTGGGAAAAATGCCATTTTATGGTACCAGAGGGCATTGTTCTTGGGCATAAGGTTTCAAGCAAAGGTATAGAAGTTGACAGAGCAAAAATAGAAATCATTGAAAAGCTTCCTATACCTGTTAATGTGAAAGCAGTGAGAAGTTTTCCTGGACATGCTGGTTTTTACAAGAGATTCATAAAAGATTTTTCAAAAATAGCCAAACCACTGAGCAATCTGCTAGTGATTGACAACCCTTTCATCTTTGATGACAATTGCAAGCATGCCTTTGAAACTTTAAAAAGAAAACTCACTACAGCACCAATCATCACACCCCCAGATTGGGAATTGCCTTTTGAACTCATGTGTGATGCAAGTGACTTTGCCATTGGTGCTGTATTGGGACAAAAGAAAGACAAGCTGTATCATGTTATATACTATGCCAGCAAGGTGTTGAATGAAGCACAAAAACTATACCACCACTGAGAAAGAGCTCTTGGCAATTGTATATGCATTTAATAAATTTAGACAATACTTGATTGGTTCAAAAGTTATAGTATATACTGATCATGCTACTCTCAAGTATCTCATGTCAAAACAGGATTCAAAGCCAAGGCTTATTAGGTGGGTGTTGCTGCTACAAGAATTTGACATTGAAGTGAGAGATAGGAAAAGGAATGAGAACCAAGTGGCAAACCATTTGTCAAGACTACCACAAGAAACCAACCAAAATACACCACAACCAATGAATGAGAAGTTTCCAGACGAATATCTTCTTTAAATCCAGCAGGCACCTTGGTTTACTGACATTGCAAACTATAAGATGGGAAGGAAGATTCATCA